>NC_133226.1:27131308-27496308 GCF_040436345.1 Pagrus major
AGATTGTAGCCCACAGCTGACTAACAGACTCAACATACTGTAACTGTAACTGAGGGGTAGCAGACACAGATTATATTTTGTTGATTATTAATTGATCAGTTGTTGGAAAATGTCGATCAGTGCTTCACAAAGCCCAGGAAAACATCTTGTTATTGATATTCAGTTTACTGTCACAGAGGAGCAGTGATTGAATGTAACTAAGCATGTTTACTCGAGTACTGTGCATAAATACAACACATTTTTCTGTTACTTTATACTTCTACTCCACTGAAGTTTACTTTACTTCACCACATGTATTTGATAAACTTAAGTTACTAGTTACTTTGCAGATTACGTGCTGCATCAGAGCCAGAGCAGAGCATTTCAGAAAAGTTTTTGTATCAGATCTGATAATCTCCTTTTACTTTTACTTCTAGTTTTGATAGTTTACTGCATTTAATATCAGATACTTTAAGACTTTTACTAAAGTACGATTTGTACAGTAATCTTTACTTTTACTCAAGTACGACTTTTGAGTACTTTCTATGACACTGAGGAGCAAAGAAACCAGAAAATATTCTAATTTCAGAAGCTGGAATCAGAGAATTTTTACTTATTTCTTAAAAAGTGACTCAAACCGATCGACAGATTATCAAAATATTTATTAATCAAATCAGAATGCTGAGAAACATAAAAGCAAACCAGAGTAATGAGTATAAAGAGAAGTTAAAACCAGGATAAAGCCGGTGTGGTTGCTGAGCTCCAGCTGTTTGAGGATGAATACTGAGATCCTGATGATGTGTGTAATCTCCCTCGTTGCTCCGTCAGATGGGTAAACACGACGAGGCCTGGATGGTGCTCAAACACATCCACGACACCAACATGCGCGCCCGCGGAGAGCCCGAGAGAGTCTTCACTGTGAGTACACGCCGGCCTCTGCACCTGCATCCTTCCCACTGCTGCAGTGCCGTCAGCAGGTGACAGATCAGTGTCTCCCCCTGCAGGTGAACAGGATCAAAATCCCCAAACAGCTGGACGAGCTGGTGGAGATGCAGAATGAGTCAGCCAACCCGGTGCTCAAGGTCCTCTTCAAGATCAAGGCTGAGCTCAGAGGAGTAGGACTCCGGCTTTATTCTTTGTTTTGTTCGTTTTAAAGGTTGTTAAGATTCAAATGGAGTAAAATAAATCTTTTTCTGTTTTGTTTTAGATCTGGTTGACTTTCATGAAATGCTTCAACTACCCAGTGAGAGACAACACTATCAAGCTGGCTGCAGTCTGGTTCACTCTGTCTTTTGGGTAAGAGACTTCCTCACACCTCCTCCAGCTCCACGTCTACGCTCCTCTGTTTTATTATTCTGCGCTTCTGTCATGTTAAATGACGCCCTCGGCGATACTTAACTGAGTCACCACTACTTTCCAGCTTAATAACAGTTTCAATGAAGTGCTCAGCGCTGAGGCAGATGCTCCCTCACTTATGTCCTCTTGATGAATGCTGACAGGTAGGATTGGAAAGAGAGAACCTAATTTTAGAGAAGGTGTCAGCTGGAGTTTTTCTGCGTCGGCAGCTTTAATGAATTACAGTACGTACGTGTTGGAAAGTTGCAGCCTTGAGGACAGTCTTTTCAAACCAAGACAGTTTGTCTTTTATTGTTTTCATATTCTGGATTTTTTTCTTTGTCTTGCCTGTTTGTGTTTGCCTCTGTCAGGTCTGTTGGTCGCTCTCACTGCTACAGAGACAAGCCGTGAGTTTGTAGCGCTGCGAGAAAACCTACAACCTTTTCAAATTCAGTGAATTATTAAATTTGTATGAATGTGTTGCTCAAATCCAGCTCAGGCACAGAGATACTGCAGCCAGCGAGTCAAATTCAGAGGAGGAAAAAGCAGCAAACGTCGCGGACTTCTGGACTTTTTCTAGACCTCATGCACGACTGTATGTTGTGCTGATCTGGATACATAAGCATATTTGGGAACATGCACCACTTTCATGAGTGTGTGTTGAATATGAAGTGTCAAGGCGAAATGTCGTCTCTATTAAACGTCTGCTTCTTAAAGCTCGGTGACATCGGGGCTGATTGCTCCTGTGGCTCTAGATGCTGGTGTGACTGAACTGTTACAGACGGTTCATATCTTCCATGTTCGTCCACCAGGCTGTGAAAAGTCTTTGCTGATTGGTTCAACACATTTACTTCCCTCCTCAGAAGAGATGTGATGGGCTGCTCTCAAACTGAATCTGCCCCTGAGCAGTGAGGAGATTTTTGATATTGGTCCTTGATGATATTTACACGTATTACATTTGCTAAACAGTTTATTATTACTATATTTCTCATGCATGTAGATGTTTTTGTCAGGCATTTATACACACATGTAGTCACGGTAAGCCTCATATATTAAAATTTAAAGGATAAGACTAATAGATGTTGACAAAATACAGACAGAAAACTGAGAAATCATCAAATGTATGTCCGGCACCAGACTCATCCGACCGAGAGCAGCTTGTAAAACAGAGGCTGTTGCTGTGTCCAGGTTCTACGGGCTCTCGGTGTGGTTCCCGGATGTCATCAAGCACCTTCAGGCCGACGAGTACGCCTCCAGAGTGAAGATCCACAACAGCGAACGCATCGAAGACTTCACCTTCAACTTCACCCTGGAGAACCAGATCCACAGAAACGGAGTCTTCCTCAACGACAGGTGAGAGAAAACCGTCTTCTGCTTGGATTTGAATATTTTCCGGTGAACCCAGCTCGCTCAGACAAAAGGGATGATTGATTAAGAGAGGATTGAAATCACCTGCAGTGTTACACATTGTGATCCGAACCTGTGAAGCGTCCTCAGCTCAGTGTTGTGGTTAAAAGAGGAAGCCTCTCGTCCTGTGGTGGGACAGCAGCGCTGTTTGTCATCCCCACAAACAACACACGGCTGCCGGTAATATTAATCCTGCCGCCTTTATCTCCCACACCACCAGGAAATTAAAAGGCTTATCTCTCTCTCTTTCCCTCTCCCTCTGTGTCACACACACACACACACACACACACACACTCTGGTTGCTGGTTATGATTCTCACTTACACAAAGGCGGCCGGAGAGAAGACGCATCGATACGCTGTTTTTGTTCTTTTCCATCCTCACCAGAGACCAGATGTGTGATTACAGGGAGATTAAATCAAGACCAGTACTGTGATACTGTGATACTGTGATACTGTGATACTGTGATACTGTGTACAGCGACGTATAGATCAATAACAGACTGGTGAGGCCTGTGGTATCATTGTAGACATGCTAAAGGACGGACGGACTGGTCTTTAGAGAGGCAGAAGAAGTTTGCTTCTATTTGAGTAAAAGTAACGATCTCATCCTGTAAGGAAGTGTCACATTATATGTTTTATTTTGTTTTTCTGTCATTTAAACTCGGGACGACGGGGACATGACAACGCTCTTCAACACAAAGTGACTTCATTGCACCGAATAAACACTTTTCACATGGATTGTCCATTTTCTCACGGCCAAAAACAAACTTATAACTGACAACGGCATGAAAAGAGGACACGGACAGACAGCAGCGTCTCTGTCTCCTCTGCAACACAGTGCAACGGCAGGAGCGACTTTGGTCGTCCATCATTTTGAAACTTCCTCGTGATTCCTGGTCAGGTTTGTTCTCCTGTTTCAGGCTGTGATGTCTGGAGGTCGGCAGGTTTACTGATCAACCAGACTTACTAATCATTGACCAGGATTATTATCTTCACATGATTATTATGACTCTGACCTCTGCTGTGGGTGATGACACAGAATAACTGCTCATAAAATGCACCGACTTCACTGAGTTTGTTAACTCGCTGCTGTCAGTCAGCTGTTTTTAACCAGGAGAAGAAAAGTGACCAGAATCAGAGGAAGAGTTAGAGAAATATCAGCAAAGCCTGAGGAGCCAAGAAACATTTTACAACTAAAAACTTTGATGTTTTCAAATGTGGAGCAGGTTTTAACTGAGGCTTCGTTGTAAAAGAGGAAACACAGTTCAGATTCACAGAGCGACTCCTCGTCCTGGAGCGAGTCAAAGGTTGATGACCGCTCCCTCTTCTTTCTGATTGCTTATCGTGTTTCCTCTAATAAACTTCAGTCATCAGGAAGTGAAGCTCAGACAGTCGTTGTCACTGAGAGGTGAAATGGCGGAGGAGCTGAAGAAGACTGGACTCCAAGCTGCTCCTGCTGATCACTGCTATGCTGGACCTGAAGATGTGGCCTGTGATTTCTGCACTGGGAGGAAACGGAAAGCCCTCAAGTCCTGTCAGGTCTGTCTGGTTTCTTACTGTGAGCAACACCTGCAACCTCATTATGATGTGGCTCCATTAAAGAAACACAAGCTGGTGGAGCCGTCCAAGAAGCTCCAGGAGAACATCTGCTCTCGTCATGATGAGGTGATGAAGATGTTCTGCCGTACTGATCAGCAGTGTATCTGTTATCTCTGCTCTGTGGAGGAACATAAAGGCCACGACACAGTGTCAGCTGCAGCAGAGAGGACTGAGAGGCAGAGAGAGCTGGAGGGGAGTCGACAAAACATCCAGCAGAGAATCCAGGACAGAGAGGAAGATGTGAAGGTGCTTCAACAGGAGGTGGAGGCCATCAATGGCTCTGCTGATGAAGCAGTGGAGCACAGTGAGAAGATCTTCACCGAGCTGATCCGTCTCATGGAGAAAAGACGCTCTGATGTGAAGCAGCAGGTCAGATCCCAGCAGGAAACTGAAGTGAGTCGAGTCAAAGAGCTTCAGGAGAAGCTGGAGCAGGAGATCACTGAGCTGAAGAGGAAAGACGCTGAGCTGAAGAAGCTGTCACACACAGAGGATCACAACCAGTTTCTACACAACTACCCCTCACTGTCAGCACTCAGTGAGTCTACACACTCATCCAGCATCAATATCCGTCCTCTGAAGTACTTTGAGGATGTGACAGCAGCTGTGTCAGAGGTCAGAGACAAACTACAGGACGTCCTGAGAGAGAAACAGACAAACGTCTCACTGACAGAGACTCAAGTGGATGATTTACTGCCACAACCGGAGCCCAAGACCAGAGCTGACTTCTTAAGATATTCATGTAAAATCACACTGGATCCAAACACAGCAAACACACTTCTGTTATTATCTGAGGGGAACAGAAAAGCAACATCAGTGAATAAACAACAGTCTTATTCTAGTCACCCAGACAGATTCACTAACTGGGTTCAGGTCCTGAGTAGAGAGAGTCTGACTGGACGTTGTTACTGGGAGGTGGAGTGGAGAGGAGGAGTTGGTGTAGCAGTCGCATACAAGAATATCAGCAGAGCAGGGAGCTCAGATGAATGTGGATTTGGATTCAATGACAAATCTTGGATGTTCTATTGTTCCACAGGCAGTTATAACTTTTCTCACAACAAAGTCCAAACTCGCTTCTCAGGTCCTGTGTCCTCCAGAGTTGGAGTGTACCTGGATCACAGTGCAGGTATTCTGTCTTTCTACAGCGTCTCTGAAACCATCACTCTCCTCCACAGAGTCCAGACCACATTCACTCAGCCTCTCTATGCTGGACTTCGGTTTGGCTGTTTTTTTGGAGACTCTGCTGAGTTTTGTGAACTCAAATAGACAGAAGTCATTTCAGGGTCAGTGGGTTAAATTCTGCGTTTCATTTCTTCACACTTGTTGTGTTTCCATCATTGTTGCTGAGAGCTGATTGTTGTGGCGTTTCTTCACTGCACACAGATCACCTGTCAATCAAACATTATGGGCGGTACTTTGACGTCTTCTTGTTGTTCTGTAAATGTTGGACTTTGTTCAGGCGGCGCTCCTTCCTGTGTCTGTTCAGCCACGGAGGCTCTCGCTGCTCATGATGACTTCAGTTTACATGATCATAATCAATAAGGAGATGCTTCATTATTTGCTTGTACACAGCTGAGATTCTGCTCCAACAAACTGATTGTGTGGATGAAGTGAATCTGTTCATGAAATCATTGAACAAGAGTGGTTTAACAGACTTTACTGATGGGACGTGTGAACAAACTGGAGCTTTAAATCATCAATAAACAAACATGAACAAAGTCTTTTCTTCTGGTCTTCATTCAGGGTTTCATACAGAGCTGACGGAGAACATGTCAAACTAATATGAGAGAATAACTGAAACACCACATAGAGGACATGTCTCCACCACTTTGCACCCAATTAACACGTTTCTCATGGTCTCACGCTACACATTGATTTTCTCGAGGCCAGAAATAAACTTATGACTGAAAACGGCATGAAAACAGGACACAGACAGACAGCGGCGTCTCTCCTTGGTCTCCTGATTCAGGCTGTGATGTCTGGAGGTCGGCAGGTTTACTGATCAACCAAACTTACTAATCATTGACCAGGATTATTATCTTCACACGATCATCTTGACTCTGACCTCTGCTGTGGGTGATGTCACAGAATATCTGCTCGACTTCACTGATACTGAATCTCACTGTAAACTAAACAGAAAGATTGTCAGCTCTGATCCTAAAATACATTTTGACATAAAGAACAATACACAACCAGGCTCATGTGCACAATACAACACTTCACAAGTGTCACAACACCACTCTGGTCTCAAGTAACCACACAGCCGATCTTAACTCTGACAGTTCATCATCACGGCCTCTGGAGACATTTCACCATTATTTATCTTTCAGGCTGAAAAAAGTCCAAATATCACAACACACATCAAGTTACTTCTTTTCTCTTGTCTTTATTTGAATATTTGGTATTAAAGTAATCCAAAAGTAAAGGAAAGTTACATTACTTTATTACTGTGATACTTGGATCAGGCTGCTGACTACATTATGTAACAGGTGATTAGTAACTGTATCAGGATACATTATTAAAGTAACCCTCCCGACCCCGTCCGTCACGTGATTAGAAGACTGTTTCACTCGTAATATAAAATGATCCTGACTACATGTTATAACAGATAAAAGTAAAAACATTCAGATATCAGTAATCTGGTCGGACACGAGCTCCACCATCTTGAATGTTGACGACACCTCTGCTGTAAAGCTTCAGGAACTTTAAGCTGATGATAAAAATATAAAGTCTGAGTGTTGAAAAAACATCGACTGTATAAAATATGGACGGAGCTTCAACCTGCATTCTCTCAAACAGCCAGCAGGGGGCGACTCCACAAAAGAAGTCTGATTGTATGTAAGCTTATGAGAAAATGACACCACTTCTGTCTTGATTCATGAGCTCAGTAAACAGTTTCCTGATGACTTCATGGTCTCAGTCGTCTTCATCACAGCATGATGTTCATTCAGTACATTATGCTCCCATTTACAGTGAAAGAGGCGATAAAGCAGGGTATGTTTTAGGGCGTGGCTACCTTGTGATTGACAAGTCGCTGCCATGGCAACTTGTCCTTGGGTTCACAGTCAGAGCCAATCAGGATATCCTCCCCAGCTCCGCCCTCTCGTCGAAATATGGTCACTTGTGGTTCCAACAAAACAATATGGCGACGGCCAGAATCCCAAACTGGAGGCTTCAAAACAGAAGTTTAACCAGGAAAAGAAAAGTAAACAGAATCAGAGGAAGAGTTAGAGAAATATCAGCAAAGCCTGAGGAGCCTAGAAACATTTTACAACTAAAAACTTTGATGTTTTCAAATGTGGAGCAGGTTTTAACTGAGGCTTCGTTGTAGAAGAGGAAACACAGTTGATAACCACATCCTCTTCTGTCTGCTTATCTTGTTCCGTCATTCTCCCTTCAGTTATTAGTCAGTGAAGCTCAGACAGTCGTTGACACTGAGAGGTGAAATGGCGCAGAGAGCAGTTCAGTTGGACCGAGAAACAATTTCTTGTCCGATCTGTTTGGATCTACTGAAGGATCCGGTGACTACTCCCTGTGGACACAGCTACTGCAAGAACTGTATTAACGATCACTGGGACACAGAGGATGAGAGGAGGATCCACAGCTGCCCTCAGTGCAGGAAGAGCTTCATACCGAGGCCTGAGCTGCTGAAAAACACCATGTTAGCAGCTTTAGTGGAGGAGCTGAAGAAGACTGGACTCCAAGCTGCTCCTGCTGATCACTGCTATGCTGGACCTGAAGATGTGGCCTGTGATGTCTGCACTGGGAGGAAACTGAAAGCCCTCAAGTCCTGTCTGCAGTGTGTGGCCTCTTACTGTGAGAAACACCTGCAGCCTCATTATGAATCACCTCCATTTAAAAAACACAAGCTGGTGGAGCCGTCCAAGAAGCTCCAGGAGAACATCTGCTCTCGTCACGATGAGGTGATGAAGATGTTCTGCCGTACTGATCAGCAGTGTATCTGTTATCTCTGCTCTGTGGAGGAACATAAAGGCCACGACACAGTGTCAGCTGCAGCAGAGAGGACTGAGAGGCAGAGAGAGCTGGAGGGGAGTCGACAAAACATCCAGCAGAGAATCCAGGACAGAGAGGAAGATGTGAAGGTGCTTCAACAGGAGGTGGAGGCCATCAATGGCTCTGCTGATAAAGTAGTGGAGCACAGTGAGAAGATCTTCACCGAGCTGATCCGTCTCATGGAGAAAAGACGCTCTGATGTGAAGCAGCAGGTCAGATCCCAGCAGGAAACTGAAGTGAGTCGAGTCAAAGAGCTTCAGGAGAAGCTGGAGCAGGAGATCACTGAGCTGAAGAGGAAAGACGCTGAGCTGAAGAAGCTCTCACACACAGAGGATCACAGCCAGTTTCTACACAACTATCCCTCACTGTCAGCACTCAGTGAGTCTACACACTCATCCAGCATCAATATCCGTCCTCTGAAGTACTTTGAGGATGTGACAGCAGCTGTGTCAGAGGTCAGAGACAAACTACAGGACGTCCTGAGAGAGACATGGACAAACATCTCACTGACAGTGACTGAAGTGGATGTTTTACTGCCACAACCAGAGAACAAGACCAGAGCTGACTTCTTAAAATATTCATGTGACATCACACTGGATCCAAACACAGCACACACATGGCTGTTATTATCTGAGAGGAACAGAAAAGCAACATCAGTGAATAAACAACAGTCTTATTCTAGTCACCCAGACAGATTCACTTGGTGGCAGCAGGTCCTGAGTAGAGAGAGTCTGACTGGACGTTGTTACTGGGAGGTGGAGAGGAGAGGAAGAGGGGGAGTTGGTGTAGCAGTCGCATACAAGAATATCAGCAGAGCAGGGTGGTCATATGAATGTAGATTTGGATACAATAACAAATCTTGGATGTTATATTGTTCCACAGAAAGTTATAACTTTCATTACAACAAAGTCAAAACTCCCGTCTCAGGTCCTGTGTCCTCCAGAGTTGGAGTGTACCTGGATCACAGTGCAGGTATTCTGTCCTTCTACAGCGTCTCTGAAACCATCACTCTCCTCCACAGAGTCCAGACCACATTCACTCAGCCTCTCTATGCTGGACTTCGGTTTGGCTGGTCTTCTGGAGACTCTGCTGAGTTTTGTAAAGTCAAATAGACAGAAGTCATTTCAGGGTCAGTGGGTTAAATTCTGTGTTTCATTTCTTCACACTTGTTGTGTTTCCATCATTGTTGCTGAGAGCTGATTGTTGTGGCGTTTCTTCCCTGCACACAGATCACCTGTCAATCAAACATGATGGGCGGTACTTTGACGTCTTCTTGTTGTTCTGTAAATGTTGGACTTTGTTCAGGCGGCGCTCCTTCCTGTGTCTGTTCAGCCACGGAGGCTCTCGCTGCTCATGATGACTTCAGTTTACATGATCATAATCAATAAGGAGATGCTTCATTATTTGCTTGTACACAGCTGAGATTCTGCTCCAACAAACTGATTGTGTGGATGAAGTGAATCTGTTCATGAAATCATTGAACAAGAGTGGTTTAACAGACTTTACTGATGGACGTGTGAATAAACTGGAGCTTTAAATCATCAATAAACAAACATGAACAAAGTCTTTTCTTCTTGTCTTCATTCAGGGTTGAACTGCTTTGTGGGTAATGTAGGCACCAATTTTTGACAAGGAGGAAGAATGACACAAAAACAAGAATTTATTGTTTCTGCTGTATTGATTTTGATGCTTCTTGCTTTATTCAGATGTGTTAACAAAGAGACACATTCTCATCACCTTTGTTGTCAGAAAAATGTTAATCCCTGTTCGTTTCGTTCCTTCTCATGTACATTCATTTCCTCCACCGTTTCTCTTCTCAGGTTCATCAGCATGAAGTTCAAGGCCGTCACGTTCATCGACTCGTCTTTCGTCAACTGCTATTTTGAAGACGTCTCCTCCGTCGGCTCCTTCTTCAAAAACTGCACCTTTGTCGACTCTTTCTTTTACAACACCGGTGAGTTGACGCTGTTCCCGGCACTGAGGTATTTCCTTCCACACCAAGAAAATCCCATTATACTGTCGCTGCCTTACACATAAGTCTCACTCAGTCTCCTTCTGACAGATCATTTTGGGTCTAACGTCCAAGCTCCTGGGGAAGAAAGAATCTGTTTAAGCATTTATGGCTTTTGCTTTATGCCACTAAATTACTGCTTAACCTCTGTGCCCCGGCACAGATTGCCTTTCTGAACTCAGACGACTTTAGTTAACAAAGAAACTGAGCCCGGCTGAGCTGCAGTGGACTGAAAATGATGATTTCTCACCTCAGAAACACTCCTGGAGGCACGAGTGAGGAACACAAACATGAAATATCTGAGCTGCTGAATTTTTAACTTTTAAAAGTGAGTTTTCTCTGTTTCTCTGGAGCCGAGGCGTCAACATCCACTCCTACCTTTCCGTAATTGCAGGCTGTATTCTAAAAAATGCAGTCCAATCATCTTGTGGCCGACAAAAACACAAGCAGGAAGAAAAGGAGAGGAAGGACAGGCATTTTAAAATGCTCTGAGAGGAAGTGGAGCTGAATCAGACCTTGTGGGAGCGCAGGGCGGAAAACTAGTTCCCTCCAGCGCTCAGGAAAGCGCTGAACATGGAAACGGTAAGGGCACGTCAGGTTGCTGGTAATGCCCCATGGGAAATGCGGTCTCTTTGCCGCCGGCAACGCGTCTCCAGGGAGCGGAGGATAAAGATGAACGAGGAGAGACAGAAGGAGGGAGGGAGGGAGGGAGGGAGGAGAGCAGAGGTGAGAGAGGGAGGTTTTCTCTCTGCTGCAGCTGCTGGAGTTTATTAATACACCGTTTATATTTAGAGAGCGAGCCGACAGACGTTTAAACTGCACACTAGTGTACACTTAGTATCAGCTGCACGTATCTGAGAAGGGCTATTTGTGTGAATCAAATAAAAAAATGCAAATGTTTAATAACCTTTAATGAACCGTTAATAAACTGAACTCTTGTGTCAAACATTTCCAGATATTGACGACGCCAAGCTGACGAATTCGAGGGTGATCAACAGCTCCTTCCACCACAACAAGACGGGCTGTCAGATGACGTTTGACGATGACTACAGCGCCTACTGGGTCTACTTTGTCAACTTCCTGGGAACGCTGGCCGTGCTGCCCGGAAACATCGTCTCTGCGCTCCTCATGGACAAAATAGGACGCCTGAGCATGTTGGGTACGACGTGACGATCTGACTGTCTCCTGGTGTTGGCCTGTGTGTCTCTGCAGAGGCTGTGTTGTGTCTGAGATGTGAAAGGCGTCTGATGTTGTGTCCTGCAGGAGGCTCCATGGTGCTGTCAGGCATCAGCTGCTTCTTCCTTTGGTTCGGCACCAGTGAGTCCATGATGATCTTCATGCTCTGTCTCTACAACGGCCTCAGTATCTCTGCCTGGAACTCCCTGGATGTGGTCACCACCGAGCTGTACCCGACAGACAGGAGGTGAGCTTTACCTCTTCACGCCTGCAAGTCATGAATCTTTATTTTCTGTCAAGTCAAGTTGCAGAAGAAGAAAATGTTTATAGACGTTAATCAATCATCAAAACAGGAGCAGTTCACCACATTTCTTCAGAAACACTTAATATCTCAGTAAGACGTTATCCAGAAATGACACATACACTACAAACACATGTGACTGTGTCCTCTGTGTCTTCCTCGTCCTCTTGTTTTTCAGGGGCACAGGCTTCGGCTTCTGTAACGCCATGTGTAAGCTGGCAGCGGTGCTGGGCAACCTGATCTTTGGCTCTCTGGTTGGCATCACCAAGGCCATCCCCATCCTGCTGGCGTCGTCTGTGTTGGTTGGCGGCGGCCTGGTCGGGCTCCGACTGCCAGACACACGCGCCAATGTCCTCATGTAAACCTCGACACAGAGCAGTATGTTGTTTACCAGGTATTTACTCAGCTCACTGAATAACCATCATTTATTGATTTGTTTAACACCGCTGGAACAAGTTGTTTGCCGTCATCCTTCTTCTTGTTTTATTTGATGGATGGTGTCGACTATATTCACAGGACCAGTGATTGTTATTCGTGTTGTTTCTGAGTTAAATACCTGGTCGATAATGACGGATAGTGAAATGCAGTTTAACTTAGCGCTGAGCTGTGGATATAAAGAGTTTGAAAACTACAATCAAATGTCAGAATTTAATTCCTGCAGGAATTCAAGATAATAAAAACAAAAGAAACAAGTGAGAATCATCAGTGGTGATAAAAACTCTGTATATCAGCGGCACATTATCACACATGCAACCAACATGTGTCAACGCTGCAAAAGGCTTGGACTTCTGACAACCTTCCCCCCAAATCGTCCCAATCCTGCTCAGTCCTGCTCAGTTTAAAGGAACACTTTGACATCCTGGGAGATAAAGCTATCAGCAGCAGCCGGTTAGCTAAAAGACTGGAAGGAGAAGGAAACAGCAGCTTGAACAACTGGAAATTGTTCCAACATCTCATTAAAAATACCAGGTTAACAGCTGCAGGTTGATCGATGTCTCAATAAAAATATCCAGTGGTTTCACGTTCGGCAGTCGTCTCAAAAACGTCCAAGTGTCTCGTCAGAAATCTACAGTTTTATCGCCACAAACAGCTGGAGGTTGTCCCGTCTAGTCCCAAATAGCCGTTTCAAAAGTGTCCCAACGTCTCGTCAAAAATATCTAATATCTATCTCTTATCTTTAAGAAACAGCAGTGGTCTCTCGCTTGCCAGCTGCATCGCTCAGCAGTCACGCCCCTGTCATCCCCTCTGCCTCCTGACATGAAAGTCAGCTCATGTTATTAGACTGTAATATGACACGTGATGTAAAAATGTTGATATGATACGTATGAAATGTACGAATATGAACGTGTCCGTCGTTTGAAGAAATGTAAAATGCCAACATCTTATTCTTGCGTCCGCTCTGAAGCTCACTAATTAACACGTTACATGTTATTTGTCTAATCCTAAATAAAAAAAATATGTATGAATGAAACAAAAACAACATAAAATCTGTTAATTAGTGAACTTTAGAGGTGCTTGTAGGTGGATCTGGTTCCCTCTGGACTGAGCCAGGCTAGTTGTTTCCCTCTGCCTCCAGTCTTTATGCTAAGCTAAGCTAACCAGCTGCTAGAAGAGAAGGAACGACAGTCGAACTGTTCCTTTAAGTAGAAATATTTAACAGTTGTGTGTGTGACTGTGCTTGTTTTCTGTAGATGTATCTGTTTATGTTATTTATAATTCACCTGTGTGCTTTTAATGTTTGTCGGACCGAAACTGAAGTTCGTTTCTTTTCACATGATCAGTTTTCCTCGACTGGTTGGTGACGTTCAAGCCTTTTGCCGCAAACTTGCAAGAATGACAAGGCCATAGAAAAAAATAAAAAATCAATAACGATGTAGTAGTTTAGTCAAAAACCGGCAACTTCAGCAGCTACATTTCTAAAGTGAAAAGAAGTTTACATTTTCTGCTTTTTACAGTCAGAGACTTTTGAGATCGGAAACCTTTTGTCTGAACGCTTCCTCTCTCCCTCTCTTGTGTCCGTGTCGTGTTCATCTCGTGGCGCCGAGCTCACCATGAAGGGCTTTTGCTCTCTGTTGCAATCTGATCCGTCAAGAAGAATTTATACTCCGCTCTCATGGTCTGCTCTCCTCCTTGGTTTTTTCCTTCCCCTCTCTATCTGACTCACCGTCTTGGTTCCCTCATGGTGTCTCGTCCTCTCGCTCTGTTTATCTTCCTCCTGCCTCGCTGCTGCTGCTCCCTCCAAAACTCAAAGGCCTTTCTCAAATGTCGTGCCTCTCTCTCCGTCGAGCCCGTCTCTCCTTCCAAACCTCGCTGGAAGCTTTGCTGCTCCGTCCTGCTTTTTTTTTGGGGGTCTCTCATCTCTTGATACTGCAGCGTGCATGTGTGTGTATGTGTGTGTGAGTGTGTGTGTGTCCAGACAAACATGTGTAGAAAGTTAGGTTTTGGGTTTTTTTGCCTCTACCAAGGAAATTTGAACCACAAGTGAAATTAAAAGCCATGCTTAAAGGATCAGTTCACCCAAATTTAAAAAAACAAACATATTAACGAGCCATGCAGATCGATTTAGAGACGACTAAGGCACAGCAGAGAGCTAAATGCTAATGAAAGGTATGCTAACATGCTGATGTTTCGCAGCTATAATATGTACCAAGTTCACCATCTTACTTCTTCTGTTTTAGCGTGCTAACATTTGCTATTTAGCACTAAATTATCACAAGTCGCTGCCAAACAAAAAACATAAATATCTTCGTTGTAAGCTGCAGCACGGTCGAACCTGTGTGGTCGTTTTTCCGATGAGGAATCAGCTGTGAGTTTTATGACGACATCTCTTTTTAGAGACATTGTTAATCCACGGGACGTGACGTCAACAGCGGAGATCTTTAGACGGGGCAAATAAAACTAAAACTATCTGCATGGACACCACCTGAGCTAAATAAGAAGAGTGTGTTTTCTGTCATTTGGGTGAACAGACCCTTTAAAACCTCTAACGAACGAAACTCTTGCTGCTACAACGTCATTGCTCTGAGGTCCAAATGCGTCCGATAATTAGTCCGATAAAAAAGCACCGACATGTTTGTTCAGTCATACTCAATAAAAAAAGTCAACTAACAGAGAAGTACATTAAAGAAGAGTAACGGAAAAAAACATGATGCGCTTCAAGAAAAAAGTCGAAATGTGGATGAACTGGTGAAACTACTTCAGAATCGTCTTTAGTAACAAAGACATTATTCCTCTTTTAGCTCTAAACACAGTGTAGTTGTCAGTATGAGGACTCTGAAGAGATTGTTACACTCCAAGGACGTAGTACTGGCAGAGACCGGCGGCTCGGGCAGCTCACAGAGCCGTCAGTCGCTCCTGTTAAAGGATTCGATGGACCAGAAGAGCCGACTTTATTCTCCACGTTTGGACTTTTTCCTTGAAGTGCATGATGAAAAGAAAGAAACCGTCCGTCTCACCCCTGGGACCTGATACTCTTCCATATCCAGCACTGTTTCATTCTGTTATCAGTTTTTCGATGATATTTAGTGTCAAAAATACGTATTTCTTACTCTGGAAATCAAATTTTGTGCCGTTCACGACCTCCAACATGCAGCCGTTTCCTCTAAAGATCTCATCCTTCTGTTTGAGGATCTGAATCCGGTCTCCTGATGAGTGTTTGATGCTTTTCTGTCCGTCCACCTGCTCGTCCTCCACCTGTGCTGAACAAGCTCTCTCTCTCTCTCTCTCCATCACTGTTTCCAAGAAGAAAGTCCTGCATGTTTGTTACTGAAGTCCTTCTGTTGTGTGTGCTCTCTCCATCTTGGTGTCTTCGCTGTTCCTCCTGCGGGGGGGGAACCAGTCACGTGATTCCCCGGGGTCAAAGGTGAATGTATCATTCTCGTGTGTCGTCGGATTCGTTGTGGACAGGTGTTCGTTATAATGAGTTGATTTCATTGTGAAAGGGCATGCCAGTGGTGAGATGACTGTATACTACAGGATGTACCAGCAGGGGGCGTCAAATCTGATCTATGGGAAGGTTTTCCAGCCGGATTAATCATCACGGTGGAGACGCTGAAGCAGGAGTAGAGTCGTTGGTGTCGTGATGTCAGATTTGAAATCCTCTGCTGTCAAACAATACCTGGAGGTGTGTGTAAAAAAACAGTTACCTGTCCTTGATATGATTTATTTTGATAAGAAAAGGCTCAAGTGGATGCAGTGTAAAGGTGTCGACGTGGAATAAAGAGTTTCATTTGAACAGCTTTGTTTTTATTATGATTGTGTCCAAACATGTCAGCGTCCACCTTCACCAGCAGATGGCAGCATTCAGACAAAATTAACCAAGATGATCCCAAAGTGTTAAATGTGTTTATATTCAGTACAAACTCAGCCAGTGTTGTAGTCAAGACCATCTGAAGGATCCACACTCACATGAAATCACCACCAGAAGACAAATGAAGAATCACTCACCTCTTTTACTGCCCGACTGACGCATCGGTCGGTCAGTATGATCAGCTGATATTGGCCTATATTTATAATTCTTACATTTCCAGTAAAGATTTCTGTTTCACTTCACTGAAGTTATTTCAGACAGAGTTTATTGTTAGTCTGTAGAACATCCTGCCTTTGTTACACGTCTTTCTTTCTTTTTATCTCTAATACACTCAGTTTAACACCAATAACCTCAGACCAGAAATAATATCATCAATGTATTTTTATTTAAATAAACTATAAACATACACTGTAAGAAAACCTATTTTCTGAGGCGCTCAGAGTTTAAATCATGGAGAACATTTCATGAGGCTTGATTAAAAGAGTGTCACAGTATTTGTTTCAAAGTCAGTGACTTGCAGATGTGATCACAGCTGTAAAAACTGCCCCTGCTGTCACCGTCCATCTTGTTTTGGAGTCAAACTGGAAGTTTTAACATGTAAGTTTGGAAGTTTTTGCAGACTGAAATGTGCATGTTGTTTTTTTTATGCAACTCTACAAAGTAAATTCACTTTCTGGCAATATGCACGTTAGAGAAGACTGCCGAAGGTTTCAGAGGATGATTTTTATTGTTTATAGGACAAACACTAACTCATATTTCGAAGAGATTTAGCAGAATCTCTGTGGGAGAGAACTGAGCTTTTTATTGCTTATGAACAAAATTTTAATTGGTAAGAAAGATTGTTTTATTTCATATAATCTCACTTCAAGTGTGAAACAAGGGCTCATTTTAGCAGAGAAGTAAAGTCAGACACATCATCTAAAGAATAAAGTATCAAAATAACAAAAAGTCATTTTCCAAACAAAATAGACAAAAGCATTGTGTAGATACAAGACTCACACACCTTTCATTTTATTTTAATCTTTATATTTTCTTATCATACAAAATATAAATTCAGTACACTGAGCGCTTGTTCTCTGACACAACACACAGAACATGTAAATGTACAGCCCAGTCTGCAGGAGATAATGTGAGCAGTTCATCTTGAAGGCACCACACTGGATATTTTTTCACACCTGCGGATGTTTCAAACTGTTTCTGTGGCGACCGAAAGTGACTATTTTCACAGGGAGTCGGACCAACTCGGCCCAAGAACAGCGACCGATACAGGTATTTTAAGCCCAAACAATAATGTTTTTCTGACCCTCACAAGTGGTTTTTGTGCCTGAACCTAACCAGAGCATAAACACAGAGCTGTGACCAGACAGAATACAAGAATTCAACTGAATCAAACGTAAAGTTGCAACATAAATGTGTTGAAATGTGTTGACCACATGACTTCAGGGTACAGCAGGGTCAAAACAAGACAGAAGACATGTTCATATACGACTACAGTCCAGTGACGGACCAACACATTTAATACGTCATCATCATCAATAAAATCACTCCAAGAAAATAAATCACATAAAAACAGAATGATGCGCTTCCACATCCGCTTATAAGCCACAGTGTGATGTGCAAAAATGTGTAGAAACTGAAACGTAAATGTAAAATCAACACAAAGAGGGTCGATGAGATACTCAGTGGTTCTGTTGTTTTATATATTATTAATATTATTTCGTATTTGAGCAGCAACGACGAGAACGGCTAACTAGCTGCAGGTAGAAGTCCTGCAGACGTTGCATCAGATTAAACCAATAAAACATAAAATGATGTCACCGCTCTGAGCTGCTCTGACCTGCTGCTCGCTCTCAGGTTCAGCCCGACACAGTCCTGACCGACTCGTGCCAGGAGATCCGCAGTTTGTCTTTAAGTCCAGACACAGTTAAAGTTACAGAAAGTGAAAACAGTCCAATGCTAACATGCTAACAGAATATTAGCCTGAAGAGGATTCAGTGTCAACAACCGGCACATTTAGATTTTGAGTCACAGACCGTTATTCGTTTCCAGACAGATAAAATCACATACAGATCATTTCTGGAAGCTATTACATCTTATTTTCCTGTTGTATATATAAGTGTGGTGGTGTGACGATGTGTCATCCTACGATGTGTCACAGGCCAGGCAGGAAATGCCAAAACACTGAGGAGGAGTTACTGCGGGGAGGTTGATGGTTAAGCTCCAGCGATAAGATCTGCACAGCTCGAGATGTCACAGCTAAATGAAGACCTAAAGATTCAGACTCAGACAGTGAACATTTAGCTCGGCTGTAGGAAGACGGAAATCTGAGAGAACCACCGATCTGACACGACACAAAACATCACAGAAAACAAAGGAGTTACGACTTTTCTGTTTGATTTACATTAATATTTGTCGGCTATAATCGACAAGGTCGCCTCCAAACTCTAACGTGAAAATATTCATATCAATATTTAATTTGCTCCACACACAAAAATATATACATTGACTTATTGACCACATCTGTCACACACTCACACACGAAGAAACTGTATCACTATGTACAAATATTTACTCTACTTGCAGAGAAAACTTAAAGGTGCAGTGTGGAGGGTTGAAGGGATCTGTTGGCCGAAATATAAAACTCATATTACGTTTTAAGGCAGAGAAAAATGACCAAAATACACCCCCCTCTGTTACGCTGCCGCTCCTCCAGCCCAGTAGTAGGCGGACCACTATCCGAGGGTTTCTATGTGAACTCACTCGTAGACCAGCTGCTTTGTGAATCACTAACATGACGCTCCGTAGCCAATCGAATCCACATCGTGATTTGAATCAGATACGCAGACAGATGAGAGTCAGTAGTCTGAGAAAAGACACAGTAAATTGGTATAATTCATATCTGTGTACCTGCTGCTCAGGATCAGTGTGGCTCTGAACAGGGCCGTCACTACATGCTGCTACATCCTACACACTGGACCTTTAATGCAACAAAAAGTCCGTCCATTGCTTCTTCATCATAAATACATTCGAGGTCCTTTCTCTTTGGATTCCAGCCACAGAGAAAATGTCCCTCTTCCTCAGCTGCAAAACATGTAGGTGTCTTTTAAAACGATATGCTGAGGGTTTTGCCTTTAAAGGGCCTGAAGTAAATCCTGGAGCCTGCAGACTTGGACATGAGGAGGAAGAGGAAGGGGTCCAGACAGGCATGGACGCAGCACAGACACACCGCCACTTTAAAGTGCACGTACAAAGTGTCCGTCCCGTCCACGGACAGCTGCAACTGATGGAGGAAGTGCAGGACTCCGGCCGGAGTAAAACACACCAGGAAGATGACAAACACCAGGGAGCTGGCCTTGATGTACATCGCCCAGTCCAGGTGCGATCGGTTGAGCTCGCAGATGATTCGGGCGTAGCACACGACCGTGAGCACCAGCGGCACCACCAGGCCCAGGACGGTTAGGAGCAGGTTGTAGTAGAGCAGGTAGATGTGGGAGTCGCTGCTCAGAGGCAGCACGTCATGGCAGGTGATGAGGTCCATCTGATGGAGCCGATAGCTCTGCTGCACGAGGAGTTCGGGGACGACGGCGGCGCCAAACACCCCCCACACGGCCACGCTGACCCACGCCGTGCACGTCCTCTTGGGGAGAGTTTTGTACATGAACGGGTGCACCACAGCCAGGTAGCGCTTGATGCTGATGCAGGCCAGCGTCTGGGCCGAGCAGTACAGGTTGCCATAGAAACAGGCCGTGACCACTCGACAGGCAGTCTCCCCGAGCACCCAGTGGTTTCCATGGAGATGGTAGTGAGCCTTGAACAGGAGGGAGAGGAGGAGGACGAGGTCGGAGACGGCCAGGCTGCAGTAGAGGATGGCAGAGGACACCTTCCTGATTTTAGTGGCCAGCAGGCACAAGATGGCGACGTTGGCGGGAATCCCAACAACCGCGGCCAACATGTAAATGATGGGGATGACCCGAGTGCTCAGGGGGCCGCGGAGGAACCCCACTGTGCTGTTACCTAGTAACTTCAGTGCTGGAGGGGACTGAGATGAAACGGGAGCTTGTGTCCCATTAACAACAGGAGATAAATTGGTCTCAACGACTGGCTCCCCATTAAATGTTCTGGGCACAGGAACGTAGATCTCTGAGTGGTTCCTGTGAGGTTTTATTTTCTTTTTTCCTGCAGCGAAAACAAGGAAAATGTCAAAGTTAATGATCATTTTATTTATGAGATTCATTGTACTCAATATCATTATCTTTATAGTTGTCAACAGCTCGCAGAACTGATTTCGTTGGTGTCGTTCCTGGGTTTAGTCAACAAAAACACTTTGTTAGGTTTAATTATGTTCTTCTGGGAACAACAACACCAACACAGCTATTTCAGAATTAGCATACTAATGAGACCATTAGTATGCAAATACTATAATTCTGTTGATTATTAGAATAAGAAACAGATTAATTGCCAAGTGCATCTTCACATACGAGGAAGTGTTTGGTGCATAACGACAAACATACCAGGTAAAACTATAAACATTTAATATAATATTATAACTGCACTTTTTGAGTTGTACGTTGTTGGACATTGTGGCTTTTTCTATGTGTTCCCCTTTGTCAGCTGCAGGTTTATTTCTGTCTCTGTTTCTTTCTCTTTGTTTAACTGCACAACATGTAGAGGAACTTAAAACCAAAATGCTGCTAATGAAGCTGGCTCAAGTTATCAATTTGTGTATAAAATATCAGTAAACAGCAAAACAACCTCCTTAATTTCAAGCTGACACCTTCAGATCACTTGTTTTGGCAACGCTTTACAATCACCATCCTTTAAAAAATGGTGAATTAAACTTAAGTCAATTGTTAACTCAGAAACAGTGGCTCCCTTTTAAAGTCAGTTATTAAGCAACATAAAGGTTTATAATCAGTGACAAAGATATAATGGTCGTCAAGTTAATGTTTATAGATGAACAACACAGTATTTTTTAACCCTTTAAAACGTATTATAAACATTAGTTGCAACTTTACAACAAACTTGCTTAAATAATCCATTCAGCGTATTGTAAAGTGTCACCACAACTCAAAGATGTTCAGTCACATGAGATGAAGGAGCTGCCAGTAATTTTCCTGCTGATTCATTAATAGATGAATGTTTCAGTCCTGATAACGAGCGTCGAAAGTCTCGTGTCGCAATAAATGTGTCACAGTGAATCAGTGACGTCGTCTCCGTGCAGGTTGCTGCTTGTTTTTTCTGATCAATCTGATTTCACATTAACAGAATCAACTCAGCCACAGATCACATGTTCACTGAGAGCTTTCCCACACATGAAGGTGATAATAAGAAGTTAATAATACAGATAACGCTCTCAAAGTGTAGTGATGAGACAGATGGATGTTTTAAGTTAATTGTAAAAAAGAAAAATAGTTAATAAATATAAGTAAATATTAAAGGCTTCTCTTACCTTTCTTCTGAAGCGTTCCACTCAGACTGAGAACAAAAATGAGGAAAAAGAGGAAAAGTTTCCCCATTTTGTTTTTCTTGTGGTTGAACAGCACTCAGCTCTCACTTCTGTCTGTTTCTGTGTTCGGCTTCACATCTCAGCGTCGCCTCTGAGTGCTGCTGCTCCTCTGTGGGTGTAACTCCAGTCACAGAAAACCTCCCACCCAAAAAAAAACCCCCTGACATCTTCTCTGGTTCAGCAGGAATGCAGGCGGCCTTCTGTTTTTGTTTTAACATGCACCGTGAGAACAGTGTGTGGTAACACCTTCACACATGATCTTTGTCACCGTGTTGCACCTTCCTGTGATGTTTTTTATCAGATCCAAAGGTGACATTTTATTTATGTTTATGTGTCTCTGCCAGAGCCTGTTGGGTGTCGTCTTTTTCATTTTCTCTAAAAGAAACATATGAATCTACATGTTTTTCACTTCACTAAAAGTCTGTCTGACAGATGTTGAACACATGTGGAAACTGTGGGATCTGTTTGTCCCAGAGGTTCGACGCCAGCAGGGATGTGGAGTGAGGTAATAGTCGGAAAGGGGCCACTGGGTACGCAAGGAAATGTCTGTCTGAGGATGATAAGCCTGTCCCAACATGAGCGGTTTTGTTTTGTCTTCACTTCCCCTCTTTTTTTAACATGTTGAACAGATGTTTGATTTAAGATGCCATATTTTGGTTCATAAACAGTTTAGAAAGCTGCGTAACAAGGCTCCAGTTATTCAAAACATCACATTTATAAACACTAACGGAGACAAAGTCATGTTAGGAACCAGTGGAAGAAGTATTGAGATCCTCGACTCGAGTAAGACGACTAATATCATACTGTGAAAGTCCTGCATTCAAAACGTTATCCGCAAAAATGTACTTAATTCTGACGATTCAAACACAACAAAGCAAAAAGCTAATTTTATCTGTATAAATACTCGTCCCATTTCACAGCAGACTATTGATGCATCACGTCCCCATTGAGATTTCAAATCCAGTAATATATAGTTTATATCAGTTTTTAAAGGCCCTAAACTTGAAAATGATGCACGTTTGTTTAGTTTTATGCGTTTTGCTCTTTGAATTGGCTGTTTTCCGCCTCAGCACTTGTTTCTGACTGTTGAATATGCACAAAGTTCCCCCGTTGCTCTCGGGCAGGTGAGGTCACAAACGTTCATTCAACATTCAACAGCAACACATCTGGATACAGGGTTTTCACCAGTGTCGTAGAAAGTGGCCAAAAGTCTGAAAGTATCTGATATTAAATGTACTCGAGGATCAGAAGTTCAAATACTTGTAAACATGATGAGTTCATCATCAGATCCAGGGGCAGGAAGTGTTGAAGTAACTAGTAACTCAAGATGTCAGACAAATGTAATGGAGTACAATACTTGCTTCTGGGATGTAGTGGAGTGGAAGTATAAAGTCACAAAAAATAGAAATACCCAAGTGAAGTACGAGTATTGTATCCAATTTGTATTTAAGTACAGTACTTGAATAAATAGTTACATTCCATCGCTGCTGCTTCAGCAACTCAGAGGGAAATATTGTACTTTTCACAGCTACAGTTACTAGTTACTTTACAAATGAAGGTTTTACAAGTGGCATCAGTATTTCCATTTTTATACAGTATACAGTTGAAAGTGAAGTACTTCAAATTTGTACTTAAGTACTTGAGTAAATCTACTTGTTTACGTTCGTTATCATCTGTTGTGTCTTCAGGCTGAAACGTGCAGCAGACATTTTGTAGTTCAACTCAGGTTTTCTGCTTCTTTTCCATCTCACTGTATCAGCCTGAATAAAACCTTCAGGACACAAACACTTTAAAGTGTTTTTAGTTTCACATTCGAGCGAGCGTCTTATTCTCAGAGCCTCCTCTGAGCAGCAACATCCAGCTGATCACAGCTGTGACCTTTGTCCTGCTTTCGTCTGTTTATCAGAAGAGCTGTTTTCAGTGCGAGCATCCGTTGGCCCAGAGACGGACCCCTTGCAGGGATGTGATGCCCACTTCCCTCCTGTGACGTCACGCGTGACTCAGACCGAGAAACAGATGAAAGCATCGGCGCCGCGCCGCAGTCGAGTTCACACTCATCTCCAACCGAACATGAACGTTTGGTTTCCATGTGATGAGAAGCAGCGGTGTGTCAGGGAGGTTGTGATTACTGAAAGACAGAAGTCAGTCTCGGTCACGTGTTTGACAATGAGTTACCAATTAAAAACTGTGATTTTGCCAATAAAAAGATACATTTTTTAAGTTCAGGAACAAAAACACAGACGAAAGCAGTTTTCATTAACTGTGAAATACAGATCGCACGTTTATTTCAGGCCTTCCAGAGAGAGGAAGTGTGATGCTTCTCCTTCCTCTCCGTTCTTCAAAGGACCTCAGCACATCTGTTTCCGTCAGCGTTGTACATGAATAAAACAGGCCTGCGGTCCCGTTACAGCCACAGTACTGCGTTCTGTCTCTTGTTTTTCAAGGAAGCAATAAATCAAGTTGATTTGTTTCCAAACATGGGATAAAAACTTGTAATCTGTAATGTAAGGAGGATTATTTACAAGCAGTTTTTACAAACACTGAGACGTTTAAAAGATGTCCGACCGCCTGATTCACACTCTGACTGTGAAGCTGTGACACATCAGATCATCAAACATCAGGAGGTCACACTGAAAGTGAATATTGACATTGAAATGTGTTAATATATGATAGGAAACTATTTAAGTATACAGTCATGTAGATAACAGTATGATAAAAATGACTTCTGAAATGTTATTGTTGTAGGAATAAGCATGAGAGAGACAGAGAGAGAGAGAGAGAGAGAGAGAGAGAGAGAGAGAGAGAGAGAGATCAGGAGCAAACTAACTTCTGACCAAAAGGTTAAAAGGCATAAATGTCAGAAAAATGTATAAGGCCTTTAAAACTACACCAACGTGTGTCGACGTGAGCCTCCTTCAGGGTGTAGTGATGCACTTCTTCTTCTGTTTTCATGGAAATACAAGATATTCTGTAAAAATGTGTGTAAATATGTAGAAAAAACATCTCTCCAATATATAGACAACAGTGTAGATAAATAAATGCATTAAAAATGTTGCTGGCAAAGGTATGAAACAGAATAACAATCCACTGTGTCAGTCTCAGACTCTGAAATGTATTTTAAGACCATGACTGCAGGGATATTACTGTGTTATATAATAATGTTTGATACCTTCTGTACTGAATGACGGTTTCTATGAGACAAGACAAGAGTCACCAAGAAAAACCTGATGATGTGTCTGGCTGATGGTAAAACATGGAGAAGGAGCGGGAAGTTTATTTTAGCTCCTCTGGGTTTGTTTGTGTTTGTTGCTCATAGAAAACTAAGTAAAGGCTCTGGTGTATATGGGAATAAAAGAGATGGATGTTTCCGGTCGATGTTCGGAGCCTTTGGTTTGCAGGTTCCACATTTTGTTGTGTGTCCTGCACCGTGGGCCTCTGAGCTCTGGGCTCGGTTCAGGTGGTCTTGACTACAACACTCGTTATGAGGCCTGAGGATGAACTCTGTCAGCTTAGTACATGATTTTTTTTTATGTTACAGTGAACTGTCAGTTTCTCCCACACGAGGGCGACACTTCCCTCCACTTCAGGACTTCAGAAGCCATTTCATGTCTTTATCATGTTTCCTCTTCTTCTTCTGTCGACCAAAGCTTCCAAGAATTCCCCATTTGTCACGGTGAGATTGTTAGATTGCCATGAGAAGCAAACTATCTCCCCACGCCCTCAAACACGGAGCTCAGGCTCATTGCTGGTAGTTAACGAAGGCTCAGATAATTGGACAATTTGGATGTTTCCTGTGCGTCCTAAGTGCTTTCTGCCACTGTTACATGAAGACCATTAAACCTGCTGTGAACCTAAAAATATATTTCTTCTTTTCTGACATCACAATCATTCGATAAAGACTCTTCATCATGTTTTTAAACTCTTCTGTAGAGGGATAAAATAAAACCTTTCTACAATCCCACATAAAATAAGCTAGAAAGTAGATTTGAAGCAGCTGTAATGTCTATTTTTACATATTTTTACAGCAGTATATTAAATGACGATGTGAAAACGATGTGACAGGGTGAAATTATTACTCAGACTGCAGTTATAGCTTTGTTTTCAGATACTGTGGTGAACATAATGGAGCATTTAGCAGCTAAAGAGAGAGATGTTTCTCCTCAGGAGTCGGTGAAGACCAAAAAAGGAGAGTAAACTGGACGGGACAAACACGACTGCACATGAATGATCATATTTCTCTGTAATAGGTCAGTGTTTGACTGTCTCCTCACTCACCAACTTTGGTTGTGTTTCCTCACTTGCTTTCTGCTCTTTTCACAGCACAAAATCTTTAATAACTCAAGGAATAGTGGCAAACAGGTGCCGTGTAAATGTACCAACCCCTCGTGCTTTATTGCTGCCGTGGAAGCTGAATTGATTGTGTAATTGTTTGGTCGCTCGTCACCGTGTTGTGTCACCGTGCTTCTGTGACTCGTTGTCTTAAGAGTGAGAAGTGACCCGGGAGTTTGAGCTCGAGAGTGAAAGGAAAGAAGAGGGTCACGTCCCAAAATTCAAAATAATGAAGGGAAGTTTACACTGAAGTCAGGAAGCTTTTGCTTTCACTCAGAATTCAGACCGTCCTGACGCAGCTCCACACTCACCAGGGATATTAATCATCTTCAGCACGATGTTAAAGCAGAACAGATGTCATGACTTTACAATGACTCGAGAAAACTCACGCCCTGCCCGATGCAAACATTAGGTTCAGTGGTGAAGTTTTGGTCCATGCATGCTGTTAAAGAAGAGGTTGTCTTCTCGCTGAGCTGCACAGTTTGTGTTGAGGTGACAGACGCTTCTTTATGTTTACTGAAGAAGTTGCAATTAATTTTTGGAAACTATCTAACACCCTCATCTGTCTGCTGCACCACCATACACAAAGTTCCTCTTTCAGACGCACATAATGACACACTGATGCACACACACGTATAAATATATATCTGACTGCTGCTTCTCGTTTTCACAGCTGTAGATCTGAAACATTCACCAGATTGTAAAATCTGAGACACTGTGTGGGAGGAAAGTCAGACGACGTCTCGTTCTCTCTGTTTATTTTCAAACACTAATTGAATTAAAAGAAAGAAGACATTTTGTGTTTTGCCTTTTTAAACGGTCTCCCCTGCGCCCGTCTCTTGTTCCCGTCCACAGTTTGACACCCTGTTGTTGACTTCTCGGCCCGTCCTGCCTGGACGATGCCCAGAGAGCGATAAAATGTGTAAAAAGTGGCCCTGAGAAAACAACAGGAATGAAACTTGTGAAACACTGGCCTGGATCAGTGCCACTGCCTTCGCTCTGGACCCTAATCTCCCACAGTCTGTATCCTGCCTCCTCCCACACGAAGGAATGAGCTCCTATTAGTTTAAGTTACGCCCGGTCCAGCGGGCTAAAGAGCAACATGACCTCTGAGGTGGACACCATGTTCAGCTGCAGCTTCCATAAATATTTATACGTACTATTATGAGTGTTTCAGTTCAGTCTTCATGTTTTTAATCATGTCAGGCAGCAAAGAATGTCTGATAAACCCACAGCACCAAAACACCAGACAGGAAGAGTTTACAAATAGCTGATGAGCGTTTAGCAGCTGAAGAGCCAGAAGTTTCCCCCCCGAGGAGTCGGTGGATCCCAAAACAGCAGAAACAGTGAAGACTGAAATAACAAAGATTGATGCCACTCTCATTTCTGGACACTGAATGTGTTGTTGCAGTGAGTAGCTGGTTAGCTTAGCATGAAAACAAGGAAGGTAACAAACTACGAATACCAGGTTTTCTAAAGCTCACACAACAGCTGCTGCTGCTGATTGATGGATGCTGCCGTCCTGATGTCCGGGATCGTCTTAGTCACTTTCCAGAGAAAAACATCAAGACAATGAATCTGAATTTTCATGTGTTTTACAATCAAAGTCTGATGTTTTTCCAAGAAAAAGACATAACAAGACATAACTCAGTTTCCCTGAGAGTTTGACAATGAACTGGAACAATCATTAACATCCCATGAGGCCCTATTGTACGGAGCAGGACGAGGGCCGTCGTAACAGAAGATCTGAGCTCTGACTTCTTCTTTTTTCTCATAATTCTGACTTTAAACTTAAAATTCTGAGCTTAATATCCATAATAAACCCACTCTAGGTTCATATTAAACAAACATGAGAGTGGTATCAGTCTTCTCTGTCTTTGCAAGTAAGTGTATTCACCAAAATGTCAAACTATACCTCGCAGAAACAGCAGAAAATGTAGAATTGAAGAATTTTATTGTGGTAATTCAACTTTTTCTGTCTGAGAATTTAGAGAATTTACACATGTGGGAGGGTCTTTATAAACATGAGAGGACCTTACATCTCAGATGAAGTTCAGTTGGCCACGTTACTGCCTTAAAAATAAGAAACAGATGATTGTGACAGATATTTTTGTGAGGAAATGAGTTCAGACTGTCTGTCTGTGAGCTGAGTCCCAGTGGATAGAGAGCTCAGGATGAATGAGTCAGACGGCTTCAACCCCATCCTGCCCTCGTCCTCTCCATCCTGCCCCCATCCTGCCCTCGTCCTCTCCATCCTGCCCCCATCCTGCCCTCGTCCTCTCCATCCTGCCCCCATCCTGCCCTCGTCCTCTCTCTTCTGCCCTCGTCCTTTCTCTCCGCCCGACTCTCTCTCTTCATCTCACAGAGGAAGTGACCAGCGTCACACTCTCCTTCTTCGAGCACTTCCCCATGTTTTTGTTTTCAAGTATTTCCCTCTCTCCTTGTTTCGGTGCCGCTCTGTTAACAAACCTCCAGGTTTTCACTGTGAATTCTGACACCAAACTACTGTAATTAGGCTTTTGCAATGCATGATGGGTAATTATCTGGATTATTACAGTCAGCTGCTGTGAATTTTTAATTTAAGCGACCATAAAAACAACAGTGAAAATGTTACATTACAAGGAAATACTGTAATTAGGGTTCAGCATCATACAGAGTTGAGCGATGAAATGTTGTAGTTTGACAACAAGGCGCACATGCTAACATGCTAACAACAGGTTAAAGGGGCTAACATGCTAAAAGGTTAAAAGGCTAACATGCTAACATACTAACAACAGGTTAAAGGGGCTAACATGCTAAAAGGTTAAAAGGCTAACATGCTAACATACTAACAACAGGTTAAAGGGGCTAACATGCTAAAAGGTTAAAAGGCTAACATGCTAACATACTAACAACAGGTTAAAGGGGCTAACATGCTAAAAGGTTAAAAGGCTAACATGCTAACATACTAACAACACATTAACAGACCTACAGGCAGCATGGTTGGGTTAACATAAAAACACAGAACATTTCTGTAATACTAACATAGATGTACAGTAACTACAGGTGCTTATTACAGCACCATAATGACATTTACATCAAAATGATGTTTTTTCACTGTAGATTTGTAGGAACACAACATTTTACTGTTTTTCATCTTTAACACTGTACAAATTTCCAGTACACTGATGTAAATTCACTGCTCTTATTAGCCAGAAGTGTTTGTTTGTACAGACTTCAGTGTGTTTTCTTCGTAACTTCCAGAATCAGTGGGAATTTTTTGATCATGTGCAAAGACGTAAATAAATCTGGCGCGCTCTCCTGGGAGCTGTGGCCCGATTACGGTCCGTACAGCTCGTTTACATGAGAACGTAAATACAGCGTTAAGCACAGAGGCTAAAAAAGGAAAAGGGCAGGACAGCTGGATGATGTCGAGTGCTGAGGACATCACAATTCCTTTTAAAAAATCATGTTGACGAGAATATCTAATAATCTGACGGCCTTTCTGTAATTTACTGTCTATCTGTATGTGGCTGCTGTAAACACAGAAAGCTCCTCAGCTCCTCCGGGAAACTGCTACTTCACGTAAAACAAATAATCGTCGTGTTTGTTTACAGGCTGCGGCCCCGAAGCTGCACTGAGGATGGTTTTATCTCAAAGTCCAGGAGATAAGATGACATCAGATCATCGGCCGTGTGCTCGTCGCCAACAGCTGCACTTAGGACGTGAAGACCAGCGCGGCTGTATTCAGACTACAGAGCTGAAGCACTGAGTGGATTACAGGGGTGGAAAGTAACTAAGTACATTTACTTTACAAGTGCTCTACTTATTACAACTTTTTTACTTAAATATTTCCATTTTCTGCCAATTCATACTTCCACTCAACTAAATATTGGACATTTTACTCCACTACATTTATTTAATGACTTTAGTAACTAGTTACTTTGCATCTGAGCCAATGTAGGACATTATTTACTCAAACACTGTATGTAATTACATTTTAAAGTACTTATACTTTCATTTTATGCTTCTTTGCATTGTTACTCCATCTTTTTTCAGAGAGGAATACTGCTTTGTTTTTTGCACTTTAAAAAAAAAAAAAAAAAAGTTTACCAGGGATGAATTGTAACTGTAAAGTACATTTACTCAAGTACTCTACTGAGTACAATTTTGAGGTACTTAACTTGAACATATTTACTTGATACTTCCGCTCCACTATATTCTGGAGGCAAATATTGTACTTTTTACTCCACTACATTTGTTTGATGACTCTAGTTACTCGTCACTTTGCAGATTACTGCAGCACCAGAGAGAGTGGAGTGTTTTTGAATCACTTTATTTCCAGAAATCAAATTAAAAAACACAAAACACTGACTGAGATTATCAGAAAAATGTTGAATATCAGATGTGATAACGGGTCAACACATCGTACACAGTATATACAGTATATACAGTATATACTGTATATACATGTAAATATGTGTTTAGTTTACTTTTATTCGTAAACTGTAAACATTCTTCAAAAGGCATCAAAATAAACAAATGAGCTCATGGTTGTCAGGAACTGGCCTGTTTTGGTTGTGGCTCATTAGGCGCCGCGTCTGATTGGATGAGGCCGCTGCTGTGTGACGGGAAGATGACATCACGGCTGAGGAATGTGTCTGCAGGCTGCAGCTGATTGGTGGACGGGGTCGTTTGGGACCCTCTGGACTGTGGGAGGAACCACAGCTCAGTTAAACTGTGAGTGAGTGCAGAAGAGCAGCAGAGAGGACAGAGCAGAGTGGAGACTAACAGGAAAAGATATTAACGGATATTAAAACTTATTATTTTCAGTCAGCAGAATGTTTTCTTCAGTTTGTCCTAAAACTCTGCTGTTGGTCCTGGTGTGTGTGTGTGCTGCCTCTGCTGCCTCTGCTGCCAGAAACGGTAAGAAGACTTCAAATTACTTCCTACTTCACAGTGTGGATGCACCACACACACACACACACACACACACACACGATGCATCGTAATTATTATTAAATGATGTCAGAAGATGTTTGATATGATGTAATTCACTTCAGCAGCTGTTTTAAGTATTTTATGTTTCAGTGAATAAATAGTTTCAGACATTTTTCAACTATAGTGAAACATTGTCAAACATTTTGTTGCTCCAGAGTCTTAAATGTGAGGATTTGTTGCTTTTCATTCATCGTCTTTGGTTTGAGTTTTTCTCAGACTAAGTCAGATTAATCAATGATTTTAATAATAATACAGTATAATATGTATGTAACATAAGGCTCCAAATAATAGTTACTGTCACAATCGACTCTGTTGTGGATCTCGATTTTGTTTAACTGTATAGTCGAGAAAATGTGAAAAACTTCCATCACAACCTCTCAGAGTGACGCCTTCAAATGTTTTCAGTTTGTTTTTGTTCAACCAGAAGTCAAAAAACCTGAAAGTATTCAATGTACACGACTCAAAACTAGTCAGAGATACTGGGATATTTTATTGTTTCACTTGATTGACTTGAATCTGGCCCTGCGATGAGCTGGCGACTCATCCAGGGATATACCCTGGCCTCCGCCCTATGTGAACTGGATTTGGCCCCAGTAACCCGCAACCCGCAATCCCCTGAAAGGGGCGATAAAGCGGCAACATCTCCGCGACCCTCACGGAAAAGCGGTAGAAAATGAACTGAACTGAACTGAACTTGAATCTGTACGCGATCAACCAGAGAAAGTCTACAAGTCGTCTTGTTTGAGAAGCTGGAACCAGAGAATATTTTTTGCCCGAGAAATGATTGAAACCATTAATCAATTATGAATGTTCATATTTCACCTGACGAGCTGTACGGAGCCATTTTATGTTTTCTTGTTTTAATCCGTTTTAACTCAAGTCTCCAGCTGCTTCAGTTGTTTTACTGTGAAGCTCCAGAAATGTTTTGTGGACTACGAGACTTCACCTGACTTTCATCAGCGTGGAGGGAGGAGATGATGACTGAACTTTGATTTTTGGGTGGACTGTTCCTTTAATATAAATCACTAACGCCTGTTAATGCCTTGATTAAATGTGTCTTTGCTCTAACACGTGTCTTTTCTCCTTCAGGCAGTGCAAGTGCATATGGGAGGACCTATGTACTTCGTTACGATACCGTCACAGATGAACCCTTCAGCCTGGAAGATATTTATGGAGAGGAGGATCTCTTCAAACCGAATCGTTCTGCAGCTGGTCGGCAGCGTAACACAACCAGGCCACCTAACAAAACGCAGATCATCTCAGACGATGTGCTGCTGTTACTGACGGGCCCCTTGTCCACCGTCCTCATCCCGTCCTTCTACACGCTGGTCTGCCTCATCAGCGTGCCGATCAACATCTGCGCCTTGCTGGCCTTCGCCCGGAGGATCCGGCCCAAGAAGCCGGCGGCGATCTACATGTTGAACCTGGCCTGTGCTGACCTGATCTTTGGCATCCTGCTCCCCTTCAAGATCTCCTACCACTTCAGAGGCAGCGACTGGGTATTTGGCCCGCTCATGTGCCGCGTGGTCACCGCAGCCTTTTACTGGAACATGTATTGCTCCGTCCTCCTCATAGCTTGCATCAGCGTGGACCGGCTCCTCGCTGTGGTCTACCCCATCGACTCCCTGGCCTGGAGGAGGCCGCGCAACTCCGTCATCGCCTGTGTGACCATGTGGATTCTGTCCTTCGCTGGTTCGGTGCCCCTGGTCCTCTCCGAACAGACTCACCACATCACTGCACTGAACATCACCACCTGCCACGATGTCCAGCTCACAGACGAGCTGATCTGGAAGTACAGGATCTACTTCGTCACCCTCTGCTGTGCCCTCTTCTTCCTGCCTCTGCTCGTCACGCTGGTGTCCTACGCTTGGGTGATCTGGTCCCTGAGCAGGGTCCCCATGGGGCTCCCAGGACGCTCCCGCAGGAGAACAAGGGCGGTGGTGATGGCTGCAACGGTTCTGGTGATATTTGTGCTGTGTTTCGCGCCCACAAACTGTCTGCTGCTCGCCCACTACCTGCAGTTCAATGAGGGAATGAAGGACGACCAGAAGCAGGATCCCAACGGCTCCTACACAGCCTACCTGCTGTTCATGTGCCTGGGAAGTCTGAACTGCCTCCTGGATCCTCTGGTCTACTACTTTGGATCGTCCCAGTGTCAGAGACAACTGTCCAGTGTGCTGAGGTGTGAGAAGATCAGGAAGAGCAGGACCATCAGTCATTCAGCCACTGATTCATGCAGGTCCAGCAGCAGAGCGATCCTGAAGTCCAGCCGCACAGAGAGCTCCAAAATGAGCACGTCAGACTCTTTTGAAAAGAGCCTCAACAGCCAGTACAAGAAACTGCTGGTCTGATGAATCAGCCGGTGGTCAGAGGGACTGAACTGACTCTCACAGCTGAGATTTTAAAGGAAAAACATCAGTCACTATGTACTCAAGTCACAAGTATTCACAAGTTAAAGTCTTAAAGTATGTTATTAAATATACTCAAAGGAGCAGCTCACCCAAAAATGATAATTCAGTCATCATCTCCTCCCTCCACGCTGATGGAAAGTCAGGTGAAGTTTCGAAGTCCACAAAACATTTCTGGAGCTTCACAGTGAAACAGAAATGGCTCCAGAACCAGTTTGTTCCGTCCTCCACGCAACTTCATATCCCACCGGGGATATTTCTTCATTTCTATCGTTGATATTTGTGCTTCTACTCGCTGAGGAGGATACGTAGTTAACTCGCTTCATTATGTTTTTATGCAGCTGGTGGAAACACGAGCTTTGTCTAAAACGGCCTCCAAAGCCCACTGACATCACGTCTCCATGTCCCGTTTATTATATTCTTATTAAACCAGCTCAGTGAGGAGAACCCGAGACACTCTCGGTTGTGACATTTTTACGCAGTTTTCTTAGCTTAGCTTCCTCAACAAGTCAATCAACATTGTTTTATACATGTGAACAAAGCTCAGTGACGGACATGTGGTGCAGAGACGAGGACGCTTTTAAACCTGGCACAGGGACGTACGTCGGTGGTAACAGGATATATTTTCGTCTGCAGGGTGAGACAACTGCCTTACGACAACACTGAGGGACACACTGCCTCAAACTCATAAACAACGATGTCATCGTCCATCGCGATGATTCACTGTAGACGTTCTCATCTGCCAGTTCGGCAGACATCGCCCAACCCTAGTGTGGAGCTTTTATTTTTCCTGGAGGGCCGCAGCCATCCCCTCAACCGTCACAGCTTTATGTCCCTGATGTTTGGGGTCTTAGATTCTGCTGCACAAGCTGTGTGAAGCCATGTTGTGTTTTTAATGTTGATGTTTCACGTTTTGAAACACGTCTCCAGCTACTTCAGTCGTTCAGGAGCTCCAGAAATGTTTAGTGGACTAGAAAACTTCACCATCCTTTAATGTACAAACTTATGAAGTCCATGTAACAGTAACTAAAGAGCACAGCGTGAAGGGTTCAGCTCACTGTGGCACGATGAGAGTAAAGGGAGTGACGTCTCTCTGGGCGATGAATGAAGTCAGAAACAATGAACGGAAGGAAGTGGAGATTAGACGAGGACCTCGAGAGAAACTCAGCTGAACATTCGATACTATGAAGAGCTTTTGTTTTTGCACTGTGTTGTATAAGTTTATACGTTTATAAGCTGCATTTCTTACAGTTAATGGAAGGAAACCAGCTCCTTTGTCTTTGTGTATAAATTTGCTGAAAGTCTTTTAAAGCACTTATGTTTCACTTTTATAAAGCTGTCAGTGAAGTCTCACTTTGTACTTTATATGAAAACATTCAACACTTTCTGGCACCGTTGCTCTGTGAATAAATATATTATGAGTGTTAGAAATAAAGAGTCCCACCTGCTCACAGCTGCTGGTTTCTTGCTGCTCTCTGCTGGTGGGAAATGTGAAGTACTTTATCTGCATCATGTCATTTTTACTCCACTGTCCAAGTTGTTTTGTCCTCCAGCAGGTGGCGCTACTGTACCGTTAATAAAAGATGACCTGAAGGATAAACTACCAATGTGTGTGGAGTTGTGTATAAAGGAACTATTGACTCAATAAATACTTTTTAAAATGTTTTAATCCAAACTAAGATAACTGACTGACCTGTACTTTATTTGGGAACATGTTCTTCTACTTGAGTATTTCCTTTTTATGCATCTTTACACTAATCTACTCGACTACTTCTCAGATTATAAGCTTTTGACTTTTCCTCCCTACATTTCAACACAAATATCTGAACTTTCTACTCCTTATATTAAAAAACATTTTTCATTAAAATTCATCATTTTTTAAGGATTTTTGTCATTAAAATATCTTTTTTATTATTTTCAAATGTATTTAGAAAAAACATTCATATTTTAATTAAAAAAAAGCATCATATTTAAAAACACATTTTAATTAAAAGACACTTATGAATATTTTAATAAAAATGTCATATTTTAAGAATATTGCAATACAAATGTGACATATTTCTTATTAATGTTTTTAATAAGAATGTTTCATATTAAAAAATATTTTGAATTTAAGAAATTTACATGTTTTTAATTTTATTTTAATACAAATGTGTTACATTAGAAAATTATATTTTGAATGAAAAATTGTCATTTTTCTATTAATAATTTCAGTACAATCTGTCATTTCTTTCAGTATCTTCCGGGTCATGTGACCCACTGACTCAAAATCAGTGCTAAAATGTCGTCCTGTGCTGGTTGAACCTCGTTTTATTGTATTTGTGTGCTTGGTTTTTTTTTTGGCACACGATATTTCATTCAAAATACATGTTATATTATATTTATATACTTATTATTACAGATTCTACCGTATGATATTTCGGCGCATAACTTTTCCCCCAGCTTGTCCGACCCATACACTAAAAATATCAAAGCAGAATCATCAGGACGAGTGTGGAGCGACTTTTGGAAGCTGTTTTTGCAAAAAATTGCAAAAAAGGGAAAAATAATTTCCCATAAGAAATAATGAGACGTCATCGTGGAATGAGCTCGAACCCTTCCCCTCTTTGGGCCTTGTTGCTGCTCCATACCTGAACATGGAAAAGTGATTCAAAGTTTAAATGAGACATCAGCATTTGGACTTTACTGGCTTCAATGCACATTTGGATAACTTGAACAATTTATGCTGTTTATGTTTCGGGAACGTTTCAGATTTTATAATGAGTGTGTATTGCAGAAGCTACAGAACTTTTCTCTACATGTTGATTAAGATCCCACAATTTTCCCTCCTCACTCATAATGTATCAGATCAGATCAGATCAGATCAGATCAGTAGGAAATGTTGTGCTGGCCGCAGCCTCATCATTCCCAAACTACATCAACGTGTTCAGTAACTTCTTCTGTCACTGAGGATGATTTATTATTATTACAATTATATTATTCATTCGTCAGCCAGAAACGCCTTCAAATATTAATATTCCCAAACTGTGTTTTTCCTCAGCTCGTATTTCATAGTAAATGAGTGTAATATCCATGGCTGCAACTCACTGAGCGAGCTTCTTGTCGGCCATGTTGTCCCTCTCTCTGCACAAACACACAGATATCTGTGTTTATGCTTCCTAAGCATGAAGAACACACAGGAGACGCTAACGTCAACACAGAAGCTCCTCAGAGCCTCTTTAAGTAATCAGCTGAGCTCCACTGCTGTGTGTTTCTGCCTCCTCCATGAAAACACTCAGCCATGAAGAGTCGATCACAATCCTCACGAGAGCAGAACCATCATCCACCATAGAAACAAGCCACACGTGTCCAGACAGCCGGCAGGTTGTTTACTGGCAGAACAATAAAGCAGATGATAAAATGAGGATTATAGTTTGACTACACTTGTATTTCCCCTCACATCAACTTATGGCTTTATGGAGAATGCAGAAGAGAAACTATGTCTCTCCTGCACATGTGGAAATATGTGGTGTGCTCTGCTTCATGTCAGATCACAGAGGTTTACTTTGCTGCTGTGGTTCCACTAACAGACCCGGACCTCCACCACTGCTCCTGTTTATCTCAGGTCCAAACAGTCCAAGAGATCATTTCACTGCGCTGTCGTGCTGGTGCTGCTTTAAACCCACTGGATCTATAAGAAGCTGCTTCCTCGTTGTTTCAGCCCACAGACCCGACAGCTGTGTGCGTAAAAATAATACAGATTAAAGTACCTGATGTTAAATGTACTCGAGTATCCGAACAAAAACATGCTGAACATTATTAGATCCAATATTCAGCATGTTTCAGATTTTTTTTAATCAGAATGCTGATAAAATGAATGTATTTTAAAATCCACTACTTCCTCTCTGATGCAGCAGTAATCTAATCTGCAAAGTAACTAGTAACTAAAGTTATGAAATAAATGAAGAGGAATATGAAGTGCAATATTTACCTCCAACATGGAGCAGAGTGGAAGTTTGAAGTAGCAGAAAATACTCAAGTTAAGTACAAGTACCTCAAAATTGTAATCAGGTGAAGTACTAATAAAAAGTAATATTCTTCTCTGCAGTAACGTTGAGTAAAAAGTACAATATTTAAACTCGTTACTTTGCAGATATTATCATCTTGCATCAAATGGAAATACTCAAGTTTAGTACCAGAGTAAATGTACTTAGTTACATCCCACTCCTGGACGTTACCGGACATGAGCAGACATTATTGATCCCGCAGGTGCACTGATCACTGATTGACTCGTCTGTTCCGGGTTGTCCGTGACGTCAGGAGCCACCTGCGGTGTGTCTCTCCGGAGGCTCCACGCGGTCACCTGACCGGGTGACATCACGCAGGTGTGAAAGCAGTCGCGTGCAAAGAGCAGATGGCTGTTAGACCGAGAGAAGAAGAGGAGGAGCAGCAGCCACACCCGCGGACATTACTGCAGCCTGTCGGTGCCGAGCGAGTCCAGTCATGACTCCGAGCTGGACCCGTGTGTTCCTCCTGCTGTGCTGCGCGCTCAGCTGCAGGGCGCAGGACGGTAAGACCCCTCCTCCCTGTTTATTTATTTATTTATTTATTTATTTATTTATCTGTGTTGTTTGTTTTGTCTCAACGGACGAAACGTTCAGACGGAACCAGGATCCACACAGTGCTTTTTTTTACTGGACTACAAAGATCGTATATGAACGCTGTCTGTGTGTTTGCTGTGCTGGTTGTCAGAGGTGCTTTGATACTGAAGTTAGTGTGTGAAGTGAGTCCGTGTTGGTGCAGGTGAGTCACGCTGACGGGCCTGGTTACATGTAGGAACAGGTCACAGCTGTCAGGAAGTCAGTCTGATGTTGGAGTTTCAGGTGAAGGGCACCTGTGTTCCTGCATGTAAATCTGTTGCACTTCTGCTTTCCATAAATATCACGAGCTGACGGCAGAGCTGAGGTTGTCTTCAGTATCCATCAGGGACGGGACAGTCAAAGATTTTATCTCTGATCCTGATTTAAAAAAACAGTCACTGTTTTCAAAATCATGATCAGACCGGCTTTAATGTCTTTGTAAGCTCGGCATTCAAAGACATTAAGAAGCAGCTCTGTTTGGTGCGACAACAAAATCACAGAATAAAGATTTAAAACAATAAATTACGTGAAAATATAAATATAAAACCTAAGTATAATAAGTGAGGAATCAGTGTTGCACATGGAGGTTGGATCAAATAATCAGGAATAACTTGTAAAAGCTGTCCAGCTGGCTGATGTTTAGTCCTACAGGAGAGGCTTAGGGCCAAACGAGGCTCAGTGGCTCCGACCCGCGTCCGTACAGTCCTTTACTCACGACCTTACGAGCAGCTACGGAGGCCCGGAGGTCCCAAACTGATACAAACATACATTATTTCCACCATTTTCTAAAGATGAAATCTTTATAAATCACTGCAGCTGCTAAACTAAAAGTGTTAACGTCTGAAGTGGGTGCACGAGGTCGACAGCGTGTTGAGGTTGTAAATAAAGTTTTTTCAAACTTTGCTCTCGAGGCTTCTGGAGACTCAGATTCCAGCAGACGAGCTGTGTGGAGCCATTTTATATTCTTTTGGTTGTTTTTCTTTTTTTACAGCAAGACATATTTTAGCCACCTTCAAACATATATATACCTGTTCAAGTGTACGCTATATTCAAATGTTTCCAACCCAACAAGCTGATGTAATGTGGTTTAATACAGTGCGCCGTAAAGTTACGCTTGTGTGCAGGAATATGGACTTTGTGCTGTTGGGGGAGTGTAGTCGTAAAAGGAAACGGCAATGTGAAGCGCCAAAAATGTTCGTTAGTATAGTGCTTGTAACAGATGTGTTTTCCAAATCACTTTGGGGCTTCTGGAGACTCAGATCACAGCAGACGAGCTGTATGGAGACATCTGATGTTTTAAATCAAGTCTCCAGCTGCTTCAGGTGTTCAGCAGAACGCTGCAACTCTGTTTCACTGCGAAGCTCCAGAAATGTTTTGTGGACTACGAGACTTCACCTGACTTTATATCATCAGGAGGGAGGAGACGATGACTGAGTTTATATGTTTTTTTAGTAAACTGCTCCTTTAAATGTGAGGATTTGCTGCTTGTCTTCATCATGTATGACAGTAAATTAAGAGTCTTTGTGTTCTGGACTGTTGGTTGGACAAAAAAACGCAGTTTGAAGACGTCACTTTGAGCTCTGGGAAACTGTGAGGAGCGTCTTTGACCATTTTTTGACATTTTATACATGAACGCATCGATTTGCAGACCAAACATTGATATCAACAAATACTGTGTTACTGCTATCAACAAATATTTAAACATGGCAGTTTAAAGTCTGTTCGATCCAACAGACTCAGATTCTTCCAAAGGGACGTCTTCAAATGTCTTCTTTTGTCCAACAAAGAGTCCAAAAGACAGAAACTCTTAATTTACTGTCAGAAATGACAAAAGAGCAGCAAATCTTCACATTCAAGAAGCTGGAATCACTTGATGTTTGACGTTTTTGCTTGAAAAATGAAAACTAATTAGCTGGCAGTTAATTGTCTGTTGATCGACTAATTGATTAATCGATTAATCGTTTCAGATTCACCTGACATAGACACGAGAGGCTTCTCTGGTACAGAGACCAATGATGGGGTGTGGGTCAGCTCCGAGGGCAGCAGAGTCCTGAAAAGTCGTCTTACAACCGTCTTCCTCCCGATCATCTACATCATCGTGTTTGTCGTGGGGCTCCCCACCAACGGCATGGCCATCTGGGTGTTCCTCTTCAGGACCAAGAAGAAGCACCCGTCGTCCATCTACATGGCCAACCTGGCGCTGGCCGACCTGCTCTTCGTCATCTGGGTGCCCTTAAAAATAGCGTACCACATCAACGGCAACAACTGGATCTACGGCGAGGGGCTGTGCAAGGTGCTGGTGGCGTTCTTCTACGGGAACATGTACTGCTCCATCGCCTTCATCGCCTGCATCAGTGTTCAGCGTTACTGGGCCGTGGTGAACCCGCTGGGCCATCGGCAGAGAAACAGCTGTACGGCAGTCGGCGTCTCCGTGGCGGTCTGGGTGGTGGTCTGGCTCATCACGATCCCTCTCTACCTGTACGATCAGGAGGTCTACGCGAGTAACCTCGACATCAACACCTGCCATGACGTCACCCGGCCCAGTCAGAAGAAGATCGCAGCGGGTTACTTCCTCACGATGGGAATTCTGGGATTTGTTGTTCCCGCCGTCGTGTGCGTCATATCCTACGTCCTCATGCTCAAGGCTCTCAGGAACAGCATGGCCGACCCAGACATCGCCAAGAAGCGTCGGAAGGCCGTGGTGCTGATCATCACCGTGCTGGTTATGTTCATAGTGTGCTTCACTCCCAGTAACATCATGCTGCTGGTGCACTACATCCACCTGCTGTGCGGGGCTGAAAACAGCCTGTATGGATTCTACATCACCACCCTGTGCCTGGCCAGCCTCAACAGCTGCTTCGACCCCTTTATTTACTACTTCATCTCCGAGGACTTCAGGCAGCACGTGAAGAACACGTTCCTCTGCAGGAGCGAGAGGACGGTGGAGAGGATGAGGGTCTCCTTCAGCGCGCTCAAGTTCTCCAAGAAGAGCAACACGTACACGTCCGAGTCCGGGAACACCGGCAGCACCGAGTGCTAGAGCACCGCCGGGTTTTAAGCTAATACCTGAATCACAGATTGATTTCTTTTTTAATTCTAGTGTGTGGAAATGTGGGAGAGTCTGAGTTGTCTAAGTTACTGCGTTTTTTTATTTTTGTACAAGAATTATTATTTTTTATATGATAAAACAACTTTTATATAAAGCACTTTGTTTGACTTCACCCGGATATGAATATTTAAAGGAACAGTTCACCCAAACGTGAAAATCCAGTCATCACCTCCTCCCTCCTGATGATATAATGTCAGGTGAAGTGTCGTCGTCCACAAAACAACATTTCTGAAGCTTCACAGTAAAACAGAGTTGCAGGATTCTCCTAAACGGCTCCATACAGCTCGTCAGGTGTAAAACAAGGCTCTTAAACTCCCACTTGAAATGACGTCATTTACAACCTTATCTTCTTGTAGCTGCTGAGCTAATAGCGTTAGCGTGCACGAGCTCGACTGTTGAGGGTGTAAATAACGTCTCTTCGAATCAGTTTGTGATCTCTGGGCTTCTGGAGACGTGGCTTACAGCAGACGAGAAGATATTTCATGTTTTTTTGGTTATTTTTCCATTTTAAATCAAGTCTCCAGCTGCTTCAGGTGTTTAGCAGAATGCTGCAACTGTGTTTTACTCTGAAGCTCCAGAAATGTTTTGTGGACTACGAGACTTCGCCTGACTTTCAGTCGGCATTAGGTTGAGTGAATTATCATTTCCGGATGAACTTTTTTCTTTTAATGTGTCTGATCTTTTAGTCTACGCTGTGATTTTTATCGAGATGAATTCTTCGTCATGTGCCAAAAAGCTTTGAGACCAAAAAATGTGTGAAATGTAGCGTGTTGTACGATCCATGATGCGCTCCACGTATGTAAATATCTTGTTTGTGTTTTTACAGTCATGATTTTTATCTGTATAACTACATTTTAAAGTCAGTCAATAAAAGCAAAAGTCCAGCTGACTGTATCTTTCTCCTTCTCTTAGAAAGTATTAAAAAGTCTTTAATTCTATTTTCAGGAGTCAGAAATATTTTCCTCTTCTCTCCTCGGCAGTGATCTCAGTTATAAAATGTTTCTGTAACCACTGCAGCCTGTCAGCAGACTTTATAGATCTATAAATGCATGTGTGACAGTGGAGCCTCAGGGCCATTTTCATTCCTTTCTTTTCAGAGTTACTTTTGTACTCTGGCCTTTATGATTGTGAAATTTGCTCTATGTAGTTTAAATTTAACCTGGTGAGCCGTGCAGAAACCTTTTTATTTGTTCACTGACATTTTCTCTGACTTTATGGTCAAGCAGGTAGCTGGAAAGGTCGAGCTGGGAGTTCCTCATTTTCAAATTGTTTTTGTTTTTTACCTCTGAAGGACATTTGTGGTCAAAGCTAACTGAAGCTCACGTCATATTAATATAATTCAAAGACTATTAAAGTTAAAGATAGAATCAGTAGGATTCACCTTTTCTCCCCATTCCAGCCTCCCTCTCTGTCTGTTTACGTCTTTGTTTCGTCTCGCTGCGTCTGCCGGGCGTGATGTGCTCTGATAGGTCGACATCAGTCTTGTGATGTTGGGAAGGCGACGTGCGATGACGCCAAATAACAATAATCCATAATTCACCTCAAATGCATCAAACTAAAGTAACGAGGCTGTTTTGAAAATGTGAGGAGGAGAAAGTTCAAAGAGATACTCAAGTACAGTACAGATACCTGAAACATGTACTGAAGTATTTGTACTTCGTTACTTCCCACCTCTGTTGAAATTTGACTTCTCAGTAAATTTTGCAGCAACAGACAGAAATCTGTTTCATAATGTCCTGCTGCCAAACTCTGCTCCTCTGCAGGGGGTGGTATGCAGTTTTTAAAAACCACTTGCTGTGTGTGATATAAATCCTGCTGCAGGTGTCGAATGGTTCCAGTTAAGCAGCAGATTTCTGTGGTTTGGAGGAGGAAACATACGAACAGTCACGTTGAATGAAGATGCACTTTTAGCCTCCTGGTTACGGGCTCGAACTGAAGATCTCTTCTATAATTCAGTCAGTTATTTTGTGTAAATTTCACCGACACACTGCAAATAATGATTTCTTTTAAATATCAGTAAATCTAAAGATTATTCTCTCAAGTAAAAAAGTGAAAATGTCCAGTTCCTCATCTTTAAATGTCTTTTTTTGTCCGTAACATAATTTACTTTCATATGAGAAAAAAAAAACTACTACTTTATAAACACAACGATTGTGTTAATAAAGGAGTAAAGATCTGTATTGATGTTTCTGTTGGAAGCTCAAAATTGCCTTTTTTGCCTCAGAAAGTGTAAAATATTGATTTTCTGATGTTGTTATGAACTTTCAAACTGGACCATGTCAGGCTTTATATTGTGGCTCTGTTGTGTTTTCAAGGCAGCTGTCGGACGTCTGCGGGTCTATTTATACACATAAGAATGAAGATGAAAATCTCTGTCACAAACAGACGGCAGCGTATAAAAGAAGCGAGTGACAAACTTTAAAGGAGCATTCTGTAGTTTTGGTGAAGAAATGTTAATGAGCAGAGAAAGATCACTGACTTCAATACACTGAATACACAAACTGACCTTGAAGGACAACACAGTTTATACTGTTTTACTTTGTTTATATGTGGCGGACCCTGCCACCTTTCTAGCTTCAAACAGTGTTCTGGGAACTTATTTTCCTCTGAGAGCAGTTTGTTTATTCACTTATGGAACATTTCTGAGTCTGTGTTGTACTTAGGGCGACACAATATGGATTTTTATCAGCCGACACGATAGCCGATAATCACCTGACTCTCGTGGCCGATACGATAAATAACCAATAATAGAAACTGACATTTTCGTGCTTTTTGAGTGTGAGAAAGGCTCAGACGTAGAGACAATATGGATTATTAGATATTTCCCCTCGTGTTGCGTCCTTCCTGTAAAAAAAACCTCCACACCGGTGACGACACGTGCGGCTCTGGTCTCTACACAGCTGCAGCATTTCGACGTCATGAGCGCCACATCAGCGTGTTCGTTGTTCTTCTTCTCTGTTTTTATTGACTGCTTACAAAACAACTGTAAAGGTGCAAACCACCACCTGCTGTGTGGAGACGCTGCACCCGTCAAGTCAACAAAAGCAGTTTGGATTTGTTTTATCTGCCGATAACTGGTGATGTAAATCTTCCATTATCTGGCTGATATATATCGTGGATCTCGGATTATTACCTTGTGAATATTCTAAATATTAAGATTCTGATTTTGAATTTCTTCTCCAAAACTACATAATGCTCCTTTAGAATAAGCAGAAACCCACATGAAATCCCGCCTGTGAGGTATTTATACATCCAAACACTAAAAAAATCCAAAAACCTGAAGAACAGCTCATGTTGTGTTTATTTACGTGTGCAGTGTATTTTTCCTCCCACCTGTGGAAACCTCTGGTGGGGAAACTTCCACCCACCAGGTGGGCGGGTCCGAGATGACGTCAGGAGCGCACAACAAAAGGTATGGTCGGGGTGTGTCCTCTGACTGTCGCTCTGCTCCCTCGGACGGTGAAGAAGCGACTCAAGGAGAGTTTACAAGAGAAGTGAAGCAGAGAAGGTCAAAGTACAGACGGATACACAGAGATGGGCTGGTGTCGGCTGGTGTCGGTCCTGGTGCTTTTGTGCTGCCCTCCTGCCTCAGCCGCTGCAGGTAAGACCGGAAGTGAATGCGTTAATGGTGTCGGGGTAGACATGGGGCTAATCTTTAATCTTGGGCTGTGGCCAGTTTCACCGCAGACACACACAGGGCAGGACGATAAATCAGCTTTTTAATGTGCTCGTGTGGTGACAGGACGTGCGTGTTGTCTTCTCCTGGTTTTTAAAGGCTCGTTACAGTAAAGTGATGTCATTTTATGGCTGGTCTACTTGATCTGGTTCTTGTTTTTACACAGTTACTCATTATATCACATTCATGATGATTATTGATTTAAAAAATATCATTGTGTTCATATTCTGTGCCATTAGTCATCCTGACAGTATCGACTAAATATCGATATCGAGGTATTTTTGGTCAGTTTTTGATTTTGTCACCCAGTGCTCTAAAATACAGAAATATATATCATGTATTTTTGAAATGTAGGTGTAGAAGTTCTGATACTTCTACTGGTAAAAGTAGAAGTACTGATTCAACTTCTTTACTCCAGTAACAGTAATCGAGTACAGGCTCTGACATGTACTCAGAGTATCAGAGTAAAAAGTCTCCCTCTGAAGGACATTTGTGGTCAAAGCTAACTGAAGCTCACGTCATATTAATATAATCCAAAGACTATTAAAGTTAAAGGTAGAGTCAGTAGGATTTGTCCCAGCTGTTCCTGAACGCAGCAGAGATAGTTGATTGTTGAGTCTCATTCCCAGGACGTCAAACAGCCACATTTTGGGTTGGTAAAGCGTCCCGAGCAGTCCACAGGCATCTCCGGGGTTGGGAGGAGTTACTTTAAAAATGTATTCTGATACAGTTACAAATACCTGTTAAAAAATGTAGTCAGCAACGTAACCCAAGTATCATAATGTTAAAAGTAACTTAATTACTTTCCATTACTTTTGGATTACCTCAACACCAAACACATGATTCAATCTTAATAACCAAAAGTTTACTTGAGTAAAATGTAAAGATATCGTGTTAAAATATTACTTGGATCAAAGTGTTAAAGTATCTGATATTTAATGTACTTGAGTATCAAAAGTACAAGTAAAAGTATATTATATTCTGTGTACGGTCGGTCAACTGATTATCAGAATCAGTGTTTTAAGATAAATTAATTTAAATACATTAATTTGAAAATGTGCCCCTCTGCTCTGATGCAGCATGTAATCTGTAAAGTAACTAGTAACTAAAGTAATTAAATAAATGTAGTGGAGTAACTTTCAGCTGGATTTGTGATACATTTTGTGATGTTCTTCAGGTAAAGGACGAACGTTTATCGGCTGGGTGGATCCTGAAAACTCGGCTCAAGCGGTCGTGGACCCGTCCACCGCAGACACGCTGAAGAGTCGTCTCACCACCGTCTTCATCCCGATCGTCTACATCATCGTGTTCCTGGTGGGACTTCCTGCCAACGGCATGGCCATCTGGGTGTTCCTGTTCAGGACCAAGAAGAAGAGCCCATCCTCCATCTACATGGCCAACCTGGCGCTGGCCGACCTGCTCTTCGTCATCTGGACGCCCCTAAAGATTTCCTACCACTTCAACGGCAATGACTGGATCTACGGCGAGGGGCTGTGCAAAGTGCTGATGGGCTTCTTCTACGGGAACATGTACTGCTCCATCCTCTTCATCGCCTGCCTCAGCGTGCAGAGGTACTGGGTGGTGGCTCACCCTCTGTCCCAGCAGAGGAAGAACAACAAAGTGGCCATTGCCGTCTGCGTGGCCATCTGGGCGTTCATCTGGCTCACCACCACGCCGCTGTACCTCTACGACCACACCGTCAAGGTCAAGGACCCCAACGTCACCACCTGCCACGACGTCATCGTCATCAAAGACGCGCTCAACCCGTTCCCTTCAGTCCAGCTGCCGTACTACTACTTCATCTTCATGGGGATGGTGGTGTTCCTCGTCCCCTGCGTGGTGATCGTCGTGGCCTACATCCTGTTGCTCAGAGCGCTGGGGAACAGCATGGAGGACAACAGCACGGCCTCAAAGAACCGCCAGAGAGCCGTGGTGCTGATCGTGACGGTCCTGGTGACGTTCCTCGTGTGCTTCATCCCCAGTAACATCATGCTGGTGGTGCATTACTCTCTCCTGAAGGACGGAGTGGTCAACAACGGTTACAGCTTCTACATCTCCACGCTGTGCCTGGCCAGCCTCAACAGCTGCCTCGACCCGTTCATCTACTACTTTGTGTCGGAGGACTTCAGGAACCACGTGAAGAACACTCTGCTGTGCCGGAGCAGCCGGACTGTGGAGAGGATGAGGGTCTCCTTCAGTTCCATGAAATACTCCAAGAAGAGCAAGTCATTCGTGTCGGAAAGCGGGAACACGCAGAGCAGCAGCTGTTAGTCGGATATAGGAGAGCAAAGACTGATGGGATATCCCGCATCGTGCCTGTCGGTGCCTTTTCCTCCGGTGAAGTGAAAACACGGCAGCGTGCAGACCTGCTGGCACTGGACTGAACAAACACGCCTGTGATGACGGACGACCAGGTGACCTCAACGCATCAGATAACCAAAGATGAACTGTAAATGTGAAGATGACTGCGCTGAGTACATTTTAAGACGCTGTTATTATGAACTGCTTTTTACTGTTAAAATGTGAATACGTGTTTTATTTGTTTTGTATAAAGTCCTTTAAAGACTGAGCTTTAGTCCTGTCGGCTGCACAAAATGTCTTTTTTACCCCAACATTTCTACTCAGGCTGCAGCTAACGGTTATTTTCATCATCACACGAGCCTTGTTGTATTTATCTTTTATTAAAAATCTAAATTTTATAATCTCAATGTTGTGTCGATGTTTCCCTGTGGTATCGAACATGGTATGAAATATCCATATTGTTCAAGGTATAGCATCAAAGTCAGGACATCCAGTACGGTCAGAAAATGGTTAAAGATGTTTGTGTTGTTCGTTGTTTTGTCCACAACCCAAAGATATTCAGTTTACTGTCTCAGAGGAGGAGAGGAACCAGAAAACATTCACATTTAACAAGCTGGAATCACACAGTCCTCGCAGGAGTACTGGAAACCATAGGAAACAGACGCTCCTTATTACTGCAGAACTTGCTTGAGAAACTTCATGTTTTTTGGTTTTCTTCAGTATCAAAGTGATTTCGTGATAGTTGTCTGTACATCCATCAGTACACCGCAAACAGGAAGTGCTAATGGCTAATTCTGCATACTTTTAATGGAGCTAATCCCCCAAAATGTAAAGAAATATAGGCTAAAGACACAGGGCTTCAGTTAGGGCCTACACTGTAACTAACTGGGGACTGTAAATGAAGGGTGAAGCACATAGTACTTTTGCAAATATTATAAATATTAAGGATGTGAGAAAAGATTATTGTTATTGTCATTTAATCTGGTGATTATTTTCTCTGCTAATCGATGAGTTGTTCGGTCTATAAACTGTCGATCGGTGTTTCGTCCTCTAATGTCTTGTTTTTGTCCACAACCCAAAGATAATTTAGACTTTGTTCGATCGATTGTCGCAGCTCTGGCTCGCTGCACTGACGACCATTTAAAGCGAATGAGATCAGTCGTAAAAGAAGTAAATCAGCCTGATGTGTTCATGGATGGAACAAGAGAGTATTAATAAAGTTATGACCTGTATGTAGCTTTAGTCAAATCACCGACAGCAGAGGTGTGTTTAATATTCAGTCCTGGCTCCTGCAGCCTGCAACACGCTTTATCTGTTATTAACCATCTGTGCTAAAGTTTATGAGTACAAAGGTGATGTCGTCACGTCGTCTCTCTTATAAATGATAAACAGGATGCAGTATCTGTGAAACTCCTGTCGTATTGTGTAACCCGTTGGATTCCTGCGTGGACTGAGTCACCGGGCTGGACGCGACTCATCGTCACGGATCGTTCTCTCGTGAGGAATTCATGGAATGTGATGAGCTGTTTGTTTGTATAAAGTATTCAGACGAGTTTTTTTTGTTTTAGATAAAGTCCTTCAGTGTTCACTAAGTCGTTGAGGCAGAGAGAAAGTGGGTCAGAGTGCAAGGAAGGTTTCAGAGCATGAAGAGACACGTAGACCGGATGACCCGAGCGGGTCGTCCGCCCACGAGTTTCGCCTGTTTACCAAACACTCAGCCTGAAGCCACGGCTCCATCTTTGTTGTGGTTTTCCATCATGAAAGCTCATTTTGCTCTACTTTTTTGGCATTTTTGGCATTAAAATCTGCTTCAAACAACAGATTGTCCTCGAAAAGACACTCGACAAAGGGTTCCTGTGAACCAAACTGAATGCTCTGTTCATCTAGATAAGATGTAGTGAAGTGATAACCCCACCCAGAGAGTCATCCCCCTCCCCCAGGTAAACACGGCCTGTGAGTGCTGATAACTTCCTGTTTTAAAGGCCAGTGGAGGCAGAGCTGCAGGCTGTCTGGGTCAATGATTGTCGCAGAGTGTCGTCTTACCTTTTGTCAGCACTCTTGAGTAAAATACCTCCTTTTCACATGTAGAGGACAGAGCCACTCCCTGTTACATTCACACAGCTGCTTTCAAACATGAGTCAGTTACACTGTGTGACCGCGGCGACAATAAATCACCTGTGTGATCGTTCATGAGCAGATTTAAAACAGGATCACTGTTGTTAAATTGAATTAACAGACAGTGAGGAGATTCATTGATCAATACTTTATGAGCTGTGTAAGACCCTTCAAATACTTTTCGTCAGAGTCAGTGCTACACACTGTTACAAATACACACGTATGCAAGGTGGGTTTTGTTTCCACATATTTCCACATTGCAACATGTATGCTATGCTTCGAGCTTCTCGTAAGTTGCAACAGTCCTGTAACCACGAGAGAGCTGAGGTCACAGGACTTCAGGTGAAACTCGTGGGACCACATTTCAGAAAAACTCTGTATGTTAGTGAACGAAGAGAGACAAATACGTGTGTCGTGAATCACATATTTGTTTGTCAGAAAGTAAGAAAAAAATTCCTGCATCCGTCCCAAAAGTTAAAGTGGACTACTCTGGACTGAGATCCATCTTTTATCCACGTTTCGTGGGATTCTGTTCAGTACTTTTTGTGTAATCCTGCTGACAAACCAGCCAACAAACTGACAGGTGTGCAAACATAAGCTTCTGGAGGTATAACAGATCCTAACCTAATGAGGCTTTGCACTGATATGACATTGAGTTTAAAGAGTAAAGCTTGTTTACCAAATCACAGGAGATCAAACTTCAACAGAATCAATCTTTATAAAATGAGTCTTTTAACAAGAAATAGTCTGAGATCAATGTTTTAACCACCAGAGGTGATAAAGTCTGTTTGTTTACTTCACACTTCAGATCCCAGCTCTGGAATAATTAGTATAATAAGCACACACAGTCAGACACGCTCGAGGCGAAAACATGCAGTGTTTCTAAAATACACATGACCTGTTTCAACAGTCAGTTCCCATGTAAACCAGAAACACGTCAAACCGGTTCTGACTGCCAGTTGAATGACAACAAAGAGAGGAGAGTCTGAAGTGTGGTCGGGTCACAGCCACAGCACCACAACACTGCACTTCCTGTGTCGTATCTTGAGACCTGCTGCTGCACAAAGTGAAAAGTGTGTATGTTTTGTTCTGCTGGATATTAATGTTAACATCAGTATGGTAGAAGCTGCCGCCTTTGTTTGATCTGTGGTGTTTGTAGCTTTCTTACTGTGATTTGTGTTGGGAGGAAAAGTACGGAAGCGATTGCTGCCACACCAGAAAAAATAAAAACTGATCATGAAATAACGTGAAACTTATCATCTCATAACACAATAAATAATGGTCTCGGACGGAGGTATAGTCCCCACATGATCTACTCCGGTTGTGTACATGAGCCATGTTCCTCAAGCCGTTCTCTGCGCTCTGTTTCATAGATGAGTTTCACGTTATTTCATGATCAGCATCACGTTATTTCATGATCAGCATCACGTTATAACGTGATACTGATCAGTTTTTATTTTTTCTGTTGTGGCAGCAATAAGCTTCCGTAGAAAAGTGACCTCTGCTGGCATGAAATGTAACTAAAACCTCAGCAGTACCTCATCAGAATTGGATTTTATCTACACATTATATGCAGAAATGATGAGAAATTCTAGTACTTTTTTACTTTTATACTTATTATAGGCTTTAATATAATGTTAAAACATAATATTCTAATACCTCACTTACTGTATCATCGTTTGGGAAAGCTTGTTTCCTGCTTATCTTCTTAAACATTTTCTCAGATTAACTTTCTCCAGGTTTTGTCGACCTCTCCACTTTTCCTGAAATGTAATAAACTGGCTGTTTTTTACTTAAACATTCTTCAGATATCTACCTTTATTTATAAAGTGAGGCATGTGAGCACAGACAGATGTTTTTAAGAAGTTCTTTGTTTGTAATTCTCAAGTTCATTTTCATTAAACTAGACAAATAAATAACCTTCACGTACCAACGTACCTTAATCTTCAGGACAGCACTCATTACAATACTCCATTTATAGTGGAGTCCAGTTACAGGACATGAACTTGACTGATTCTTTGTCTTTGTCTACATGTAAAATGAGACTCGATAAGCTTTGATGTGAGAAGATTTTGTATTGAACAATATTTGATTTTGTGACTAGTACAAATATATTAAGTACATGTGATTATACACCGATCAGGCATAACATTGTGACCACCTGCCTAATGTTGTGAAGGTTCCTCTTGTGCAGCCAAAACAGCTCTGACCTGTAAAGACATGGACTTCAGACCTCTGAGGGGGTCCTGTGGTGTCTGGCACCAGGGCGTTTTATAGTGGATCCTCTGGGTCCTGTATGTTGGGGGGTGGGGCCTCCACAGATCAGACCTGCTCCAGCACGTCTTACAGATGCTCGATCAGATTGGGATCTGAGGAATTTGGAGGCCCGGTCAACACCTCGGGCCCTTTATTGTGTTCCTCGAGCTGTTCCTGAGCAGTGTGTGTGTGTGTGTGTCAGGGCACATTGTCCTGCTGGGGGGCCACTGCCATCGGGTAGTGTTGTTGTGATGAGGGGGTGTACTCGGTCCACAACAGTGTTTGGATGGGTGGTGCGTGTCAAGTGGCATTCACATGAATGCCAGCACTCAAGGTTTCCCAGCAGAACATCACATTGTGATGAGATGATCAATGTTATTCACGTCACCTGTCAGTGGTTTTAATGTTGTGGCTGACCGGTGTACATGTCCATAGCCATGGTATATCCAGAATCTAGAAACTAGAAACACATTTTCAACATGGCAGCCAATCATATATTGATGTCATTATGTCATTTAAATTTACAATCAAACAGACAACAATGCATTTTAAAATATCCTTGGTGCAGGTATAACATGGAATAAGAATATAACAATATTTGATTTAAAAAATAGTTTTAAAAAAGCATTCAAAAGACAACAGCATTACTGTATAAATAGACATTTTATATAAAAAAAAATATATACAGCCAGTTAAACCTAAAATCAGAAAAATGTAAATTCATATAAAGATACATTATGAACAAACTAGTCCATTCTTAAATGTCTTTGGCTGGTATAAAAAATACATAAATAAATAAAATACAACAATATATACTGTGCATACTGGATATATATCTTCATCAAAGCAGCAGATGTTGCCCACCATTCTTGAGAGACAAGAGGAGACCAACATCTAAAAAAAAAAGAGTAAATGCTAACAATTAAACATTACTAAATCTCTGAATCATTTGCAAAAAAGACTCATCTGTCTTCTTTAAAAAAATTAATTATTTAAAAATCTGATTAAAATAAAAATGCTTCAACAGCGACACCTGCAGGCCAGATCAGGCGGCGCAGGCAGGAGGGCAGAGGAGGACGGGTACCTCCGAGGGCCAAAACACGTGAAGTGATGCTCCAATCAGCAACCAGAACACAAAACTGACATCGCCTTCATCCAATGAAACTTTCCGAATGTCATCCTCGGTGGTGACGTAGAATGTTACAAGATCAATTATAAAATGGAGCCTAAATTAGGAGATACTTCTATAAAAACTTATATTTTAATATCTTAATAGTTCAGGTTAACTTGTTTCAGACTCAGGTTTCCCTTTTTCACCGAGCAGGTGGAAGCTACCAGCTAGCCAGCAGACAGTTAGCTCAGTTAGCAGCCCCGCTAAGCTAACGGCGCAGCGGCAGGACGCCGCCGGGCAGCGGGCGGAGAGCCGGGCCCTGGGCGCTCGGCCCGGCGGGATCACGGAGGTGTACAGCGGCTAGTTCACCCGCGACTGGATCCCGATATGAGCTACAGGAGCTGCAAGTGCTGGAGGATGTAAACTGTATGCGGTGGACATTTAAAAGCAACCCTGGAGGAAGCCGTCACCTTTTCGGAACATCATTTATTAGCTGTGATGATTTTGACACTTTCCCGGGTTTTAATTAGCCCTAACTGTTTTTTAGCTAACGTTAGCAGTGGCTCGTGATACAGACAGGACGCAGACTACTACTAGCAGACTTGTTTTCAAGCCTTAGTGAAGAGGCTGAATTATTATTTTTTTATCCAATTTCCTGGACTTTGACGTTGATTTGAAAGACTGGGTGACTGATGCCTTCAAGGTGCGGAAGGATGCGGCGGGGAGCGAACAGACAGCCACACTGGACAGAAGCTGCACCTGTGACATTGACGGTGAGTGACATTAAATGACAGTTTAAACAGCAGCAGAGGTGTCAAAGTCCACACATCTTTTCCTCAGGTGGAGGTTCAGATACTTGAACTTGTGTAACGTCTAAAAAAAAAAGACTGGTAAAAGTAGAAGTACTGATTCAACTTCTTTACACCAGTAAAAGCAATAAAGTACAGGCTCTGAAATGTACTCAGAGTATCAGAGTAAAAAGTCTCCTCTGAAGGACATTTGTGGTCAAAGCTAACTGAAGCTCACGTCATATTAATATAAGACTATTAAAGTTAACGGTAGAATCAGTGGGATTTGTCCCAGCTGTTCCTAAACGCACCACAATGACAGTTGATGCTGCATTCACGTGCCCCTCGGATATGGTTCTACTTCCCGATTTCAGAAGTCGTTTTTCCGATGTTCATGTGCGTCAAGTCTTTATGTGGGAGCAACATGGAGGATGTTTAGCATTTTCTCCCTCAGAGCGTTTAAACAACACGTTGACAACTGATTCCGTTTTTTGAGTGACAAGGAAGAGCAAAGAAAACTGATCATGGAAGCCGTGAAATATATTTCACAAATATGCGTGTTACCGTTAAGTCAATGTTAACTTTTTTCTGCCATGTTTCACTGTCATACGACGTCAGCTCGGCAACTGGTGTACAAAAATGTTTTCCATCTTTCCGAGTTGTTGCTCCAATTTAAGGGTTCATGTGAATTTTCCCAATCGCAAAAATGTTGTTTGGATTATTCCGACACCACTGGAACGCACCATGAGTCTCATTCCCACGACGTCAAATAGTCACATTTTGGTTAAAGCGTCCTGAGCAGCAACAACGTAAGAAAATCCATAATAAATCAGATTATTCACCTCAAAATATGCCTGGTTTGAAAATGTAAGGAGTAGAATGTGCAGATGTTTGTGCGAAGATGTAGGGAGTAAATGCAAAAAGTTAACCTCAAGTTAACTATACTAAAGTATACTTAAGTACACTAACATGATAAACTATACTTAAGTATACTAACAAAGTACTAGTAATATCTACTTAAGCACAGTCACAAAGCGTGTGTATATCTAACATGTGTGTATATATATGTACATATTACTTTGCATACTTAAAATATTCTTTGTGACTGCTTGAGTGTGTGTGTGTGTATATATATATATATGTATATATATATATATATACACACTTTACGTTACTCTACTTAAGTGGATTCAAGTATTTGAGTACATGTCTGTATATATGTATTTATTTATGTATGTATGTATGTATATATAAGTGTAGTGTAATATATCCAACTTATAAGTTTTCTTACCTGTACGTCCTTTAATTCAATTTAAATATTTTTTAAAAGTGTAAATAAATTAAACTACAATTAAAACTAATGAAGAATTAATTTAGCTGACTCTCACAGTAACCTCTGTTGGTCCTAACACAGTGAGATATTTAAAACAATAACCCTGCTGCTATAACCCAAAGACCTCCACAAAATATTAATTTTATTATTGTTACATTAAAAAAATTTCATAACAATAATATTGTCTTTCTTTTATAATTGTGTTTTAATCAATAACAGTAAACAGTAGGAGCGTTTTGTCTCTCAGAGAGGATGATAGATTAGTATTGCGGCCACGCATCATACTGGGATGCAGCTAAAAGGCCACTATTCATGCTGGAGAGCGAGGGTCAGAGCTGAGGAGGGAGAGAGAGTGAATGTACGTGCTAACGTGTGTGATCAGTCTGACAGATCACACCACCTACAATCACAAAATAATACTCAATAGGACCTAATCAGTGACACACAAAGAAACAATTGGCAAGTGAGTGGTTTTATACTTTGCTTTTATTTGTCAAGGTAGCTCAAACATGTCGCACATGTAAGGAAACTGACCTGAGAATGCCGCTGAGACAACATGACAGTACACTCACATTAAAAAGACATAGACAACAGTTTAAGAAATGTTAGAGTGATAATCAAAACTCCTAGACTGTTAGCGAGCAGTGGAAGGTGATCAATATAATAATACCAAACAGACGGGAAGGAGAGAAACTGCAGAGAGGAGACAAAAAACAAGTGTGCTGGAATGAGAGCGAGTACAAAAGAGGCAGTTTGAGTAAAAGAGAGACGGAGTCAGTGAGAGATTAACTCAAGCTCTTCAGTCTTTTCTACATTTCGTCTTGTCTGGCTCTCCGGCTGCGGCGTGGCTGGAGGGAGTTGGCACAGTGTGTGTGCCCCCCAGCCAGTCCCAGTGAGAGAAGAATGGGGCAAAGTTAGTGCTGGGTCGCTGGTGGTGAGTGTCGTGCTTGGGCGCCCCACACCAGAGGCCAAAGGGCACCAGGTTATGGAGTGCCCACGGGAAGTCGTACCCGCAGTGCTGCTCGATGGAGACGTAGATGTTGAAGACCATGAAGCCCCACGCTGTGAGGCAGTGGCACTGCAGCAGTATCGGGTCTATCGTAGCCCAGAGTCCCAAGTTGAATAACTCCCAGCCGGACAGGTACTGGGTGACGAGGCTGAAAGTCTGGTTGTACTGGTGGTGCACAGCGTGGAAGGTGCGGTACAGCCAGGGCACCTGGTGGTGCAGCAGGTGCCACACATAGTACTGGAAGTCAAAGACCACCATGCAGCCCAGGATGCCCAGGATGAAGCTCCAGAAAGTGGGCGCCTCACGGGGCAGCGGGGTGGGCGGCCTCCACAGCCACTGGGCGACCGTAGAAGGAAAGATGTAGAGCAGGTGGTTGTAGATGGTGACACCCAGGGTGGTCCAGATGTTCTGCCAGGTGACGGGTCTGTCCGGATGGAGCCTGTAGCGGTTAATGCAGGGCCAGGTGGGTGCCAGCAGGTCCAGCACAGTGTAGATGCCAACCAGGAGGAAGTAGGTGGTCACGGAGAGGACCACGGGGAAGGGAGGGCTCCTTAGGAGGTCATGGTGGTTCTGGTGGAGGTAGTCCCAGAAGGGCTGCAGGACCGAGCCCTGGGGCTGGCCCCCAGTCACGTTGTCCTCACTCGACATCCAGGATAAAGCCTCAGTACTGAGTAACCAGCCTGTGCCCATCACTAACGCAGTGTTTCTCTTCCAATTGAAGGCCGATCCAAGAGGATTACTTTCTAACAAGCCCCAGGAGAGAATAAAGAGGCTCTAAATGAATGGAAAGGTCCAATCAGCTTCCTCGTATAGGTTAAGCAACAGCAAATTGGACTGGCGGGCCGTCTTAGCCTCTTATGTATGTTCAAGCCCCACCTCCACCCCCCCACCCCCTGTGTTTTTAAAAGAAGCCACTCTGTAAAGGCTCTTTTTCATGGGCACAAGGACGGCAGCCAGGACTCAGGAGCCGGGCCACAACAGCTCCAATCTTTGAACCAAATCCTGGAGAGAGAGCTTCCGCCTACTGCTGAATTTGACTTTATCTTCCAAAACCAGGGGACGTGTCTTTAAACCTGTAACTTCAAATGAATCTAATGAAAATGAAAAGTTAAACACAGCGAGTCATATTCACGCTGCATGCTAATAATCAGCCTATTAATGCTTCTGTTTCCCTCACTCCCAGATTATGAAACACACACACATACACACGCAACATGAGCCCACTGAAGAGTAATTAATCATCGAAAAAGCTGTCAAATGGGACGTGAACTCAAAAGCACTTCCTCTCAGATGTCAGACTGTCGTTGGCTTTTTGCTCAGTTTGAGTTTGTTCTCAGAAAAAAAGATTTCATTGTTGGAAGCTGAGCTGCAGCAGCGACCTCCGCTCTCGTCTCTATGGTGTGACTCAGTCATTTTGATTTAATAAACATCATGTGATTCTGTGCACGTTACAGTCAGACATTCAATAATATAAACTGATATTTTCATACTATTATCAGTTATGTTTCATAAGCTTCCATCAGAATCAGCAGCAGTGTGCAGGCTGTCAACACTTCATAACAGTAGATCAACAGAAACATTAAACAGATTCTTTTTCAGGTTTTAGTTTGTCAATACAGACATGACTCAGCTGCAAATATTCATACTCATTAAGGATATAGTGATATGGGGAACATCTGGCTAATATAATTTTCTTAAACTAGTGAATTTGTGCCAGTTAAGCTGTCCAATCCTCACTCCACGAAACATATCCAAGAGTTCCTGGATTCTTATAAATGACCAAAAAATCGAACTAAAACTTAAAGGTTCAGTTCACTCCAAAATCAAAAACACATATTTTTCCTCTCTGCCATCTATCAATATCATCTAAATCACCTGAATAAATATTGCCAATGTACTACAGTTTAAAAACACTTTTATGATGTTGTAACTTTCATTTTTTCTTTTGTCACAGCTCTGTGCATATGTCAGCTCTGTCCTATTTGTGAGAAAAGTTGATTTTTGAGTCTCAGTTCATCAAATAATGACACTTTGGGATTGTCAGACGGGTCGGCCGCCATCCCAAAGAGTCAGTTTTTGACGAGTTGGTAGTGAGACTCAAATATTGATATTTATTACAAATAGGTCCTTTTAAGGTTCGAGTTTTTAAACTGTTTGAAAGAATAGGCTACATTACCTTATCTCTAGTTATGGTAATTGCTTGATTCAGCATTTCAGATGTGCTTAGTTCGCTACCTTATTTTCGTGTTCACAATCTACTTTCATCTGCTCAGGTTAGGGTTAGTGCAACAGATGGAAGTGTCCCCAAAATGACTTCACATGTCCGTGGTCTCCGTTACCTAAAATAAATAAATGTATTGGAAACCCTGCTGCTGTTGGTATGCACCTTTTGTGACATAAGAACAGTTAATTTTGCAGAACATTCAGCAAAACAACAAAACACAAAAAAAACGAATATCCAAATCCCAAAATTAAAAACTGAATACCTATCAAATACACGCATATCTGAATAGTCGAATATTCAGGTCCAGTCCTAAATAGTCCAACAAGTGAGAGAAAAAAATGTGTTTTTGCTCTTGGGGTTAAGTAGGAAATGTTCATCAGTAAACTGTATTATAGAAACAGGATATGAGACTATTGTGTGCAGTGTAAACAGTGTGGACCCACTGTGGGCAACACAAAATGCATGTATAAAGTATAAACAAACACTTACATCCTGTCTGCAGTGCACATGATACTCACTGAACACAGGACAGAACAGGTTAGATATCAACATCTGATGAGCAACAGGTTGATACCACTGAACAGCCAACAGAGGGCAGTAACAATCAAGAAAACACTGTGGACACAGAGGACAACAAAACAATGAATGAAGACAACTTAGGATAATCATTGCTGCTTTTTATTAACACTGACCCCTTAGATAAAGTGCAGTGTATATTTTATCTTTTGATCTTTGTTCAGCTTTGTTATCCTTGTTTTTAGCTTTACTTCTATTTCCATAGTAATGATATTTCTCTGATTAATTCACAGCCACTGTGTTATGAGTGTAGCCCATTCATTAAAATATGTGAGGAGACATTGAATCAAAATGCAAAAGGCCTGTGAAATTCCAGACGTCAGTGATTCATGACGACATTCAGTGAGACGGAGCGCTGCACGCTCTCTGCAGACTCTTATTGCATCGGCCTGAGGCTGGATGTTTCCTGTGGGGTTTTCATTTCAAGTCAAACCCAGAGGAAAAACTGTGAAGTCAAAAATAACTGTCAGCTCGAGGTAGAAGACCTGGCCTCCGACTGACTCGTCACATCCAAAAGTATCGACCCCCTCCAAGAAATAGAGGGTGGCTGTCGGCACATTGTCAGATACGATAAGGACGAGTTGCTTCAGTGCCACAATGATCAACTGCTGCAGTGGACACGGACCATCACAAACCATTTTGGCTTCTGTGCCACCACTTGCCAGACAAGTGTTGGTAAAAATAATGACAATCTCACTCACTGTTCACCACATCACTAACATGCAGCACTACATGTAGGTGTCTGAGGAGACGATGACAAGGTGTGAGACTACTCTCCTCACTCCCGAGGGAGAGGACACGTCCACTGAGCTCTGCAGCCGCTGCAGGTCTGAGAAACACAGTCCAGCTCCAGAGAGCTCTTTTTAATGCTCTCTGTACTTCATTGATGAGGTTTAATGTGGTTTTTGTTACTCAACACAATACGGGTGGATTTGTACTGCAGAACAGATCTGCTGTATATGACCCAGCAATGAACTCCTGTCGACACATACAGTACAATGCTTTGTTTTTGTGTAGCTGCTAATCTTCCACACATTAAAACATGTGCACATCGAACACCTGACTATGAAGCGAGGAACTGTCCATCTGTCCATCTGAACTTTTCATCCGATCTACTTCACACTTGGCAGGTTTGTTGCTGAGGACCTGAGGAAGTATTGAATTTGGTGCAATTTTGAAAACGTGACGTGTTCAATATAAATACATTTTGAATAAACATTGTACACTGCTCACTTGTAATTTAACATCATCGCTGTTCCTGCCCCACGTTGACTTATCATTTTAATCCAAACCATGATCTTTGCCAAAACCTAACCAGGTAGTTTAATTGCCTAAAACATTGAAAACAAAGTAATTTGTTGATTACTCACGCCCACGTAAAAAGTCACATGAGTGATCCATTCATCCAGCAGAATTTGTCAGGGGGGCTGTATTTGAGCATCTTTATCACATACAGGCCGACTTTTCCAAAAGGTTTTCCGGCAGAAATCTTCTTCTATAACCATCCAAACTGTCTTACAATGCAGAGTATCACTTTCCATGCACAGAGATGTGAGAACAAACACACAAACTATTGAAAAATAACATGCAGTCAGAGCTTAACGCAGCATGCACTTCTGTGTCCTGCAAAACCACACCCACCTGGGTCAAATATCAAGTTTTTAACACTCACAAAGTCAGGGAGCTTATTAATGATGTAATATGATAACAAATAAATACTTTTATGGTCTTACTTTTACAAGCGGCCAGTCAGATGATGAGAAATCCTCCAGCAGCTGTTTACACTGATCCTGACAGGGTGACATCCAAAGCTATGCTAACACGTTGGATCAGGCTCGTCCCCGAGCAAACGCTTCTCTTTACATTCATAACCACTAAAACCACCTGATAAACGGTTTACTTAACACTATGATGTCACTGTAAGGAGATATTTAAAGAACGTTTCATTTTATGTGTATAAAAAGTGAGTAAACAGTTTATGAATGACCGAAAGCTGAATATGATCAATCAAAGGATATATGATGAAACATCAACACATTTTAGCTGTTTAAACTCACAAACATGTTGAGGTTGAAGGTTTATTCTTCAGACATGGTCTTAAAATAATATTTGATATTTTTAGGCTCTATTGCGATACACAGTAAATATCTAGATATTTTTAAATCTCCTCCAAAACATTTCATAAATGCGACGACTGGGCGGCAAAATCCAATATTACACTATTTTTGGCCAAATACCTTGATATTGAAATATGTTACTGTGATTAGAACAAGAAGGACAGACTGCTATGTTCAGAAAATAACATGACTTTACTGTAATGCAGGTGAAGACAGTACTTTGCATGATGGCTCGCTGTTGTTGCTGTGTAAGTTCGGATAAAAGCACTTTTTAAATGCATCCATTTATTACAGCCTAGTCACCAGAATAAACAGTTGGTATTGATACGCTTTTTCAACATTTGTAAGCATGAAATCACTGGATATTTTTAGTGAGACATCAGGACATTTCCAGCTGTTTGTGATGACAGAATCGAGTATTTCAAGCCAAAACATGATCTTTTCCAGACAGTTATGAAGCGTTTTTTGTGCCTCAAAACCACCTAACCAGATCACAAGCACAACGTTGTGACAACATAAAATACAACATTTAACCTGAAGAAATGTAAAACTTCAACATATCTGTGGTTTGTTAACTGAGTGTGATAATGGGCATTTCATCGACAAACTTTGAGATGTGAGCAGAGATGCAGAGTCGTGAAAATAGACTCATCATGGTTTCATTTCCTCCTTTTTGTAAAAGCTCCTTCAGGCTGCATTACGTCACAGCTGAAGGCATGAAAAAAATAGGAAGAGATTCATGTCAGGGCTCATCAACAGGTGCAAGACTACATCCACCCAAACAAAGCCTCAAGTCAGCCTGGTGCAGAACAGAGAAGAGGACAAACCTGAGAATACAGAGTCAGAGTGAAACATCAGCAGGTTTGATTTCACACCTCAGTGAGACAAAAGGAAACAAGACTACAACAGTGATAGCAGCTCTGTGAGGCTCGTTATGACCCCTCACTTTGTGCCTGCAGAGACTTACCTCTCTTAAAGGAGACTGCAGTCAGAGGGGTATGAGAAGTCAAAGAATCACTCAATAATGTTTAGATGTTTCAGTCTGAAACAAGATGGTGGGACGACCCAACTGACCACCAGCATGGCTTATAGAAATAAAATAAAATGCAATGAAATAAAAGGTTTCCTTCCTCTGTATGTAAAGTTCATTAAGTACGTTTCCCCTCATGATCAACTCATAGTCCAGTAGTTGATTCATACTTTCATATTATAACTGTCTTTATATGTTATTGCAGAGAGACGTTTCAAAGCTTAGATTGAAGCCTCATCTCCTCTTGTCTTTGTAGTGACCTTCAAGAGGCGGCAGAGGACCTGAGGGTACACGAGGAGACATAAAACCATACATCACCCGTCGTAAAGGTAGGAAGAGAGCTTTTCATTCCCTTAAAGAGCGTGAGCAGGGCTTTAAAATAAACTATCTTTATCTTACAAAGACCGTTGAGGAAGTTTCCTCCTTTACAGTGATGTCGAGATGGATATGAATGATGGCAAACAGAACAGCCAAGGATCAAAACAACAATGTATGATAACAAATGTAATAAATGAATAAAATGAAGTTTAACGTACAGTGAAACAAACGAATACAAGAGTGACACATTTACACCTGCAGCCTCGTGTAAAACAGGTGTTGTGATTTTTTTGTTTTGTCTCAGAATATTTGAATTTATCTCTCAAACATGAATGTGAGGATGGAAGTTTATTAAGTAGTTTTTAGTATTTGGCTCATTTAAGTACTGCTTGATATCTGTTCAGTGTTTCTGTGAACATCTGGACTCAAACTGACCTATGATCATATTTCTTTGATAAAAGAAACAAAGTAAAATCTGTTTTTAATATCACAATCATTTCCTATCGTTCTTATTGATGCATGTCCCGCAACTTCATACGATATGAGGGTAACGTTCATCTCACTGATATCTAAAATCACTCAGCATGTTGTGGTTGCAGCCGTATTGTAATGACTTGAAATCATTTCAGTGACATGATGTCACTTTGTGTTAAGGCTTTCACGGGTCACCGTCCTGCACATCATTTACTACAAGCAGCCGTGAGGGGAAACTGTTTCATCACCTTAACAAATGGAAACTTCTCTTATCTTCTCCGTGGCCGAGGCTGCGAGTGGAAGAAAAGTTGCAGGCGCACCTGACAACTGACACCCCTCAGGTGTCTTTGGGAGCTGAGGGCTGAATGGACTGTTATTCTCCGCTGTCAGTTATGACACAGTGACAGAGGAGGGACGATCATGTCCGGACACAGAAAGACAAAAGGTGAAAGCTGCCGTCGCTAAAAATAAACCCCGCAATGAAAAAATGACGATTTGAAATCACAAGGTGAAAGTGAGAGAACGGTGAGCTGCTGGCAAAGAGGCACGTCTCTGCAAGTGTGACGTGTTTCACTGATAAGAAGTCGTGAGGCAGGAAGACATGTTCAGAAATACAATGTCACTTGATATTACAAATATAAATAAGAAAGTAATAGAATAGAAATGAAATAACTTTATTGTACAGCTGGAGCAGGAAAATTGTCTTTGGTCTCATCCAGAAAAACATGTCCACAAGATCTAAAACAAAAAACATCACAGTAACGAAACAAAGATCTCTCAATGTTACAACCGTCAGTGCACTCATACTCATAAGTACCTTAAAATTGTTCCTAAGTACAATATTTAGCACCATACAGCGGATTAGGAAAACATCAGTTAATATTTTCAGTCCACCAACTACACAAAAATAAAAAAGCTGTAGTGTCCCCTGAGCAAAATACATGACATATGTTTCAGTTAATCTTGACATTGCGGTGGTTCTCATTAACCAGCAGGATGTGGCTGCTGTAAATGTGTGAATCACAATCGTCCTGATGGCTCTGATGAAGGCCACAAGCCGAAACATGTCTGTGTTGGTGGAATCCAAATTTCCACCCTCTGGACTTGTGGACTGAGCCCTCACGGGCTTCAGTCGTATGTTCAGTGACGCGTTCACTGTCATCACGTCAAGTCTATGGGTGTGTGAGAGTGCGTGGCAAATATAAGCCACTGACAGGCCTGAAGACTACAGTAATAACCTCTACAGTCTATACTTCTACATATTTCTGTATCGTGCTGTGGTCGAATATTATTTCTGGCCTACACATTTCAATTAACGTTATAATAAAGTAATTGTTTTACACATTCATAATAAATTCTACGATGTCATGTCCGTATTGCAATGAATTGTGGGTAACTGAATCAGTGAAGTCCAGTGAAGTCTGAAGCCCAAGCGGACTCTCTGGAAGTCTGCAGAACGCGCCCACAAAATCAAAAGACATCCGGACATTTGGATGCAGCCTTGTTCTTCGTACTACAAGTGTTGCTGGAGCTTTTTGAGCTTTTTTCTCCATACACCGTGGAAGAAGATGAAGTTGTGCCAGAAACCCCTACTGTAAATCAAAAGTCATAAAGGCAAGGACGCCATCACATTGCATATATTACATATTAATAACAATACTCCAATGTTTTAATGGGTCTTACATAAATAAATGCATTTAGAAATGTTTTTGAATCATTGAATCATTAAAAAAACTGATAATTAAATAAAATATGCCTTTAACAACAGACTAAACAATCAGATTATCCACATTGATCTTCTGTTATGAGGTAAGAGCAGATTTCTCTGACAGGTCTGAACTCATCCTCCTCTGATGAAGCGTTTCAGACTGCTGGATCACCTGTAAGTGATGCAGACACATGTGGAGGCCAGAGCATGGCTCAGGCTTTGATGAATACCCAGGGGGGCTCCAGGGTTACACTGGCACTTGTTTTGTTTTTCACTTAACTGCCTTGATTAAAACCTGGAAAGAAATACAGTTACCATGGGAGTCTCACCTGTGGAACTAATTATCGTCACAAAGATAGCGGATCGCCCACTTGGCTCGTCCTCATTTCCTAATAAACAAGCTGAGCCGCAGCGTCTCTTCTCACATCAGTACCGGACTCTAACCAGGTAACAACACCTCTCACGACGCCTGTTTCTCACTCTCATGTCAATACATTTAGTTTTATTGTTTTAAAATGTGTTAAATCTTTAAACACTTTCATTTTCAGGAAGCTGCAAGACGTCCTCATCCTCCCAGCAGAATGCCGAGCCAGTTAGAGGGTGCTATGGATGCACTGATAACAGTTTTCTACAACTACTCTGGAAACGATGGAGACAAATTCAAACTCAACAAGGGCGAGTTAAAGCAGCTGCTGAACAGCGAGCTCACCGACTTCCTCACGGTAAAGACGACATTTAGCATTACGATTATGTTGTTGTTCTTCTAGTTTATCGTTTATTTTAATTTAAATTGTCAAACATTCAGATGAACTGTTTGCTAAGAGTTTTGTTACACTGAATAGAGAACAGTCTTCCCAAAAGTAAACGGTAACGCATTATATTATTATATGATATTACAAACATTAAAAGAAATTCAAAGTTTTTAGGAAGCTGCACGTAATCAGATAAACAACCTCCAGTGATGTCACTCAGTGACTAAGTTGCATCGTGGGTAATGTAGGCTCCTCATTTTAAAAAGGAAGAAGAATGTTTGGAATAAAAAAAGTGATGTGTCTGGTTCTGCTGGGTTGATTTTGATAATTTGTTTTTAAACTGTCCATAAAGAGTCCAACAGTGTTAAAGGAAAATTGGTAGACCAGTGGACTGCTTTTCAAACCCTGCTGCCTACATTACCCACAATGCAACAGTCACCAAGGGACATCACTGGAGGCATTTTCCCAGATTACATGCAGCTTCCTCTGGAGCCACAAAAGGCTTTATGCTACTTATTTTTTTTACATATTGCAGCAGTACTCCCCAAGACTTTCATGTGGAAAATTGGTGGAGTTACCCTTTAAGCATCTATAAACTGCAGGTTTCTAAGAAGTATAAATGTATTATAATCCAACACTAAACATGTTTGTTACACTATGATTCACACTTTTCTTAAACCTTTACTAAGGGTTCTTTTGCTCTATTAAGATTAATTCATATTTTATTGTGCATTTATCATCTATAACGATGCACTTCTTAACAGTTAACTGTGCTTTTGCAGCTATAAAAAAATCTTAAAAAAAATTGTTTATAAGTGCATAATTAAAAATGTATGAACCTGAATAAGGCATCATTCTTGCTTTAGATGCATAATATTTTTTTTTAATAATAATAAATAAACAAAAATAGCTTTATAGAGGTTTAACAAAGGTTTGTATACATTATAAATACACTAAAAAGACATTAATTAACGTTCTAAACGTCTATTAACTGTAAACAAGTGCTTATAAATGTTTTATAATCGTTTTCTTTTTCTTCTTTTTTAACATTTTAACGTCAACTGCATAATAAAGGATTTATTAACCTATATAAGTCATGTTCTTACTTTAGATCCAGTAGCTATAAAAAAAATAGTTATTAAATACATAATTAATGATTTTTTCATTTGGATAAAGCAACCTACCTATTATGTTATTATAAATAATTATTAGAAACTCACAAGGCTTTTATTAATGTTATTTAGCAGTCTATAAACGGTTAACAAGTTTCATGTAAGTACTAAAAAAATGTCTTAACAGGTAATTAAGGTTTTTCGAAGCTATAACAAGTTAATTTTAAAATGTTAATAAGAAAAAAAAAAGGTTTTTAAGAGCATAACAAAGAATTTACTAACCTTAATAGGGCGTTGTTCTCACTTAGCATCCAGTAGCTAGTAAGTACATGGTTATCTGCCTATAAATGCACAATAAAATATGTATTAATCTCAATAAAGCACCAAAAAAGCTCAGTGAAGTGAGCTTACCTGTTATGTTATTATAAATAATTACTACAAACTTTTAATAATGTTATTAAGCAGTCTTTAAACAGAACGTAAAAACATTTGTGTAGACTTATTAATGTTAATAAGTATCTTATAAGTACTTATTTAGGGCTTTATTACCTATTAACTAACACCTATTACAAGGATGTTTATATAAAGTGTTACCAAGAGGAAACATACGACCGTCCTGCATATGAACAACCATTTTAGTTGATGAGATCACAGACACATTTGTTTTTAACAGAATGAAGCAAAGTGCTGACGGGACTCAGAGCGTCTGAATATGTTCGTGCACCAACGTGTGACCTTTACATCTGTGTTTCCTCAATGGATCTATAATGACCAATAGCAATCAGGGAAACACGCTCATTAAGGATTTTAACCCTGTGGACGATGCTTTGCTGTTGCCTGACTCGCCTAAAAGTTCAATTCGATAACCAGTTTTTCAGATGATTTAAGAAAGAGCTTCCTGACCTTGTTTGAGGGAATTGTTTTCTCATTGATTGCTTCCCTGCTGTCAGAGTGTAACCGCTGGTGGCTCTACTGTGGGAAATAAAGGCTGTGGAGGAGATGGATAAGGTCATTTCAGATAAGCCTGGGTCTGTGTGATAGCAGTTTGTACAAATGATTGAGACCGTCCACAAAACGGCCGAAGACTCGGAGTAAAACCTCTGATGCCTTCAGATATATTTTTTTATCTTCACTTCTTGTCCTCCCTCATGCGGACGGGAAGCCTCAGGTGCTCACGCATCATCATCAGTGGCCCATATCGCCTCCAAATATAGACTCTCCCATGATGTCATCACATCCCCCCGGGCTGTAGTCACCTCTGAGAATAGATGCAGCCGCAGCATAACATTCACCCTCAGTTTCCTCTGACAGGAAACTTTGACGCTCGAACACAGAGGCTTGATAGATTACTGTATATATATATTGTTGAGTTATGGTGGGGAATAATAAAAAGATGCTTTCAGGACTGAGAAGGAGAAGGAAGATGTAGAGGACAGTCACGTCTGGAGCACGATGCTGTTTAGTCTTTCAGTTTAGCTTTTAATTGACTCTTGGTTCAGGATCTGTAGGTTTGCTTTAGATCGCCTTTTAGTTTATTTTAGAACTACTTGTTTATTTTATTGATTTAACTGTATTTAAGTCTAAAAAAAGGAAATTAAATTGCTTTATTTTTAATGGAATTGTGAAGTTTTACTGTCTCTGAAAACCACGTGTCTTCAAATTTAAGGTTCCTTTATGGTTTGAGAAAAGGCAAAATTCTCCGACTGTTAAAATTAAATAAGCTAGATTTAAAATATGTATATATATATGTGTGTTTACTGGTGGGGCAACGGTCCACAATCTGCCGCCGGCTCAACCTCAAGCACAACCCATTAACACCAGGCAACCATGGAACATACATTTAGGAAATATCACTCTTATTCTCGTCTCTTTTGTGGTTTGATTAAACAGTAAATTCATTGTGGCCCACGACACCCTCCCTCTCTCTGGGAGAAGGGAGGACAGCCTAGATCAGACCGATCGACCCCCCTCTTGTCCTGTGGACGACCAGGACCACGAAAATCTCTGTCAGCTTATCTGATGCGTTATTATTATTATTATTAGCCTGTCAGCTTTACCTAACAAGCCCAGAGACACACCTCGTCAGGGGAGAGGCCGGAGGGAGAAAAGTATTGCGAGGGAACATGAAAGTAGTCCTAAAAAAAACAACTCACCATGACCCTGAGGGCGGCTCCATACATAGCAGTCAAGTAAATTAAAAACGTGTGTAGCTTTTGTTAGGAATTCCTGATGCGATTTGTCTACTGGTTAAAAACCCAGCTTTGAGTCTCTTTGACCATTAAAAACAGAAAATCAAATAAAACAACACGCAGTATGGTGGTAATAAGTAATGAGGTTAATGGATTTTAATTTCAACCTTATAAAATATTGTCTTTAACGAATGCAGCAACGTAAAGATCAACGTTGCCTCGGAGGTCAGAGGGTGGAAAAGGAAAACCATGTCTTGTTTCTCAAATGAGTAAAGCAATAAATGCCGTGAGTGTGATCAGCTGCAGCTCACGGGTCATTTAGCAGCAGCATCACTCTGCTCTCCAGCCGACACGGATGGCTGCTTTTACCTCAAGTCGATATTAAGCTCCAATATCAATCAAACAACCGCATGTTACTCATCCTGCATGCACGGACTGATATCACGACATTAACCCAGCGTGTGTTGAAGCTACTTTTTAATTGCTCAAACAGGGATCTGAAGCGTCGATACTGTAAGTCCAAGTAACACAGGAGCTCATTAAGAGGCGAAAAGACTAAACGTTCTCTTCCTCTGTGTTTTGTTTTCAGTCTCAGAAGGATCCGATGCTGGTGGAGAAAATCATGAACGACCTGGACTCTAACAAAGACAACGAGGTGGATTTCAACGAGTTTGTTGTGTTGGTGGCCGCGCTCACTGTCGCCTGTAATGACTTCTTCCAAGAGCAGAAGAAGAAAAACATGTAGGAATCCAAATGTGAGCCAACTGTAAATCTTTAACGACAGTTTGAAAATGTTAAAAACAACACAGTAAATGTCCCTTCAGTTGAATTATTGTATTAGCATTTCCTGCTAAATAGGATTAGACGCTCTGTTCTGTTGTTGCACATCAAAAAAATCTAAGTTGTCTTTCAAATTTTCAGCCTGGAGCTGTTAAACAATAACTTGTTTGATCCAAATTACAGTCTTTTTTATATTAGAGTGATGTTTGTAACTAGAAAATACAAAGTGCCCTTTTCCTGGATTGTCTGAATTGTCCTAATTGTCCTTTTTATTGTGTTTGAAGTTGTTTTTTATTCCAAACTTGTTAGCATTAGAGAAACAACTCTGATACTGAAAAATTAATTCAGTAGCATTAACCTTTAAAATTGCACCTTTGTCATTTAAGAGTTTGTCTTTGTGTCCTTTGTTGTCATTTCTTTGTTGTCCCAGTGACAGTCCCAGCTGAGGCCGCCCCTGCTGCATTTTAAATGTCAAAAGTTAAATATCTCCTAATTGTCTTTCGAGGCGTTGTCACATCCTGATGGTCCATTTAGTAGGAAACATGTTGGTCCCTCGTCAGTCCTGCTGTCAGTCCGTGTTCCCCGAGGAGGACGACTTTTTCCCTCGTGTTGGCACAAAGCTGGAGTCATGGAAACATGCACAGGATCACAGTTATGATCTGTCCTGTCTGTCACATTTAATCTGTTTAAATCTATTGTGAGTTGTACGAGAAAACATTTTAAAATTCTGACCATCAATCTGAAAATCTCAAAATAAAGTGTGACCTCATGTACAAACTAAATGAACCTGCAGTGAATAAACAGCTCTGTATCATGTGGAAACTGGAGCACGTGACTTTTTTGTCTCGGATTATTTATTGTGTGCACGTACTGATGTTTGAGCACAAAATTTTTATTGATGTGTTTGTTTGGGCATGTGTGCATGTGCAGTGGTGGGAGTAGATCCTTTACTTGTGTACTAATAAAACGGTTCTGAAAAAAAGCATTATCAGCATACTATATTTGTAAATATCACAAGTAAAAGTACTCAATCAGCTGAAGTCACATAAGTGTCATATGCACCATGTTGACAATCACGGCAAGCCACTGACCACAGTTCTAGACTATGTTTCAACATTTCTAACTGTGAAACCACTGGATATTTTTAAGCTGTGTTTGGGGTAACAAAACCAGGTATTTTAAGCCAAATCATGATGTTTTCAAAACCCTAACCAAGTGTTACAATGCAATTTGGGACTCAAACATTTACTTTAAATGGAAATTGACAACGTTAGCCCCTCCTAGTGTTTCCCTGTGGTATTACTGTTGGTGCAACTGTCACAAGGACAGCGTTAGCAGCCTGGCTACTGTCCAAAGCAAAAAACAACAGTAAGAATCTCAGTTTGATCTAGAAACCCTGATCTATGCGCTACTTAAAAAGCGTCACCGGTGGTGAGAGGAAACACCTATCAATGGGGGAACAGACTTTGACACAACACTGGAGTGCTCTCCATCCAGTGAATGTCTGTCCGTTCACTCTTGTTTTATCTCGGTTTCTATCACTCTCCCTCTTCACCTTCTTCACCTCCTCCATCAACGGGCTTCTTGTTCTTTTGCAGTGTAGAGTTTCACAGTTATTCCAGTTGTTCCACTGTTACCTGGGTAATGTGACCGGGGAAAACAATTGCTCTTTTCGTTGCACAGTGATAGATGAGCTTCCTTTGACAGTGGCGGACTGACTAGCCAGTGGTCTCTTAATCAAAACAAATTAAAAGATATAAGCAGCGTAGGGTCATGGGAGCATTTGTTGTTAAAGAACCAACATTGCTGATGAAAATCTACGAGGTAATGTTTTAAAGTTATATGCACATTTCAACAGGCAACCAAAATTAAACGTCCCATTTCCGTGAGTAAATGTTTGAACATTGCTGGAAATATTTGGGATAATGTGCACAACTCAACAAAACCTATAACAAAGGTTTAGTCGTTTCTACACATTGTAATGCAGAACAGTTACATACTATATCTTTCAATTCTGCTCACATGTACTTAATTACCTTCCGGCACGGTGCATGTGTGAGTGTGTGTGAGAGCTGTCACTCAGCCTTCACTTACTGGACATCCAACGAGGCGAGAGAGGCTGGGCTTTTGGGAAGTGACTGCGTACCATGTCTCGATGACGCATGGCGATCCCAATACGCACAGACCACCTGGGTCCAGCAGCATCAGCCAATCGCACGGACACGTCTTCCCCTCCAGCAGAATTGCTGATACTCTCACCTTGGGGAGGACAAAAGTGTCAACTCGAGCTGCATTTTGTCCTTTCTCAGGGTTTTCCTCTGTACGTGCCTTTTCCCAGAATACCAAAACCAGACAGTTAATTTGCGATGACATTCTGAGCTGTGACGAGGAGGAAAATTACTGAAACAAAATACAAGTGCAATGCTTTTATGCGCGCAGATGGTGCTCGCACAAACCCTCAGCGTTACAATGCAATTTGTGTATGATTGGCTGTAATCGAGCAGGATAATCAGCCTCTCTCCCCTGGGAAGATGCCATGCAGTAATTATGTTCTTTGTTCAATTTTTCAAAGGTTGCAATCAATCGTAAGTGTCATTAGACAATCTTTAAATGTGGATATTTATATTCTCACTGTTATAAATACCCTCCACTTCAACACACACTCTTCAAAATGTTCAAATAATCGTCTCTTAAGTTCCTCTGATGAAATGACGGGGCTTCCAGCAGCAGACTATGAGCGTAACGTTTGAGTCATCTCTGATAGTTTCCTGTATCAGAACGAGCGTGATGTCCTGTTAGTGTGGAGGAAAATTACTGGCAATTAAACAAACAGTTTGCCCAAAAATAAAAGTTCAGGACTTATTATTTGGGTAGGTTTAGGTAAGGTTATATTTTGGGTTAGAATAACTACGATCAGTCTGGTAACTAAGTGCGTAAGTAAGACATTAGCTTACTTATGTGTTTGTTTATAACTCTGTTATTTACACCTTTTTAAATACAAAAACTGCAGCTCCTAAGTTAACAGCGTTAGCACTCCCCTCGTCTAAAGTGGTGCCTTCTCCTAAACCACCGAAGCTGCTGGGGTTTGTTTTAAATTGTAAACCAAAAAAAAAACAACTGAAAAAAACATGAAATTTCTCCATACAGCTCATCCGGCGTAGTCTCCAGAAGCCTCGAATGATTTGAAAAGACGTTATTTTTGTGGCTTCTGGAGACTTGGATGAGCTGTACGGAGCCATTTCATGCTTTTTTGGTTTTTGGCTGTTTTTCCGTTTTAAATCAAGTCTCCAGCTGCTTCAATTGTTTAGCAGAATGCTGCAACTCTGTTTTACTGTGAAGCTCCAGAAATATTTTGAGGACTATGAGACTTCACCTGACTTTATATCATCATGGGGGTGGGAAGACTGAATGATTGGATTTTCATTTTTGAGTGAACTGTTCCAAAATGTTTAAGAAAGAAACGCTTGCAGCTGAGGTGCATGTGCAACAGTGTTGTAATAACGTTTTAGTCCAGATTGAGAACAATTTGAAGGTAAATACAATAATTGGTTTGTTATTTTATTGTCACGAGCCTCCTTTATGACTCTGGAATCACAAGGAGACCAGAAACTGAAAAAGAAACACGTGACGAAAAAGAAAAATGAGGTTCTGGTGTTTTTAACCCTGCAGAGAGAACGAGGACAGGATACTGAGAGGGATGATGGAGGTCTGGAGAGCAGAAAGCAGGGGACAGGACTGATGGAGGTCAGAGAAAGTATTATAAATGTGTGTCTGAAGCCACAGAGACAAAACACATTGCCTAAATGAACACATGCAGTTGTCGATGATAGAAAGAAATGTCCAATATCAGGAAGGACAGAAAAGAGTGATGGAAGAAAGGTGAAGAAACCAGCTTCTGGAGATTTCCTCATGTAATTAACAAACATACACGTTGTGGACGTATATTATTATTCCTGTCTGCTGGTTTTTGTCATGTGTAGGACAGTTTCTCCTCAGTGTCACTCGTTCAAACGTAGCTGCTACCTGCGACGAATGTCTTTAAAATACGCCTCCAGCTCTTATCTCCCACATGCTGTCCGTCCTCCTGTTTCGTCACTTTGTGCGTCACAGTTTGTGTCATAACTCCTCGTTAGGAGTGACCTGCCTGTGTGTGTGTGTGTGTGTGTGTGTGTGTGTGTGTGTGTGTGTGTGTGTGTAACAGTTTAATTATCTTAGCCTCAGCTGATGAAGAGGAAAGCGAAAATTTGTGAATCAAGCAAATGGACCATGTGGACTAAAACATCTTACAGTGAATAGTTACACAGCTGCAAGTGTTAACGAGGCTCAGTATTTATAGTGTGTGTGTGTTTGTGTGTGCATCCGTCTGCACTGTGTGTGTGTGTCGACATACTGCAGACATCTTTGGGAGGCGACACACAAACAATATAACAATAATGAAGACAGACGAGTTAATCACACACAGCATATAAAATAAATATCAGGAATGGATGAAAGTAAAAAAAATGTGTAATAAAAAAGGCTGAACTGAAAGTAAGTAATTCAGTAAAATGTTTTATCCAACATTTTATCTTCAGTTTGAGTAAAATTTAAATAATTTTCATAAAAAATCTTCTGTAAAAAAAAGACATTGAAATAACAATTGTCTATTATTAAAACAGGAATATGAGGCTGTGATGTTTTGAGTATTGAGTGTCTGAATCCACTTTAAGCTCCCGCTGAGCGATTGACAAAGTATTGATAATTCTGCCTCAGAAAGGCCACGTTCAAATGTCACGCTTGATTTTCTCAGTCTGTAGAGTAACTGAGGAGTTCAGTCACACTGTCGGTCCAAAACTCTCTTTATTTATGCAACATTTCAACTGTTGTGTGGTAAAAGTGACAGGATGACACTGGTGGACATGCTAATTTTCGTGTTTGCGATGCTAACGCATTGCATTGAAAATTAATGCATTGAATTTCTGGTTTAAAGAGAGACTGAACTAAAATATATAAAAAGGTCTTTAGAGGATGAATCTGTCTGACTTTACCTCTCGTTCCAACGGCAGCTTTAATTTGTACCGGTACTTTTGTTTACCATCAAATACCTGCAAAACAAATGTGACACACTAACACACTGATGGTAAACATGGACAACATTATACCTGCTATACAGACACATGTTGTCATTTAGCTCAAAGCACCACAATACCAGAGTTATGTTTTTATGGGCTTCTCAGGCATTTTTAGACTCTAGTTGACATTGTCCCTGTCTGTTACACAGCAGGTGAACCCATCAGTAAACTGGAATAATAGACGAATAAACATTCATATACTATTAAATGTTATTAGTAAATCTCAGCTGTTTCGTGTTGTTCATAAGATATAATTGAGAACTTCCTTCACCTCTATCCAGGTTAATAAGCGTGAGGCCTTTCAGGTTCCCACCGGAGCATTTGCCACTTCATTATCTCTCCAGATGTGGGATGACATCAGTGTCTTTGATCGCTGTCTTGGCAATATAACGGCCCCTCGCTGTCACTACAGAGAGGGCAGCAGGCCATATCTCTGAGAATAATGGCTCGACTGGTAGGAACCAATGGGGCGACCGCTGATTAAAGGCCTGCAGGTGTTTTTATCAATGACAGACACCTGCAGCCACAGCTGGTGATGAACGAGTGTGTGGTCGCAATCCACGTCAGAAATCAGTGTGTGAGTTTGTGTGTGTGTACATATTGTAGTAATAAGCACCTCTAGTGGTCTTTCACTAATTTGAATTTGAATATCAGAGAGAAGAAGGGGTGGGAGTGAAGCAGCTGTGCAGCAGTGTCCCGCATGTCGTGTTGCAGCATGAGGCTGGTGGTTTCCTATATGTTTTGAATTAAGTCTCATGAAAGGACCAAAACCAATAATGTGTTAGTCCTAAAATGACGAGAGGAACTTTGTCATCATGGTTACAATAATACCTTTGTACAGTAAAATAAGCGTGTATGTGCAGGTTTGTTTAAATGCGGGTAAATCTGGTATCAGTCCTTCCACATTGCCAGGAGACCATAATGCCTCCTGTTCTTTTTCTAGTGTGTCACGTTTTTACGTCACAAACACACGAGAAAATAGGCAGTAAAGACAGTGAAGAAACATAGAGGTCAGTGACAATGTTATGGTGTTCATCCAAAAGTTGATGAGATATTTCGGTGTGGACAACATTTCCATCCTGAAAACAAGGTTAGCATTTGACCTGGTGAACAGGAATCTAATCCACTGAAAATTGTAAAATTGTAAAAAATATCTCTCATCTCATCTCATTATCTGCCGCTTTTTCCGTGAGGGTTGCGGGGATGTTACCCTCCTCTTATCCCCCTTTCAGGGGGTTGCGGGGGTTACTGGAGCCAATCCCAGTTACTCTATGGGCGAAGGCCAGGGTACACCCCTGGATGAGTCGCCAGCTCATCGCAGGGCCCTTTCTGATGGCAGAGGCTGCCACTTAAGGTGCCATCTGCACATCAGGAGCAATCTTGGGGTTCAGTATCTTGCTCAAGGATACTTCGACATGTAGCTCAGTTCCGCCCAGGGGAGCCTGGATTCGAACCAGCAACCTTCTGAACGCTAGTTACCTGCTCTACCCACTGAGCTACAGCCGCCCCATTGTAATAATTAATAAATTGTAATAATTTTTTTTTATTGGGCTTTTCAGTGGACAAGTTTGTGACGACAGTAAATAAACATACAGCTAAAATAATTTGTCACAATTGAGATTATAAACCCAGTCGAACAGTCAAAGATAAAGATAAAGTTAGACCACAACAAAAAAGGAAAACCAAACACAGACTCAGTGAACACCAAGAACGATGAGGACACGTAAATAATAAAAACTCAAACAAAATATATATAAATATATACACATCAGACAAAGAATATCCACCTGTTAGAACAATTATTCTACAAACCCAGCCTACAAAGTAACTTAACTTACTTAAGTAACTTAAAGCATCAGTTTTCCTCAATAACCTCAGACAAGGTAATAAACCAAAGACAGTGACTGTTATAAAGATAGACAGAATGTGCCTTTAAAGTCTGTGTGAATGCTGCACAAACAGACCCAGTGCTGTCTGGAGAGGTGGAGCAGCAAACACCTCCCATATGTGTCCCTCCACTGAAACTAATGAATTGAAAGTAATTTAATGGAGCAGTGCACAGAACAGACGTAAGAAGAGTGGTGAATATTTTCTTTTTCAATATAAAACGTCTTCCGTCTTTTGGAATAATAACACTTGATCTTTAAGTCTTTATTAAATAAACATCAAGCTTTCGATGGAAGAGCGACACCTCTGCTTTACAGGTTGTTTAATAATCAACAGGCATTAGCCTTTCTATCTCCACTTAAATTATTTATCTTAACAAACTTTGCCCAACATTAATGTATATTTATCCACATATATATATAACATGATCCTCCTTTTCTTCCTGTCTCATAATATATCAGACTGTGATCCTCTGCCTGCTCATCCCTGAGTCCAAGACCATTTATTTATTTAAAAACATCTCTGCTGTTTCATTGTTCTGTAGAGGTTATTTGGATTTGGATTGTAACGTAATACATTACTTTAAAATGAAGGTAACTAGTAATATGTAATGTATTGCATTTTGAAAGTAACTCGCTCAACACTGCTACTGGATACTTCAGCACAAACCTCCAGTTGCGCTCATTTGACGTCAGCCAACCTCGACAAATGAAAGAAGAGCAACAATGAGGCAAACAAAAAAAACCTTTAGTCCGTTGAGGAGTCTGAACTGAAGATGATCTTGAGGAAGTTTTATGGCTGAACAACATCAGCAGCTACGTCAGGCTTGGTTTAAACCGTTAAATCAACCAACCTCCATTTAACTGTTTGTGGAATTAAATGCAGGAATCAGAACAAAACTAAATAAAACCTTCTGCGACGCTGAATCCAGACAATCCGAAATGTTTACTGAACAAAGTCTGGAACGTTTCACGATACACTCCGCTTTGGACGCAGAGGCAGAGAGAGGAATCGGTTTTCAAACCATTATTAATTCGTCCAGAAAACGTGACGAGACGAGGAAATCCCCCGCGACCTCGTGCCTACGACTGAATCTCAACCGTGCTGATACTCGATACATCACTCCCTCGGGTCTGATGTTGCTTTAACATGGATTGTGTTTGTTCGTGCAACACATTGTTTCATGTAGAAGGTCTTGAATGTGTTCGTCATCGTTAAGTGTTGCAGTTTATTAAAACATGAATAACACATTTTGTCACAACTGAAATAAAAAGCGAAACCACCGTCGGCTGCTTTGTCATGCGATGTAGTTTTATTACAAAAAGGTTTTATACAAATTTAACTGCATAATGGCAATGAACACTTGTATTTATTATATCGAACACTTCACCTATCGCCCTCACCTGCTTCACCTGGTGCAGGAAATGAACTCGTTCAGCAACATAAACAGAAGGTAACATTCATTTTAGCACCGTCCCTTTGCAAGAATGTTGACCACGAACTCATACAGCGTAACAGAATAACAATATCGTCAATAAGTCTCGTCTTAATAAATACACAAAAATAAAAACAATAGCAGATCCACCAAACACAAAACTTCATTGAGTTTTATTCAGCGACAACCAGAACGAGTGAAAAAAGATGGAACAAAAGAACAAAAACAAAAAGCGTGTGATCATATTCCATCTCATTTTTCTTTTTTTTCTGTCGTCGGATTTAAGACATTTGATCTATTCAGAGGGACCGACCAGGTGGATCTGTTGTTCTTCAGAAGATAATTTAAAAAATGTTTGCAGTCAAATGATACATTTGTCACTTGAGGATCCTGTCGGTTCAGTTACTGAAACAGAAATCCTCCACGTTGTTGAGTTTGATGCTCTGCAGCTCCTGGCTGTCCAGTAGCCTGTAGCTGAACGACACTCGGCTGACGAACTTCCCGCTGGACACCATCCTCACCACCGTGTTGTCACAGCCGATCTTCATGTGGGCTGCAGGAGGGAAACGAGAAGACATGTTAGGTTTTAGTTCGACCAGCGGGGTTTGATGACGCGGGAAGAAGCAGGTCAGTGTGAACTCACTGGGTCCAGTGAAGGAGATGCAGAGGTCCGTGATGGGCAGCAGCTTCGACGTGTCGATGCCGTTTCCTCCCAACAGCTGCACGAAATCTCCTGATTCTGCACAACCAGGCATGGACCTCTGTGGATGTCGACACACGGCTCGTGATTAGTCAATAAATTGATAAGCTGATCAAAAGAACATTAGTTGCGAACTATTTTGATAATCGGTTCATCGTTTCAGTCATTTTTAAAGTGAGGATTTGCTGTTTTTCTTTGTGTTTTGGACAAAAGAAACAATTTGAAGACATCACTTGAAACTATAGACTTAATAATGAATCGATTAATTGTAAAAATAAGACATAATCAGCAGGATTTAGTGGAGTGACAATTGCCATCATCTGTAATAACACTGGAAATAAAACATATTAATGAAACAATGAAAGTCCAGTCAAAAAAAAGGTCCTAGAGGCTACAGATTCTTAGAATGGCTTCATATAGCTCGCTGCCATGTCATGACGTGGAGGAGACTGTGGTGACGTGACAGCATGAGACCACTGTTGGAGGCGGCATCTTAGCCTTTTGAATCATTTTCAAACATTTGTAAAACCACTGGACATTTTTTAGGGAGACGTCGGGTCATTTTCCAGCCGTGTTTGTGGAGACAGAACCAGGTATTCTGATCCAAAACATGCTCTTTTTCTAACCCTGCCTGTGTGAGTGGGGTCTGTGCCAAAACCTAACCAGAGCATAAGCACACCGCTGTCACAACATAAAATTGAATATTGAACATAAAGACATGCAGAACCAAATCAGCTGAAAGACGCCAAAATGCTTCCCAGAGCTGAGTTGCCTGACTATGACACGCTGCTGTCACATTTCATGTAGCCACATTATAGATTGTGAATATAAATGCAGACATGCCAACATTTCTGTTTTCCTGCCACATGTTTCAACCACCCTGCTGTTTTGTTGTTTCTCCTGGGTGACGTTATTATTAATAATGCTCATACACACATGTTTTTTATGTTTGTCTTCAGGCCTGATGTTGGCAGGTGTGTAAATATCACACAGATAAAGGGACTAGTTGCTGTTTACTTCCAAAGCATCAAAAAAGGAACTTGTGACTTAAAATAAATAAAAACCAGCAGGCAGGTGTAAGATTAAGGTGAATCGTATGATCTAAAAATATCCTGTTGGACAATAATGGACCTTAAGATGCACTTGAAGGAAAAGTTTAGTCATTATCTAATCAGTTGAATTTGTGATCTTGGGGCTTCTGGAGACTTGGCTTACAGTAGACGAGCTGTATGGAGACATCTGATGTTTTAAATCAAGTCTCCAGCTGCTTCAGTTGTTTAGCAGAATGCTGCAACTCTGTTTTACTGTGAAGCTCCAGAAATGTTCTGTGGACGACAAAACTTCACCTGACTTTCATCAGCATGGAGGGAGGAGATGATGATGAGTGGTTGTTCATTGTTGGACGAACTGCTCCTTTAATTCTTGACCTTGGAGCAGCAGGTTACAAAACAAACTGACCTGAACCTCCATTTTTTGACTGGAAATAGTTATAAAATCATCTTGTTTTGGTCCCACTGAGCTGCAGTTAGTGGCATAATTAGATTTTTACACATCCAGATCCGTGACTGACCTGCAGGCTTCAGGGTCTCAGATACTGATGCTCGGTCCAACATGAGCACTGAGACTCAGGGCCGTAACCAGGACTTTAGAAATACCCTCCGCACGTAGGGAGGAGATGATGAGTGAATCCTATTCCTTTAATATTAACGTTTTAAAGGGTCGTTTCACTCAAATTACCACAATTTTTTAATGCAAAATTCCCTTTTTACAACAAGTAGGTAATAGTATGTAACTGATATTTCTGCTTTTTTTCTCCTCACGTGATTTTTGTAGCTGCTTTAAGCGTCCTGAACAAATTCAACTTCATCTCTATTGTACTGATGTGGTGGGTATTGTGCAGAAATCAGTATTTCACGCGCTTGTTCACCTTGGGGAAGTTGTTGAAGTGTCCGAGGCTGAACTCAGAGATGTCGATCTCCACCGGGTAAATGATGGAGAAGCTGCAGTTCCTGTGCTGCTGCGGGATCACCATCGTGTAACTGCCCTCTGGTGACTGGGAGATGACATTACAGGCTGCAGGGAGACCAGAGATGGTGAGAGGAGGGAGGGACGTTACACCAGATTTCAAGGATGGATTGTCAAGGTGAAGCACGAGCACACTCACCAACAGTTTGTTAAAACGAGTCTCTAAGTTTGCGACAACGACAGAACGTAAAGGGGATTCAATAATGACAAAACTCATTGATTTTATTTCTGATTATTTGGTGAGATGATGTGGCTGCAGAGGTGTTAAACTGACTGAAACAAGTGCTGCTGTTGACAAAATTCAAATAAATGAAGTGATTTTAAAAACAGGAGGAAATTAAGAGGAATGAATCACAGGTTTAAAGGAGAAATCAACTAAATTTTGGGTTAAATCTAACCGTTAAATTATTTCAATAATTAAAATTAATTCATTTCTCTTGTCCTCACATGTGATCGAAATTAATGACTAAAACACCCTGCCAGGCTCGTATTATCACCACAGACGCACACATTAGACTCAGATATTCATGAATGTGAGAATCGTACTCACGGAAAGGATTGATGTGTTTCCTGACGGTCAGCGTGAAGCTGCTGCCGGCGTTGTGAATCCGAAAGAAGACCATGGCGACGTTCTGAGAGGAGCGCACGCTTCTCCTCAGCGCTCCCGAGTCGCAGTAATCCACATAACGCTCGTACAGAGGCAGCGGGTGATCCTGGGAGCTGGGGAACTTCTCTCCTTTCATCACCCAGCCGTCAAACACCTTCACAGGACACAGAAAATGATTTTCACGTTCTCGACAAGTGGCTTAAAAAAGGTAATGAGGCTTCTGGAGACTTTGATTACGCCGGACAAGTTTTAAAACAAGTCTCCAGCTACTTCAGTCGTTCAGAAGAATTACACAACGCTGTTTTGTTTTCTGGACGATGAAACTTCACCTGACTTTCCATCAGCATGCAGGTGAGTACATATTGACTGATTTTACATTTTTTGGTTGGACTGTTCCTTTAAGAGGGAGACGCTAAAAGTAGGATTTCAGATTCAGTCGAAGATGATTTGTTTAACGCTTAAATACTCACAAATAATGAGTGTACTTTGGTTGATCTTGCTCTGTGGGACACACATTGAACTAAAGGTCTGTTGGACCATCGTGGTGTTGAGCGTGTCGAGAGCATTAACATGCGACCATGAAGGGGGAGATTTAAGGTCACCTGAAGTAAGCAGGTTATATACAGTTGCCTTGTGTTAAAGGAGCTTTTTGTCTAATCAGGAAGTGTTTCTAAGCTTAGTGCAGCAAGTGACTGACCCCAGGTTGATGGTATGAAAACAGGCTCATGACTGTACGACAGAAACAAAACTACACCAGATTTCATGCGTACAGAAATATTTAAGTTACGCTTAAAGTCTTTAAATAAAGGAATCATTTTTAAGATGTTAGATATTTTAGCTCCACTCCACCATGGAGGAGAAGACGAGGTGTGTGTTTGTGTGAGCGGTTGTGAGTTCACCGTGATGAAGTCTCCTCCCCTGCAGTCGATGTCAACGTTGTCGTACTCCACAGTGATCACCTCGTTGGGCTCGGCCATGAAGAAAGCGGCACAGCTGAGCTGAGGACGTTCGGCCGTGAAGGTGAACTGACCCTCCACTGCAACCATGTCCAGACAGCCTGAAGACGGACGAGCATGAGCACAGTTACAACAGCAACAGTTACTGCCCATTATTTTTGTTAACAAAACTTCAGATTATTTTACATTTATTATCTATACTTTACTTTTATCATCTATTCTGTATTTTATATTTTTGTTATAATTTCTCTACACTGTGATGATTGTACTGTGACTCCCTCCTCAGGGATCAATACAGTATTTCTGATTCTGATCATCTTATCCACCATTTTGACGTCTCTGTTAATTAAAGGAGCATTATGTAGTTCTGGTCAAACTCTTTGTTTCCATGACTGAATAAACAAACTGACCTTAAAGGACAACACAATTTATACTGTTTTACTTTGTTTATATGTGGCGGACCCGGACCCTTTGCCCCTTTTATTTTTACTTACACTTATTTATTTTGTATTATTATCTATTCTGTATTTTATATGTTTCTGATCAGCTGATCCACTCTTTTGCTTCTCCTACATGTTACGCCAATAAAACAGCCTGAAAATCTAAAAACCGAAACAAAGAGAAGTGTAAGAAATACCTAATATGTGTTGCTCAAAATGGACATTTTATAATTTTGTTCTTAAAAATTCAGTAAAAAACAATAACAAAATGTTTCTTGCTCGTTAAAAGAAAGAAAAAAATGCAAATGTAACACGTTAAAATTGGTGTAATAATTTAGTTTTGATTAAATTAGACTAATATACTTAGTAAGATTTTGAGGTTTTGCATTATGCATATATAGATATATATAATAATAAAACAGAGTTTACAAAGTGCTTTGACGATCAAGTAAAAAGCAGGAACATGTAAAAACACAAAAAGTCAACATGAGTTTTTACGAGTAAAATGTGGAAAAAATGATATAACAGGCAAAATCACAGAAAAGGAAGAGAGGAAGGAAAATACATACAAAAATAATAAAGGATTATAAAAACGACATCAAGTCAGAGAAATTAAGAATATAAGATAAAAAGATTCTGAGCAGTAAAATGAATAAAAGGAGGATAAACGGATTAAAAATAAGAAATAAAAGCAGGATAAGAAAAAGAGGAAAAAGACTTCAGAAGAGAGGAATTAAAGCAGATGTGATGAAGGTGTAATGAGACTCACGTAAAGGTCGACGGTACATTAACTCCTCTGCTGTTTCTCTCTTCAGCTCCGAGTTGAAAAATGAATATAATTCATCTTTGGAGATCTCGTTGTTCTGCAGAGAAACAGAGTTTAACAGGAAGTTATCAGTGCATCTTGACAGAACAAAGTGGAGGTGTGTGCTGACACTCACCTCGATGTACCTGCAGTCTCCCTTCAGCACAGACAGACACAGCAGCAGGAAGAACAGCTGCTCTCGGAACGTGCGCTCCATAACGCGCATCTCTGTCCGCACGGCGCACCTGAGCGGAGGAAGTGAGCGGCTCCGCGACCCGCGCTGCTTTTTATACAGTAACAGCAAGTTCTGGAGCGACCGACCAGCAGCCTTCCTCCTCCTCCTCCTCCTCCTCCTCCTCCTTCATCCCACCAACTACGTGTTTGTGACGAGGGCAAGCGGAGAGAGAGAGAGAGGAGAGAGAGAGAGGAGTGAGAGAGGAGAGAGAGAGACAGAGGGGGGAGAGAGAGAGGAGAGAGGGGGGGGGAGAGAGACAGAGGGGGGAGAGAGAGGGGGGGGAGAGAGAGGAGCTGGTGCCAAAAGATGCTCAAACCTCATGAATCGTGACGTCATCATCTCAGGTGGCTGCAGTCCTTCATCCACAGACCTGATCAATAAACAGCTGATCCATGATGGAAGATGAGTTTAATGTCACTACGCTCTCCTCTCAAGTCCACGAGGACACTGAGGCCATATCTTAATATATATATTTAATAACACTTTAAAATAAACAATTATATATAATAAAAAATGCAAATTTATAGTTAATTACACGTTAGTTAACAGTTATTTCACTGTTAACAAGCAATGTAGATGCTTTATACATTTTTCAGGACAGACAATCCAGAATAAATGTTGGCATTCTACATTTCTGCCACTGATGTGTTAAAAATTTTACATTCTTTACGCCTCAATCTTACATTTTAAAAAACAGTCCATCATTGTTCTGAAAAGATCACGTCTTGGATCAGAATACCCGGTTCTGTCACCACTGACACGCCTGGAAAATGTCCCGTCATCTCATTTAAATTCCCTCAAAGACAGCTTGGACAGTGGTCGCTCATGTGGCAGCCATCTCACCAGGCATCATAGCACCACCACCACCATTCACCACCACCACCACCATCCATCATACCACCACCACCACCATCCACCACCACCATCCACCATCCACCTCCACCATCCACCATCCACCATCACCATCCATCATCCACCATCCACCTCCACCATCCACCATCCACCATCACCATCCATCATCCACCATCCACCTCCACCATCACCATCCACCATCCACCTCCACCATCCACCATCACCATCCACCACCACCATCCACCATCCACCTCCACCATCACAATCACCATCCACATCCACCATCCACATCCACCATCCACCTCTACCATCCACTATCCACACCCACATCCACCACCACCATCCACCATCCACCTCCACCATCCACTATCCACACCCACATCCACCACCACCATCCACCATCCACCATCCACTATCCACCATCCACCACCACCATCGGCCATCCACCATCCACCTCTACCATCCACTATCCACACCCACATCCACCACCACCATCCACCATCCATCTCCACCATCCACTATCCACACCCACATCCACCACCACCATCCACCATCTATCATCCACTATCCACCATCCACCACCACCATCGGCCATCCACCATCACAATCACCATCCACTATCCACCATCCACCACCACCATCGGCCATCCACCATCACAATCACCATCCACCACCACCATCCACCTCCACCATCCACTATCCACACCCACATCCACCACCACCACTTTTACTACTCTGTGACAATCTCTATTAAAAGAATAAGCTGGAAAACAGGGGTCAAAGGTCAAGGTGGATTATTGTCATTCCCTCCATACATATACATGATAATCAGCATGCAGTGGAATGAATTAGCATTCCCTCGGGGCAACAGTGCGCACAAACAGTAAACATACAGGTTCAGCGTCCTAAACAAGGTAAAACACTGGATGTAAAGAAGTTCAGAAGGAGAAGCAGGAGGATTAAAATCATGTTGAGAACATTACAGAAGGTTTTGATGGAGGAGTCAGAGTCCCTGGGGAGATTCCCTTCCACTTGTTCGACCGTCTGATAGTAAAACTGGACGATTGGACATTTATATTCACACAACAGCGACGTCTAACACGCGTAACGACCTGCTGTGATTTATACAGCGTTCACTTCACACCCAGAGTACATTCACTAAGCTGCCTTCACGCCTGCCTGGTGTGACGCCGTCACAAACAAACCCCGCAGTCCTCCAGCGCTGCAGTCTGGCTCGTTTCAGGGAGGGTGAGAAGACTGCAGGGGAAACACAAAAACCACTGTCCTGTTCATAAAAATGTGTATCCAGGAACCCATTATCCAAGTCAAGCTGAATGTAAGCTCAAAGCTGAACCATTTGAAGTACAGGCATGGTTTTGGGCTCTCTATTAGTGTCCCTATTAGATGGAAAACACAATGAGTCCACATCATATAGTCTCACATAGTCCGAGTTAAAATGTTATAACAATATCACTGATGTCCAGGCGCCTGGTAACAAATGCCATTTTGTGACATCAAAATCCCCCTGCCTGGAGCAACAGGAGCATTAAACTCATTATAGGTCTTTATTTCCTTATTAACACAAACTTTGTGCACATGAAATAGTCAAAACTATTTGCTTAGGGTGGAAAAACAGACGATTCAAAGAGCAAAATGCTTAAAACTACATAAACTTGGATACTTTCCATGTTTAATCCTTAGGAAACACATTTAAACTGTATATTGCTGGTTTTGAATTTTAAATGGCTGCTTGCAGGGGAGGGTCTGTGCAATCACTCATTGGCTGTTGTAGGCTCCAGGGCGGGCATAGAAGCTCCAAACTGGTAAAACGAGGTGTCAATAAAACGTTTGGTAATTGGCGGCCATCTTGGTATCACAAGTCTTACTGAATAATGGCGTTATGGATTGTAATGGAAGGAGCTTTTGACGTATAAGTATATAAAGGGATATGCGGTCGGGGTTTGTCGCTATTTCGTCACCATTTTATCATGAAGTTCTGTGTTTTGTTCTAAATATTTGACTGAAATTGATCTTCTGGACATTTGAAAAGAAGAGGAGACAGTTTTTGTCAGAGTTTGTGCTCTACTGAAAGGCCAAGAGGCTTCGTCAACACTTGTTTGTCCGTTTGTTCGTTGATTGGACCTCTCTGATGTGGTTTTATCTCGAAATGGTTTGCATGAATAGAATCACAAGAATGTAAGCTTTTGTTCATGGTATATATCGCACACAAACTATTCCATAATACTAAACGAACCACCAAATTGCTCTTGGACAGCGCAGAGTCATTTCTTTAATCATGTAATATCATTATTGTGGTTATGTTTTCTTCAGCATCTGTGAAGCACACGCAGGTTTGAACAGGGAACTAGACTTTTATAACTCTTTTTTTATAACTCTTTTATTCTACTGAGGCCTAAAAAGTAGAAAAAGTAATTTTAGGCATTTGAGAAATGACTAGTTGAAGCGGTCAAGATAATGAACTGAACTGAACTAGTTGAAGCTTTTTCTGAGTGTGTTGACATATTTAGAAGTTTAAAGATTTTTGTGTATGTATATTTTTCTATTATCTTTCTTACTGTTTGTGATTTTTTTGACTAAACGTGCTCAATGTTTTGATTGTAGCCGCCTAATTACGTGACTACTGACCTGCTCGTACTTATAATGTGACAATTTACCTTACCTGTCTGTCATGTGGTTATCTAGACCAATCACGTTACTGCTCACCTGTCTTCATCGACCATGTGACTGTCTGCTAACCTGCTATAAATGTAGGAGCCAATAGGTAGCCATTTTGTACTGCCCTGATGAAGGCCTTAACGGCTGAAACACGTAGGCATGTTTTTACTGTTGTTGTGATTCAACAGACACGATTAATTAAACGCTTTAACTCATTAACCTCTTGAGCGCGTCAGACTTCCTCTACGATTCTGAAAAAAGAACGAAATCCCTAAACTGATGAGCTGCAGAGGGACACCATTTTCCACAACCGAGCAGCTCTTCTTGCATAATCTGTTAGTTTTAAAGTAGCTAACAATGAAATACGTGATCGTTAAAAGTTACTAAAAAGTACCTTCACAGACTTTGCTGAGACTCAAGGACACACAGTGCTCATCCTCCACCTGTCTGAGCTCAGTCCCTGAGGTCTGCAGGTGCCTCAGGCTGTTGGAAAAGGTCAGCCCATTCAGATGCAGAAAATCAGGCCTCGGTGTAATCCATACTGTCGGTGGTGAGTGCGACAAAAACACTGTGTTTGTGTCTCCAAGATAAGCAGATCTATATATAGAACTTGGAAAATCCATTAAGATATTTTTATACACCTGGAAGGGAGATGGACCTTCACACACAGGACTGGAACAAAATAAGTTTTGAGCTGGTGCAAAAAAAGTATAAACTTATCAGTCTCACAAAGTTTCACTGTTAAAATTGTCAGTGTCTTCCTGATATTCATGCTGAATAGATCAACGTCTTCTCCGGGTCCGATGTTTTGGTTCTCCATGTATCATACGAGCTTTGCTTTCACTGGCCTGATACACTGAGACATAGTGAAATAGATATCTGCTACTGTATGGAAATATTTGAGTTAGACATCATTTTAAACATGAGTGAATTATTACAAAGCTGATGAAGCTGTTTTAAAAAGGAAAGCTGAAAGGACAGAGACTGACAGACAGACTTTGTTCATGTTTGTTTATTGATGATTTAAAGCTCCAGTTTGTTCACACGTCCCATCAGTAAAGTCTGTTAAACCACTCTTGTTCAATGATTTCATGAACAGATTCACTTCATCCACACAATCAGTTTGTTGGAGCAGAATCTCAGCTATGTACAAGCAAATAATGAAGCATCTCCTTATTGATTATGATCATGTAAACTGAAGTCATCATGAGCAGCGAGAGCCTCCGTGGCTGAACAGACACAGGAAGGAGCGCCGCCTGAACAAACTCCAACATTTACAGAACAACAGGAAGACGTCAAAGTACCGCCCATCATGTTTGATTGACAGGTGATCTGTGTGCAGTGAAGAAATGCCACAACAATCAGCTCTCAGCAACAATGATGGAAACACAACAAGTGTGAAGAAATGAAACACAGAATTTAACCCACTGACCCTGAAATGACTTCTGTCTATTTGAGTTTACAAAACTCAGCAGAGACTTCAGAATTAAACCAGTTAAACCAAAGTCCAACATAGAGAGGCTGAGTGAATGTGGTCTGGACTCTGTGGAGGAGAGTGATGGTTTCAGAGACACTGTAGAAGGACAGAATACCTGCACTGTGATCCAGGTACACTCCAACTCTGGAGGACACAGGACCTGAGACGGGAGTTTTGACATTGTTGTAATAAAAGTTATACCTGCCTGTGGAACAATATAAAATCCGAGATTTGTCATTGAATCCAAATCCACTTTCATCTGAGCTCCCTGCTCTGCTGATGTTCTTGTATGCGACTGCTACACCAACTTCTCTCCCTCTCCTCTTCACCTCCCAGTAACAACGTCCAGTCAGACTCTCTCTACTCAGGACCTGATGCCAGTCAGTGAATCTGTCTGGGTGATCAGGATAAGACTGTTGTTGACTCACTCTTGTTGCTTTTCTGTTCCCATCAGATAATAACAGATATGTGTATGCTGTGTTTGGATCCAGTGTGATGTCACATGAATATCTTAAGAAGTCAGCTCTGGTCTTGGGCTCTGGTTGCGGCAGTAAAACATCCACTTGAGTCTCTGTCAGTGAGATGTTTGTCCATGTCTCTCTCAGGACGTCCTGTAGTTTGTCTCTGACCTCTGACACAGCTGCTGTCACAAAGTACTTCAGAGGACGGATATTGATGCTGGTTGAGTGTGTAGACTCACTGAGTGCTGACAGTGAGGGGTAGTTGTGTAGAAACTGGCTGTGATCCTCTGTGTGTGAGAGCTTCTTCAGCTCAGCGTCTTTCCTCTTCAGCTCAGTGATCTCCTGCTTCAGCTTCTCCTGAAGCTCTTTGACTTGACTCACTTCAGTTTCCTGCTGGGATCTGACCTGCTGCTTCACATCAGAGCGTCTTTTCTTCATGAGACGGATCAGCTTGGTGAAGATCTTCTCACTGTGCTCCACTGCTTCATCAGCAGAGCCATTGATGGCCTCCACCTCCTGTTGAAGCACCTTCACATCTTCCTCTCTGTCCTGGATTCTCTGCTGGATGTTTTGTCGACTCCCCTCCAGCTCTCTCTGCCTCTCAGTCCTCTCTGCTGCAGCTGACACTGTGTCGTGGCCTTTATGTTCCTCCACAGAGCAGAGATAACAGATACACTGCTGATCAGTACGGCAGAACATCTTCATCACCTCATCATGACGAGAGCAGATGTTCTCCTGGAGCTTCTTGGACGGCTCCACCAACTTGTGTTTTTTAAATGTAGGTGATTCATAATGAGGCTGGAGGTGTTTCTCACAGTAAGAGGCCACACACTGCAGACAGGACTTGAGGGCTCTCAGTTTCCTCCCAGTGCAGACATCACAGGCCACATCTTCAGCTCCAGCATAGCAGTGATCAGCAGGAGCAGCTTGGAGTCCAGTCTTCTTCAGCTCCTCCACTAAAGCTGCTAACATGGTGTTTTTCAGCAGCTCAGGCCTCGGTATGAAGCTCTTCCTGCACTGAGGGCAGCTGTGGATCCTCCTCTCATCCTCTGTGTCCCAGTGATCGTTAATACAGTTCTTGCAGTAGCTGTGTCCACAGGGAATAGTCACTGGATCCTTCAGTAGATCCAAACAGATCGGACAAGAAATTATTTCTTGGTCCAGCTGAACTGCTTTGTGCGCCATTTCACCTCTCAGCGACAACGACTGTCTGAGCTTCACTTCCTGATAACTGAAGGTAGAATGACGGAACAAGATAAGCAGAGAGAAGAGGATGTGGTTATCAACTGTGTTTCCTCTTTTACAGCGAAGCCTCAGTTAAAACCTGCTCCACATTTGAAAACATCAAAGTTTTTAGTCGTAAAATATTTCTTGGCTCCTCAGGCTTTGCTGATATTTCTATAACTCTTCCTCTGATTCTGGTCACTTTAATTTTCCTGGTTAAAATCTGTCTTTCTACCTGTAAAAATGTTCACTTGGTTGGCACAGTTTTCTTTGGAAGATAGTTGGCTAGTACGAGCTAAAGTTAGTTCCCATCCCTCAGTTACAGCAGGTTGTGACTTGTGATAGATGGTCATTGCAGTCGAGGCAGAGAAGGCAGAGAAGTGATAAGAGTTTTGCAAACAGACGTTAAGGTTGGCATGAAAATCCTACACTTGGCCTCTCTCTCTCTCTCTGTCTCTCTAGACATGGCCTAGATATGTATCGAGTAAGAGATCAACTTTGGTTCTAATGAATTTCCTGTTTGGAACTGCAAAGCTGGCTATCTGGAAGACCAGGAAGAATCAGATGTTAGGTCAGGGCTGGACCGATGTAGTGCAGAGTCTGAAGGGTGTGTGTGTGTGTGTGTGTGTGTGTGTGTGTGTGTGTGTGTGTGTGTGTGTGTATAAAGTGATTTGATGGAATTGTAGTAACTTATTGTTTTCAGTTTTACCAGTTCGAGTAGATGAGAATGAACCAAGATTTGTCCTTATAATATTATATAAATAAACATTGTTTTAAAAGTAAAAAAAAAAAAGTCTCTCTCTCTCTCTCTCTGTCTCTCACAATTCAATTCAATTCAATTCAATTCAAAGGAGCTTTATTGGCATGAAAGTTTAACAACAATGTTGCCAAAGCATCTGTCCAACAATCGGACAGAACACAACAAATAACAACACAAACACAACACCAAGATTGATTTACATTAATTATATATACAGTTTATACAGTGTGTGTGTGTGTGTGCGTGTGTCTGCATGTGTTTGTGTGTCTCAGGTTGTGGCATGTTGACACATATTTGGCAGCAGGGCCCTGTCTCCTTCTCCCAGGAGTATTTTTAATGTTGAAAGGGTCGTTCAGCTCTTTGAACTCTGAGATTACAGAGTTGAACTTGTTAAAATAAATGTTCCTGGTTTGGTTGATGCTTTACATTGTAGGAGAAAGTGCATCTCTGTCTCAGCCTCACCTGTCGAGCGGTGACCACATGTTTTGTTGTCTTTTGGTTGCCATGATTGTTTGCGTCTTCCTGTTTGGATGGTCAGTTTGTGGTCACTGAGCCTGTACTTGGTGAGCATCTGTCTCTGCTTCCTATCTCTGACAGTAGAGAGATATTCTGCTCATTCATCATCTCTTTTTTGGGCGAGATAACATCCTGATCTACTTTGGCTTTTAGTTTCTTCTTTCCAATGTTCCAGGCAGGTTTCTTTACATTGTGTTATAATGTGCTTTACTCTGATTGGTGTTTGGAGAGCAGTGTTGTTGTGAGGCTGGTCCGACTGTCTGAGAGGGGGCAGTCAGCCTCAGTACCAGCTGACATAGGGGACTTTTTCTGGGCTCAGCTCTTGAGTTTAGGTCTTTTTATTTTTTATGGTCTCTCTCTCTCTCTCTCTCTCTCTCTCTCTCTCTCTCTCTCTCTCTCTCTCTCTCTCTCTCTCTCTCTCTCAGTGTGCAGGTGTGGTTACAGATTATACAGGCTGTTTTTAGGCTGCTGGTGATGATGGATCTTTAAAGAGGCCGAGCAGTTTGTAAAACAGGTGACTGATGCTCAGTCTGAGCTTTTATTAACAGCGGAGCAGACACTGCTGTGTGACGTCAGCACAGTCTGATCTTTACTCGTGCTGCTTCCTCTGCATCGTGTGTGAAGACACAGCTGTTACCATGTTGGCAGCTTCCTGACATGTGTGGCTTCATCTTCTGTGTTCTCTACATTCATTTACATTGTGGATATAATCTTTTTATGTGGATTAAAGCCCTTTAAAGTGTTTGAGTGAAGCAGACAAAATTGAGCTGTTGTTCAAGAAAAGTGTCAGCAGTGTAGACGCTTGTGTGGAAGTGAGTGAATAGTGAGCGTCAGTTTCAAAAACCATAACAGCACAAATACCTGACATGAAAGTCTTTAATAAACAGTTTTTACACTGATATAAATTAGGAGATTACTGAGCTACAGAGGCTGATAAAGTGACATTAAAAATAATCCCCACAAAGACTTTGAATATATTTGTCAAACTGCAGAAAACTTCGTCATTATTTTAAAAATAGTTTTTCAGGGGAAGGACCCACATGATGCTCGTACATTTGTGTGTTTATAGGCTGTTTTGCACTTTGACCTGACTGTGCAGATAAACCTCAGAATATATTACATCACCCTGCAGAGTAAACTGTGTCCAGCTTTATTTGGCTGCACTGTACAGTGTTAACAAACAGCAGGTTTCACTGTAAATTCTGACAGTCAACTCCTGTAATTATGTTTTTGCAATGCATTGTGGGAAATTATTTGGAAAATCATAGTTTTCAGTATTCTGAAGTGACTGTTAAAAAAGTAAAACATTAAATTACAAGTAAATACTGTAATTAGGGTACAGTACAATACAGTGATTGAGCTATAAAATATTGTAGTTTCACATGGTAAACATGCTAACATGACAAAAGGATAAGAACAGGCTAACATGCTAACAACAGGCTAACAGTATTAACAGGCCTTCAGGTGGTCCAAGAAGGTAAATATGCTAACAGGCTAACAAGTCTCAGTCAGTCATCAGTAAAGTCTGTTAAACCACTCTTGTTCAATGATTTCATGAACAGATTCACTTCATCCACACAATCAGTTTGTTGGAGCAGAATCTCAGCTGTGTCCAAGCAAATAATGAAGCATCTCCTTATTGATTATGATCATGTAAACTGAAGTCATCACGAGCAGCGAGAGCCTCCGTGGCTGAACAGACACAGGAAGGAGCGCCGCCTGAACAAAGTCCAACATTTACAGAACAACAAGAAGACGTCAAAGTACCGCCCATCATGTTTGATTGACAGCTGATCTGTGTGCAGTGAAGAAATGCCACAACAATCAGCTCTCAGCAACAATGATGGAAACAAAACAAGTGTGAAGAAATGAAACACAGAATTTAACCCACTGACCCTGAAATGACTTCTGTCTATTTGAGTTCACAAAACTCAGCAGAGCCTCCAGAAAGAAAAAACCAACTGTAAAACCGAAGTCCAGCACAGAGAGGCTGAGTGAATGTTGTCTGGACTCTGTGGAGGAGAGTGATGGTTTCAGAGACGCTGTAGAAGGACAGAATACCTGCACTGTGATCCAGGTACACTCCAACTCTGGAGGACACAGGACCTGAGACGGGAGTTTTGACTTTGTTGTAATAAAACTCATAACTGCCTGGGGAACAATAGAACATCCAAGATTTGTCATTGAATCCAAATCCACTTTCATATGAGCTCCCTGCTCTGATGATATTCTTGCATGCGACTGCTACACCAACTCCTCTTCTCTCTCTCCTCTCCACCTCCCAGTAACAACGTCTAGTCAGACTCTCTCTACTCAGGACCTGCTGCCAGTAAGTGAATCTGTCTGGGTGACTAGAATAAGACTGTTGTTGTCTCCTGTATGTTGCTTTTCTTTTCCCCTCAGATAATAACAGCTGTGTGTGTGCTGTGTTTGGATCCAGTGTGATGTCACATGAATATCTTAAGAAGTCAGCTCTGGTCTTGGGCTCTGGTTGTGGCAGTAAAACATCCACTTCAGTCACTGTCAGTGAGATGTTTCTCCATGTCTCTCTCAGGACGTCCTGTAGTTTGTCTCTGACCTCTGACACAGCTGCTGTCACATCCTCAAAGTACTTCAGAGGACGGATATTGATGCTGGATGAGTGTGTAGACTCACTGAGTGCTGACAGTGAGGGGTAGTTGTGTAGAAACTGGTTGTGGTCCTCTGTGTGTGAGAGCTTCTTCAGCTCAGCGTCTTTCCTCTTCAGCTCAGTGATCTCCTGCTCCAGCTTCTCCTGAAGCTCTTTGACTCGACTCACTTCAGTTTCCTGCTGGGATCTGACCTGCTGCTTCACATCAGAGCGTCTTTTCTCCATGAGACGGATCAGCTCGGTGAAGATCTTCTCACTGTGCTCCACTGCTTCATCAGCAGAGCCATTGATGGCCTCCACCTCCTGTTGAAGCACCTTCACATCTTCCTCTCTGTCCTGGATTCTCGGCTGGATGTTTTGTCGACTCCCCTCGAGCTCTCTCTGCCTCTCAGTCCTCTCTGCTGCAGCTGACACTGTGTCGTGGCCTTTATGTTCCTCCATGGAGCAGAGATAACAGATACACTGCTGATCAGTACGGCAGAACATCTTCATCACCTCATCATGACGAGAGCAGATGTTCTCCTGGAGCTTCTTGGACGGCTCCACCAGCTTGTGTTTTTTAAATGTAGGTGATTCATAATGAGGCTGGAGGTGTTTCTCACAGTAAGAGGCCACACACTTTAAACAGGACTTGAGGGCTCTCAGTTTCCTCCCAGTGCAGACATCACAGGCCACATCTTCAGCTCCAGCATAGCAGTGATCAGCAGGAGCAGCTTGGAGTCCAGTCTTCTTCAGCTCCTCCACTAAAGCTGCTAACATGGTGTTTTTCAGCAGCTCAGGCCTCGGTGTGAAGCTCTTCCTGCACTGAGGGCAGCTGTGGATCCTCCTCTCGTCCTCTGTGTCCCAGTGGTCTTCAATACAGTTCTTGCAGTAGCTGTGTCCACAGGGAGTAGTCACCGGATCCTTCAGTAGATCCAAACAGATGGAACAAGAAATTATTTCTTGGTCCAGCTGAACTGCTTTCTGCTCCATTTCACCTCTCAGTGTCAACGACTGTCTGAGTTTCACTTCCTGATGACTGAAACTAGTCTGAGCTCTGATCTGAACAGGTGTGTTTGTGCAGTGAATGAGGACGTCAGCTCAGTTACACCCAACCACAAACTGTAGATCTGAAGGGGAGGGAACAAGGAAACATAGTGACAGAGTGGAGCTGCTGTGTGAGAGGAGGAAGAAGAGGGAGGGCTGATCGAGCTGCGACTCGCTCCAGGACGAGGAGCCGCTCTGAGAATCTGAACTGTGTTTCCTCTTTTACAACGAAGCCTCAGTTAAAATCTGCTCCACATTTGAAAACATCAAAGTTTTTAGTTGTAAAATGTTTCTTGGCTCCTCAGGCTTTGCTGATATTTCTCTAACTCTTCCTCTGATTCTGTTCACTTTTATTTTCCTGGTTAAAAACAGTCTTTCTACCTGTAAAAATGTTCACTCGGTTGGCACAGTTTTCTTTGGAAGATAGTTGGCTAGTACAAGCTAAAGTTAGTTCCCATCCCTCAGTTACAGCTAGTTGTGACTTGTGATAGATGATCATTGCAGTCGAGGCAGAGAGGACAGAGAAGTGATCAGAGTTTTGCAGACAGACGTTAAGGTCGGCATGCAAATCCTACACTTGGCCTCTCTCTCTCTCTCTCTCTCTCTCTCTCTCTCAGTGTGCAGGTGTGGTTACAGGTTATACAGGATGTTTTTAGGCTGCTGGTGATGATGGATCTTTAAAGAGGCCGAGCAGTTTGTAAAACAGGTGACTGATGCTCAGTCTGAGCTTTTATTAACAGTGGAGCAGACACTGCTGTGTGACGTCAGCACAGTCTGATCTTTACTCGTGCTGCTTCCTCTGCATCGTGTGTGAAGATACAGCTGTTACCATGTTGGCAGCTTCCTGACGTGTGGCTTCATCATCTGTGTTCTCTAAATTCATTTACATTGTGGATATAATCTTTTTATGTGAATTTAAGCCCTTTAAAGTGTTTGAGTGAAGCAGACAAAATTGAGCTGCTGTTCAAGAAAAGTGTCAGCAGTGTAGACGCTTGTGTAGAAGTGAGTGAAAAGTGAGCGTCAGTTTCAAAAACCATAACAGCACAAATACCTGACATGAAAGTCTTTAATAAACAGTTTTTACACTGATATAAATTAGGAGATTACTGAGCTACAGAGGCTGATAAAGTGACATTAAAAATAATCCCCACAAAGACTTTGAATATATTTGTCAAACTGCAGAAAACTTCGTCATTATTTTAAAAATAGTTTTTCAGGGGAAGGACCCACATGATGCTCGTACATTTGTTTGTTTATAGGCTGTTTTGCACTTTGACCTGACTGTGCAGATAAACCTCAGAATATATTACATCACCCTGCAGAGTAAACTGTGTCCTGCTTTATTTGGCTGCATTGTACAGTGTTAACAAACAGCAGGTTTCACTGTAAATTCTGACAGTCAACTCCTGTAATTATGTTTTTGCAATGCATTGTGGGAAATTATTTGGAAGATCAGTTTTCAGTATTCTGAAGCACCTGTAAAACATTTTAAAATGGTACATTACAAGTAAATACTGTAATTAGGGTACAGTAAAATACAGTGATTGAGCTATAAAATATTGTAGTTTCACATGGTACACATGCTAACATGACAAAAGAATAAGAACAGGCTAACATGCTAACAACAGGCTAACAGTATTAACAGGCTTTCAAGTGGTCCAACAAGGTAAATATGCTAACAGGCTAACAAGCCTCAGTCAGTCATCAGTAAAGTCTGTTAAACCACTCTTGTTCAATGATTTCATGAACAGATTCACTTCATCCACACAATCAGTTTGTTGGAGCAGAATCTCAGCTGTGTACAAGCAAATAATGAAGCATCTCCTTATTGATTATGATCATGTAAACTGAAGTCATCATGAGCAGCGAGAACCTCCGTGGCTGAACAGACACAGGAAGGAGCGCCGCCTGAACAAAGTCCAACATTTACAGAACAGGAAGACGTCAAAGTACCGCCCATCATGTTTGATTGACAGGTGATCTGTGTGCAGTGAAGAAATGCCACAACAATCAGCTCTCAGCAACAATGATGGAAACACAACAACTGTGAAGAAATGAAACACAGAATGTAACCCACTGACCCTGAAATGACTTCTGTCTATTTGAGTTTACAAAACTCAGCAGAGTCTCTAGAAGACCAGCCAAACCGAAGTCCAGCATAGAGAGGCTGAGTGAATGTGGTCTGGACTCTGTGGAGGAGAGTGATGGTTTCAGAGACGCTGTAGAAGGACAGAATACCTGCACTGTGATCCAGGTACACTCCAACTCTGGAGGACACAGGACCTGAGACGGGAGTTTTGACATTGTTGTACCAAAACTCATATCTGTCTGTGGAACAATATAACATCCAAGATTTGTCATTGTATCCAAATCCACATTGATGTGAGCTCCCTGCTCTGCTGATATTCTTGTATGCGACTGCTACACGAACTTCTCCTCCTCTCCTCTCCACCTCCCAATAACAACGTCCAGTCAGACTCTCTCTACTCAGGACCTGAACACACCGAGTGAATCTGTCTGGGTGACTAGAATAAGACTGATGTTGTCTCATTACTGTTGCTTTTCTGTTCCCCTCAGATAATAACAGAAGTGTGTTTGCTGTGTTTGGATCCAGTGTGATGTCACATGAATATCTTAAGAAGTCAGCTCTGGTCTTGTTCTCTGGTTGTGGCAGTAAAACATCCACTTGAGTCTCTGTCAGTGAGATGTTTGTCCATGTCTCTCTCAGGACGTCCTGTAGTTTGTCTCTGACCTCTGACACAGCTGCTGTCACATCCTCAAAGTACTTCAGAGGACGGATATTGATGCTGGATGAGTGTGTAGACTCACTGAGTGCTGACAGTGAGGGGTAGTTGTGTAGAAACTGGTTGTGATCCTCTGTGTGTGAGAGCTTCTTCAGCTCAGCGTCTTTCCTCTTCAGCTCAGTGATCTCCTGCTCCAGCTTCTCCTGAAGCTCTTTGACTCGGCTCACTTCAGTTTCCTGCTGGGATCTGACCTGCTGCTTCACATCAGAGCATCTTTTCTCCATGAGACGGATCAGCTGGGTGAAGATCTTCTCACTGTGCTTCACTGCTTTATTAGCAGAGCGATTGATGGCCTTCACCTCCTGTTGAAGCACCTTCACATCTTTCTGTCTGTCCTGGATTCTCTGCTGGATGTTCTGTCGACGCACCTCCAGCTCTCTCTGCCTCTCAGTCCTCTCTGCTGCAGCTGACACTGTGTCGTGGCCTTTATGTTCCTCCACAGAGCAGAGATAACAGATACACTGCTGATCAGTACGGCAGAACATCTTCATCACCTCATCATGACGAGAGCAGATGTTCTCCTGCTTCTTGGACGGCTCCACCAGCTTGTGTTTTTTAAATGGAGGTGATTCATAATGAGGCTGGAGGTGTTTCTCACAGTAAGAGGCCACACACTGCAGACAGGACTTGAGGGCTTTCAGTTTCCTCCCAGTGCAGACATCACAGGCCACATCTTCAGGTCCAGCATAGCAGAGATCAGCAGGAGCAGCTTGGAGTCCAGTCTTCTTCAGCTCCTCCACTAAAGCTGCTAACATGGTGTTTTTCAGCAGCTCAGGCCTCGGTGTGAAGCTCTTCCTGCACTGAGGGCAGCTGTGGATCCTCCTTTCATCCTCTGTGTCCCAGTGATCGTTAATACAGTTCTTGCAGTAGCTGTGTCCACAGGGAGTAGTCACCGGATCCTTCAGTAGATCCAAACAGATCGGACAAGAAATTATGTCTTGGTCCAGCTGAACTGCTCTCTGCGCCATTTCACCTCTCAGCGACAACGACTGTCTGAGCTTCACTTCCTGATGACTGAAGTCAGAATGACGGAAGAAGACAAGCAGAGAGAAGAGGATGTGGTTATCAACTGTGTTTCCTCTTTTACAACGAAGCCTCAGTTAAAACCTGCTCCACATTTGAAAACATCAAAGGTTTTAGTTGTAAAATATTTCTTGGCTCCTCAGGCTTTGCTGATATTTCTCTAACTCTTCCTCTGATTCTGGTCACTTTACTTTTCCTGGTTAAAAACAGCTGACTGACAGCAGAAACTAAACCCTCATAAAGATTCAAGCTGCTGTATAATAGTTGTCTCACACAGTTAATGATCTACATTGAAGCACTTGTGACAAAACAGTTGAGCTTCAGAATCTCATCCTGAGTCAAAGCAGCATTTCAAGCCTCAGACGTGTTGAAACAAAACTCATCAGACAAGTTATTAGTGAACTGTGAATCCAGAAGGACGAGAATGAACCAGATCAGCTGCTTCTGCTGATCATCTGTGGATCCATATGAATCAATTAATCTGCAGGATCGACACACTTTGGTTTGTTTGTTGTATTTGATTATTAGTTTCAGTTATAAGTGTAAACTTCTGTTTTGAAGCCTCCAGTTTGGCATTCTGGCCGTCGCCATCTTGTTTTGTTGGAACCAGAAGTGACTATATTTGGACGAGAGGGTGGAGCTGGGGAGGATATCCTGATTGGCTCTGACTGCGAACCAAAGGACAAGTTGCCGTGGCAGCGACTTGTCAATCACAAGGTAGCCACGCCCTAAAACATACCCTGCTTTATCGCCTCTTTCACTGTAAATGGGAGCATAATGTACTGAATGGACATCATGCTGTGATGAAGACGATTGAGACCATGAACTCATCAGGAAACTGTTTACTGAGCTCATGAATCAAGACAGAAGTGGTGTCTTTTTCTCATAAGCTTACATACAATCAGACTTCTGTTTGAAACCAGTGGAGTCGCCCCCTGCAGGTAATTAGACAGAATGAAGATTTAAGACACTTCTACATTGGCTTCATTCTTCAGAACCTGAAGCTCCGTCAATATTTTATACTTTATATTTTTATCATCACCTTAAAGTTATTAAAGCTTTACAGCGGAGGTGTCACCAACATTCAAGCTGGTGATTACAGGATATAAATTACTGATATCTGATGTAGATGTTTATTTTATTTTATTTTATATGTTATTATTCTTATCCTTTTATAATATGTGATCAGGATCATTTTATCTTATGATTAAAACATCATTCTAATTATATCAGGTCGGGAGAGTTACTTTAATGATGTATTCTGATATATATTGTAGTCAGCAACCTGATCAAAGTATCACAATGTTAAAGTAATATAACTTGATTACTTTCCGTTACTTTTGGACCACTTGGTACCAAATATTCAACTAAAGACAAGAGACAACTAAAAAGTTGCTGTGTACTATAATATTTAGATTTTTTTTTCTGCTTTAAAGCAAAAATAATCTTGAAATTCAGACCCAGTGAAAGTTTGTCTGGTGTTGTGAGACTTGTATATTAGTCTTTATGTTCTTAATGTATTTTTCTGTTTAGTATAGAGTGAGATTCAGTATCAGTGAAGTTGAGTAGTTATTCTGAGACATCACTCATAGCAGAGGTTGAGGTCATAATAATCATGTGAAGACAATAATCCTGGTCAATGATTAGTAAGTTTGGTTGATCCGTAAACCTGCCAACCTCAAGACATCACAGCCTGAATCAGAAGAACAAACCTGACCCGGATATCTGTGTGCATAATATCTTATCAAGAGAAAGTTTCAGAGGGACAGAGAGCGTCCCTGTAATCGTAAAAAACCCTCTGTCTGCTTTCTGTCTCTGAGCTGTCCATGTCCTCTTTTCACGCCGTTTTCAGACATTTGTTTTTGGCCATGAGAAAATGGACGTGTGGTGTGAGAGCATGAGAAGTCACTATGTGTTGAAAAGTGGATATGTCCCCATCGTCCCCAGTTTAAATTAGACCATGTGGTTCGCATTTAGCTACAGATGCAATGATAGCGGCTGCAAAGCGAGGAAACCACTGTTGGAGGTGGCACTTCAACATTTATAAGTGTGAAGCCACTGGACATTTCCAACAAGTCATCAGGACATTTTCCTGCTGTGTCTGTGGTCACAGAACCTGATGTTTTTTAAGCCTCAACATGATCTTATCCTAACCCTAGCAAGTGGTTTTTGTTTGTAAAGTGTAAACATTTGAGATTTCCCGAACCACCTCAGCTGGCTCCATTCATGGTGAAGGAGCAGCGGCTCTATACCGAGCTTCCTCCAGATATCCGAGCTCCTCAGCCAGTCTCTAAGGCTGAGCCCAGCCACCCTACGGAGGACTTAGTTCTGCCGCTTGTATCCGTAATCTTGTTCTTTCGGTCACTACACTCGGCTCATGACCATTGGTGAGGGTCAGAACATAGATGGATTCGTAAGTCTGGCTCTTAAAGACTTCCTCCCATTGACATTTTACAGGATGCAGTGTCATTATATGAGTTGACTGTGTTGTACTCCATATGCAAACAAACCACATCCGCTTCATTCATTTTTACAAACATAGGCTCATAGCCACACCGCCCCATCGCACTCACCCCTACCATCATGAAGTGCTTTGAAAGGCTGATCTCGCTCCACCGACGACGCTATCACCACCACCCTCCACCTAGCACTCACCCATCTGGATAAAAAGGACACTTACGTCAGAATGCTGTTCATAGACTTCAGTTCAGCATTCAACACAATCATCCCCCAGCATCTGACTAGGAAGCTGAGCTTGCTGGGCCTGAACACATCCCTTTGCAACTGGATCCTGGATTTTCTGACGGGGAGACCCCAGACAGTCCGGATCGGGAATAACACCTCCAGCACCACCACACTGAGCACAGGGGCACCTCAAGGCTGTGTGCTCAGTCCACTGCTGTTCACACTCCTGACCCACGACTGCACAGCACTACACGACTCGAACCACATCATCAAGTTCGCCGACGATACGACCGTGGTGGGTCTCATCGACAAGAACGACGAGTCATCATACAGAGAGGAGGTGGAACAACTGATAACCTGGTGCAAAGTCAACAACCTGTCCCTGAACATAGACAAAACCAAAGAGATGGTTGTTGACTTCCGGAGAACACAGAGGGACCACGAGCCACTGGACATCCATGGCTCCCCGGTGGAGATTGTGAAGAACACCAAGTTCCTCGGTGTCCACCTGGCGGAGAACATAACCTGGTCCCTAAACACCGGCTCCACCTTGAAGAAAGCCCAGCAGCATCTCCACTTCCTGAGAAGGCTGAGGAGAGCCCACCTCCTACCCCCCATTCGCACCACTTTCTACAGAGGGACTATAGAGAGCCTCCTGGGTAGCTGCATCACCGCCTGGTTCGGAAACTGCACCCAACTGGACCGCAAGAACCTGCAGCGAGTGGTGAGGACAGCTGAAAAGATCATCGGAGTCACTCTCCCCTCCATGTCAGACATTTACACCACACGCTGCATCTGGAAGGCAACCAGCATTGTGGAAGACCCCACCCACCCCTCACATAGACTTCTCTCCCCCCTTCCATCTGGCAGAAGGTCTGTCACTACCAGCCTACAAAACAGCTTCTTCCCCCAGGCCATACGACTCCTCAACGCTCAGGGACTGATCTGATCACCTCTGTTACCCTGTTGTATGCTGTCCTGCGTCGCTGTTTTGTATTAGTCTGATGCACTATTGCACCTCATGTAAATAATAATAATAATCATACAGTCACTTACATGTAGCATATGTGGTATTGTTGTTGTTGTTGATCTATGCTGTTGTTGTTTGTTTGTACTGAAGCTTCTTGGGAAACGTTATTTCATTGCACTGTGTACTGTGTATATGGCTGGAATGACAATAAACCCTCTTGAATCTTGAATCTTCAATTATGCATCATTGTACCTCCTTTGCATTTGATTTGTAATGTTTGTAACCAGTGCAGGATGTAGAAACAGTCACCAGGTATGATGTGTAAACCCAGCAGCTCCATACAGGCTTTAATAGTTTTTGTGAACATGCAGTTTGTTTATTTTTCATCCACTATATGTTCCTGTGTAACACGGTGAGATTGGCAGGAAGCTATTTGTTTACAAGGCCAAAGTGTTTTCCATCACCACCGTTTCAGGACATGAGTTTCACATTATATTCAGATATGAGCAACATATACTTTTTTAAATCGCGGACACACTTTTCATTAAGCTCGCTAATTTGTGCTGTTTTTGACATTTGCATACAGACCTTTTCCGTTTGGACGCTCATTGGAAATATTTTCTTTCAACCGGTCTGCGTCGGGAGTTTAATTTGGCTCCTGAGTGACTCTGTACAGACGACGACCCACTTAAGGGAATCTGTAGCTTTTCATTTAGCCCTGAGAGGTCTGGTTGAATAGCAGAAGCCATTAAGTGCTGGTGATGAAGCCTCGTTAGGCTCCATCGAATCAGATGCTTCCCATTGTGTCTTTTCTGGAAGTTATGTACATTATCTTTGAGTGGAGCGGACTCTGACATAATGTCCACTTTAGCAAATGATGTTTCTGAAATATGCTGGAGGAAGTATTCACATCTGCACCAGTTGTAGCTCTGTGGACAGAAATATCTCCGTGTGGCATGAGTGCCGCTAATGTTCGGCTGTACTCTCAATTAGGCAGCTTCAGATGATTGTACAGATCTATTCCTTTTATGTCCAAGTGTGTTTCCTCTCAGTGTCATTTCTCTGAAAATTTGAGGCAAATCATTTTTAAAACAAGACTGACTGTGTTCACACAGATCCAATGGAGATCTCAGACAAGAGAGGGAAGAAATGAGTGGACGTGAAGCTGAATTCCCTTTTTTTCGTGAGACTTGTAGATTAGTCTTTATGTTCTGAATGTATTTTTCTGTTTTGTTTACAGTGAAGTCGTGTATTTTATGAGCAGTTACTCTGTGACATCACCCACAGCAGAGGTCAGGGTCATAATAATCATGTGAAGACAATAATCCTGGTCAATGATTAGTAAGTTTGGTTGATCAGTAAACCTGCCGACCTCCAGACATCACAGCCTGAATCAGGAGAACTTCAATCCGCTAAGATCAGGCTTTTGTGAGGGGAACATCAACGTATTTAACAAAGTTAATCACAATCCATCCAAAAGTTGATGAGACATTTCACTCAATAATGAGGTAGAAAAGGTAGAACATTACAGAATTCATTAAAGATTCGTCCTCTGGGAACCATGAATGTCTGATCCATCTCGTCGATGTTGAGATATTTCAACGGATTAGTGGAAAAAGTCAGAAGCTCACCAGTGTCCAGGATTCATTCTTTGGGGAACATGAATGTCTGTGCAGAATTTAACGGCCATCCATCTAATAGTTGTTAAGATATTTCAGCCCAGACTAAAGTGATGGACTGACCTGATCAGATAATATCGATTGATCAGTTAAAGCGACTGGAAGAACGGCTGTCAATTTTACATCTTAACCTCTGCAGGTCAGACAGAGAGCCTGGAGCTTTGTGTTACTGACATTTCAGCGATGATTTCAGTTTGACACGTCCTCCATCTGACGTTCGTTAAGACTGAAACCTGAGAGATTTGAACAAGAACAAAACCAGCGTGTTACTTTTCATATGAGAATGCTTTATAGTCAAACGTTGATTACAAATTGAAACAAATAAACACAGACAACAGATAATAGCATCACACATGCTGATATAAATGCAGAACGTGCTGCCTCGCAGGGCTGCGAGCCAAACACTGACTGAGAGGCTGTGAGAGGTTTCCTTGTATCTGCTGCCCCTGACACTGATAAACAGCCCTCACACTCTGCACAAATTACATGTTAATGAAAACCGAAATCTTTTGTAAAATTTTCGATTCTTCAGACCAAGTTTCCATTTTTAGTATTAAGAAAATTACATTTCTTATCACACGACAAACTGTCAGGCCTTATGGATGGTCTGCTGTCGAGACATTTTGATGCTCAGACTAATATAAAAGGTGGGAGAGGTAAGAAGGCAGCAGACAGGTCCGGGTTTGATCATATCGTTTTGAGTTTTACCCGGTAAGCTGCGGCACCATAGCTGCCGACGTGTTAGACGTGCAGATGCCTGCAAGAGCGATCTTTGTCTTGACACGCAGCTGTTCCGGTGAATGAAAGGAGGTTATTGGGTCTGGTTCGGTCCAAATCAATCCTCAGTTCACATAGTAACATGTAAAGATATTCTGGCTCTACATGCTGATGCTGTCCGACTCTCTCTCTCTGTCCTCTCCTGTCCTTGCATGCCGTGTCTTCCCGTCCCCCAGAGTCATAGTCCTGGTCAGATCCGCTGTAAATCACCTCTGTACTGTGTCCTCTGTCTTCACACTGACCTCTCAGAGGCTGAGTTCAGTCCCAGTCTGTTGTCCAGACGTCTTCACGGGGAGGCTGCTGAGCCTTTTTGACCACACGGACTCCAGTTAGCTAACAAGGCCACTAGCTCCATGGCTGTCTGAGCTAAGTAGCTGACGGCAGCCAGCTACAGCCACAGAGTAAAGTAAACAGTGGTACAAGTTACACCTTTTAAGGTTTAGCGTCACGTAATTACCGAAAAATGCCAAGTTAAATCAAATGTATTCAGGTAGGACAACAAACAACAAGCCAGATATCTTGATACACAGTATTTGTCCAAATGTTCCTGTTCATCTAAAAGTTGCTAACGAACCTCTTTTGTGCAAAACAAAGCAATGCTGCAATCAATGAGGTGTAAATTAAACAAATTAGTGACGCGTGTGGTTTCACTCACATTATAAATAAAATATGAACATTCAGTTTATGAAATAACGACGTCCGCTCCTCCATTTTGAGTTCCCTTGTTGTTATAGATTTGCTTGTTTTTTTAACAGACTGTTAAAACTTTATTAACATTGACAATGTCAGAAAAAGTCTTACAGGAAGTAAAAAATCTGTCCATTTTTGTTTGATGATGGATGAAAGTGATCAGAAGATAGAAAGCGATGGACAGTAAATAATGATTCACAAATGAGTCATACGACATCACACGTCATGTACTGTATGCACACATGTACGTATGGACAAACACAGGCGCACACAGACAAGTGTGAAAGCCTCCTCCATGCATCAAAATGTAACATAAGCAGTCTGTGCCGTGTGTGTGTGTGTGTGTGTGTGTGTGTGTGTGTGTGTGTGTGTGTGTGTGTGTGTGTGTGTGTGTGTGTGTGTGTGTGTAAGACGGATTCAGTTCAGCCGTGCATAATTCAGATTTAGGGAAACAAAGGCCTGCTTATGTCATAACAGGGTAAGCTACACATTCTTGCAAGTTGAGCAGAAGAGAGAGAAATCCATCCTGCTGGTAAACACCGTGACGCTCAGTCAGCATCTTCAGCCTCCATCCGTCCTCCACCAACAGGTTTTACACATTTATATACACAATGAACACACAACAGTCAATACAAAACATTCAGTTTCTTTACTTCATGAAGAATTCGACCACCTGTATCGAGGAGAATATTGCCACGTGTCGTCTTTAGATGTTCAATTTATTATTGTTTTCCATTGTTGTCTGAAAACTGACCAGTCTGATCCTGTTTCTCTCTTTGTTGTGACCCGGGTCTGACGCCTCGTTCTCAGATAAACTCATTTCTCATCGAGACAATCTTGTGACACTTTGTTGTGTTTTCTTGTTTCCGTCAACACTCAGACGTCCTCTGCTCTGCACACAGCTCCCCACAGTTTCTGATCATGATACAGAAGAAGAAAGAGCTACTGACAGGTTGTAAATAAACCCTCACAGACTGTTTGGAGCTGGTCACATATTATCTACTGTACTTCTCACGCCCTCTGCTGGCCGGCTGAGGAGCCTGCACATGAATGAAATCTATTTAACAAACTGAGCAGTTCAGCTCAGTTCATAGATATTTAGTTGGTTTTCAGACGTGTCACACACTCATAGTTTTGAAGCTTCTGATTAAGCAAATCTAGTGAGGAGGGACGCTCCTGCCTGAGGAGCTGCTGATGCGTCTTTACTCTGCAGTGATCCAGTCCAGTCTCTGCAAGTCCATCAGTGTTTGGGTCCAAACAGGACAGAAACTGATGACAGCAGACAGTCAGGATGGCAGAGAAAGTCACTGGTACCAACCTGCCCTCCATCCAGGAATTATACATGTCCAGAGTCTGGAAACATCCCTGCAGACTCATCACAACCTGTTCCTACTTCTCTCCTGAGGGAGGCGCTACAGACACAAGAACAGTTTCTGTCCACAGGTGATCACTGTGAGCAACAGTTCACTTTCCTGCAGATTATTCATTATATGTATCGTTTAAAACACACTGTGCTTTAACATCTACAGCTAGTATCATCCATTATTATATGTATACTGTAGATGCAGAGGAGTCAACAGTCCACACAGTCTGTCCTCCAGGAGAAGTTCAGATACTTGTGTAAAAACAGACTGGTAAAAGTAGAAGTACTGACTCAGCTTCTTTACTCCAGTAAAAGTAATAGAGTACGGGCTCTGACATGTACTCAGAGTATCAGAGTAAAAAGTCTCCCTCTGAAGGACATTTGTGGTCAAAGCTAACTGAAGCTCACGTCATATTAATATAATTCAAAGACTATTAAAGTTAAAGGTAGAGTCAGTAGGATTTGTCCCAGCTGTTCCTGAACGCACCACAAAGATAGTTGATTGTTGAGTCTCATTCCCAGGACGTCAAACAGCCACATGTTGGGTTGGTAAAGCGTCCCGAGCAGCAACAAAGAGAGAAAATAAGAAACTCTCTGCAGATACGAGACACTAACACGCCTTTTCTCCCCATTCAGCCTCCCTCTCTGTCTGTTTACGTCTTTTACGTCTTTGTTTCGTCTCGCTGAATATTAGTATTAATACTTCCATGTTGATAAGTAATCTATTATAACACCCAGTCAGTATTTATCCATTTGCACTTTTTGTATTTTATTTTATTAACAGAAACACTTGACTCGTATAGAAACATTGCATGTTGTTGCTGCTTTTTACATATTATTAAACGATATCTACATTATTTTTTAACTACTTGTGTGTACGTAATAGACAATAGTTTTGTGTTTTATTTTTTACATAGAAACTATGCTAGAAACAAATTTTTTTGTTGATTCTGGCGACCCCTGTGGACAAAAGCGGTATGAGCACCACCAGGCCGGAAGAATAACTATAATGACAGCACAGAAACAGTGAATCTTCTCTCTGATGTTCTCGTTTAGGTCATATAGAGGCGACAGTATTGAACTGAGACTGTCTCATAATCAGGTAAAAGTTCCTTGTAGTAAATTTAAATAAGTAAATATAATTAAATGATCCTTCGTCACGTGTAAACGAAGCAGTTTCTTCCACCGCTCTCACTCTCACATGCCACTCAAGTGTGTGTTAGTGAGTGTGAATTTACAGTACAAATAAAGGCACACAAGTACAAGTTAGTGGACCATGAGCTGAGATGTTTTGTCAACGACTGCTTTCAGGGTCAGCAGCAGACTGTCAGCGCTCCGAGGTGTAGAACATGACAGGCTCCTCTCTCGTGGATGATTGGTTCCTCCAACGTCCACATTTCTTCGAATCCTCCTTCCAGTGAAACGTGTGAGCAGGGTCACAATCAGGACGTAACGTAACCAAAGGTTAATCGTTTGGCTTTTCATATCTGCAGGATCTTCGTCATGCTCCGGATCAAACGTACTTTTCTGCATGCTGAAGAGCACTTTGATGACCATGTTTCATCTCTCACGTGAAGCTTAGAGAGGAACGTTTTCAGGAGAGTAGAGATTTCTAAACAACCTCCCCTCCGACCGTCATCACCACAGCTTCATCCTCAGTTCTGAGAATACTCATGTTCCTCGAACACACTTCATGATTGGTTAACCTCAACGAGGCTCGACTAATGGATGCACTCAGTGGCCCATGATTGATTGATCTCTGCTGGTACAGACAGATCAGTTCATCTTTTCCATGAAGTACAAAAGCGTCTGTTTTTCTTCACAGCCACGCCTGCATCCCGGACCGGACCGTCAGAACTCTTGATGAACAGATAAAACATTACAAGTGAATGTGAATAATTCGCCCTCCAAAGCGACATCGTTACATGTGTTTGTTATTTTCTCAAAGTGGGAACTTAAAGCTGCTTCAGTCAACGTTTGTGTGAACTGACAGAATCATCCCTCAGCTCTGCAGAGCATTTTAGCCTCTTTCAGTTCAGTGTTTTGGTTTTCACAGCTGCATCTTTACTGTTCAAGCTCTGCACTGCTCTCATTAACATTGTTGCATGAAATGGAAATACTCGAGTAAAGATAAGTACATCAAGTACTATACTTGAGTAAATATACTTAGTTACACTCCACCTCTGTGAAGCTGTACCCTGACAGGATTTTGAAATTTCTTTCTCTAAAAACGTCGAAATGGAAACACTTTAATCTGCAAAAATAACAAGTAACTAAAGCTGTCGGACAAATGTAGTTGAGTAAAAAGTACAATATTTGCCTCCGAGATGTAGTGGAGCAGAGGTGCATGAAATGGAAATACTCAAGTAAAGTAGAAGTACCACACATTTGTTTTTATGTAAATGTACTTCTTCTATATTTCAGAGAGGAAATATTGTACTTTTCACAGCTGTAGTTACTAGTTACTTTACATGTTACTACCAAGGGATAGAATGTAACTAAATATACTCATTCATTCCTAGTTTTTAGGTCCTTTACTCGAGTATTTCCATTTTCTGCTACTTTATATTTGCACTACAATATTTACCTCTGAGATGTAATGGAGTAGAAGTATAAGGCATGAAATAGAAATACTCAATTACAGAAAAAGTAGCTCAAATTAACTCAAAACACAGTACCTGAGTAAATATACTTAGTTACACTCCACATCTGTCCAGTTGTACCCTGGCAGGATTTTGCAATTTCTTTCTCTAAAGACGTTGAAACTGTAAACATCTGAAAAGTAACTAGTAACTAAAGCTGTCAGACGTGTGGATGCAGTGGAGTAGAAGTACAACGTTACATGTAGTGTAAATACTCCTAGTTACTTGGACTCCAGCCTGGCTGCGGACACTAGGGCCGCACGGACACCGAGCCTGCCGCTGCAGTCTGAGCCGAGGAGGTTGTGAAGTTCAGGGGCCGACTGAGAGTCAGTACCTGCGGGACACCTCGCAGCTCCACAGCTGGTCAGACACTCTGTGGTTCAGCAGGTCACTCAGTGGAGACACTTCACGGTGTATTCACGTTATTCTGACTCACACTGACGGAAAAAACACCGAGGAAGTAAGACATGAGTGGACCGTCAACAGAGGAGAGGGCTTCACTTCCAAATGGACCCAGAAAGGTAGGAAGTTCTGCTGCTCACACTGAAGTTTTGCTGCTCACGCTGAAGTACTGCTGCTCACACTGAAGTTCTGCTGCTCACACTGAAGTTCTGCTGCTCACACTGAAGTTCTGCTGCTCACACTGAAGTTTTGCTGCTCACACTGAAGTACTGCTGCTCACACTGAAGTACTGTTACTGCTCACACTGAAGTACTGTTACTGCTCACACTGAAGTTCTGTTACTGCTCACACTGAAGTTCTGCTGCTCACACTGAAGTACTACTGCTCACACTGAAGTACTGTTACTACTCACACTGAAGTACTGTTACTGCTCACACTGAAGTTCTGCTGCTCACACTGAAGTTCTGCTGTTCACACTGAAGTACTGTTACTACTCACACTGAAGTACTGTTACTACTCACACTGAAGTTCTGCTGCTCACACTGAAGTATTGTTACTGCTCACACTGAAGTACTGCTGCTCACACTGAAGTACTGTTACTACTCACACTGAAGTACTTGAGTAAATGTACTTAGTTACATTACATGAGCCGATTAATGTTCTGTATGTAAAACCTTGTAAAGTAACTGTAAAAAAAAAAAGTACAATATTTCCCTCTGAAGTGTAGTGAAGAAGAAGCAGTGATGGAATGTAACTAAGTACTGTACTAAAGTACAATTTTGAAATAAGTATTTCTGCTACTTTATACTTCCTCTTTGCTACCGTTATTTGATAAATTTAGTTACTAGTTACTTTGCAGATTACAGATTACTTATTATGTTAAATGTTTTCATTTTATCAAATGATTCTGATGAGAAACAGATAAAGTTGATGTTTATAAACCTTCATAACAGCTTAATAGTTTAACAATTTATTAAAGTTTAATTAACGATGAAATTCCCATTAATTAATTATGTTTAATATAAATTATTATATTTTATTTTCTTTACACGATGAGCTCATTAGACTGACACGTATTTAAAGAAAAGTGAAAACTTTCCTCTGTATGAACTCTTGAAGAAAGTATCTGGAAGGTATTAATGAATGACATGAGGTATAATGTGTACAACTACCACATGGTTAATCAATAAATACATGAGGTGCTGCTGATGAGGAGGTGTGTGAGGCTGCCACCAGGGGGCGCACTGCAGGAGATCATCTGATACAAATAACCACAGAGACAACTGCTCAGACTTAAAGCCACAGCTGACAGAAGTATTTACATCCTTTACTCAAGTAAAAGTATTTATTATTTTAGTTATTATTCAAACATTCATTCATTTAACCCTTTATTCTAATCTCAAGCCTCGTGGAGGGCACGCTCTCACTCGAAACAACAAATACACAAAATGATTGACAACAAAACAAAGTTACGTTCAAGAGTCGAGGACAGTTTGTAATCGTGGTTTCAGACTGAAGTAGGACGAGAGGTGAGATTCCTGCGTTGATAAAGTTCCTTTAGTAAAAGTACAGAAGTATTATTAGTAAAATGTACTTGATATATCACAAGTTAAAGTCTACATGTTTAATAAATCATATATTAATGTCTCTTAGATCAGTATTTAGCATGAAAGGTCAAAGCTTTGGTCGACAGGGTAGAAAATGATGAACATGTGACGGTTTGTTAGTGAAACACAAAGATGTTCACCGACGTCATGATGAATTATTTATGTTAAAGTATAAACAAAGAGGGACACAAACACAAGACACAAAAAGGTCGGCAGGTGGAACAAGAAGTGAGCTTCACTAACACGCTGAGCAAAAATCCAAAATGCATATATATATATATATATATATGGTAACACTATCTGTCATATCTTTAAAATAAACAATTATATATAATTAAAAGCTATATTAAAAAACTGTTAACAAGCACTGAAATGCTTTATAAATGATTTATTAGCAATTATTTATTGAAAAGTTGCAGTTGATGTTCATAATACTTTATAAATGTTTAATAAATGATGTTGATGTTTTTAACCTTTATAATTACTAAATAAATGTTTTATGAACCATTTTATTGTTTCTTAACAGTAAAATTACTTCATTTGCTTAAGTTCTTCTTAGCATAAATATAAGTTTAAATAAGTTGAATAAATTTAAGTTAAATCAGCCATTTTTGTTACTTTTCTTCTTCTGTCAGAACTTGAGTCCAGTTTTCATCTATTTGCTGGCACTGATATTATTTCCTAAATGATTATCGGTCCTGTCAAAATGCAGAGAAATGCATAGATTTATACTTTAGTCTTCAAAATGTTCTCCAGTGACCTCAGTGTTTCTAAAATCCTGGCTACGGCCCTGACTGGGAACACGAGGAACAGAACAGAACAGAACCGAACAGAAGAGAACTGAAAAACAGTCTTAAATGCAGACGACTAATTAACAAACGAAACACAGTTGAAGAGAGAAAATGGCGGGAACAGGACGAAGGGATGAACTGAAAAAAACACAAAAGAGGAAGTAAGAAAACAAAACACTGTAACAAAAGAATCATCAGTGCAGAAGATTAAACCTGTTAACAGTGTGTAGAGACAGTATGTGGCTGATGTCAGCAGTTAGAGAGCAACATTAGCATCTATATTCTCTCACTTTTAGCTCTGTTTTTGGTCTCCACCACCTCCGAAGGGGATGTCTGTCTCTTTAGCTGCTAAATGCTGCGCTAAGATCACCGGCTGCTCTGAACTGTGTTTGTCTGCTGTTTGTTTGTTTACTCTGTTTACAGCCAGGGTTTATAGCTTTACAGTAAAGTGAAGCTCTTTCTCTTCTCATTAACATTTCTGCCCCAAAACTACAGAATGCTCCTTTAATATAACACATATATCATCAGATGCAGAGTACATTTACTCAAATACTATTTACTTAAGGTACAAATCTCATTGTACTCAAGTTTTTTCCTATTTTTACTACTTGTAGCAGTACTTTTACTTCTCATACTTTAAGTACAAATTGCTGATAATACTTCAATTTTTCTTGTACTGTAGTGGAGTATTTTTATAGTACTTTAGCGTCTAAATACTTCCTTCATCACTGCAGGTTGAAAAGCATCTGTTGTGTTTGTTTACAGTCGAATAAATCAGATCTGTGACTGACGGCAGAACATTTTGATTAAAGGAGCACTACGTAGTTTTGTAGAAGAAATTCAAACTCAGAATTTAATAATAATATTTACAATATTACAGCCTTGTTCAAATCTTTTCTACGATCGCAGGACAGACGCACAGAGACTTGACCTCTTTTATTCCCTCTCTGTAGATGTTTTTATTGATTTTACTGTTTTTTTATTTTATTATTCCGCAATCCAACAATTTATTAACATCTTATATTTCCTACAGAGTGCTTTGTTCTACTGAACTCTGTTATTTCATTTTATTTTCATTCTTGTTTTATTTATTACTGCTCCGTCTGTGTGTCTACATGTCGCTGTATGTTTTAGTACGTGTGCAAGGAAAGCTGTTCAGTCAAATTGATCCTGGATCATAGAAGATATACTGAGGTGTTGCAGATTGTTTGACAGGAGATCAACTTGATCTAAATATTTTTGAGTTTTTGCGACTGACGTTGACAGAAACAGATTTGTTAATGACACGAGAGGACAAACAGTTATTTTCATTATCCAACCATCTGCCAGGTCATTCTTCACTAATTGATTAATTGTTTAATCTGTGGAAAATAGTAAAGATCCATGCATTGATCACCAACTTGATTATTGATTAAATGTTTAAGGAAAACATTGTAAAGACTTTTTAACAGTTTATGAAACTGTCTCAGTTTAATTTTATAAGCAAACGAGACCATCAGCGAGAACACTGACTATTTCTGTACCGTTATCATAGTTTCCTTCTCTCAATAATATATATTATATTTTTGCACTATCACTTGTTGGACGACACTTAAAGGGCTGATTTATGAAACTGAAAGTAATGGATGAGCTCGGTGTGACTGCGTGAGGCCTGACAGCAGCCTCAGTTTGGAGGCAGGAGAAACACTGGACGAAGACTGAACAAAGACTGAGAGATCACCTCCAGTCTTCAGTCGGTGCAGGTTGATTTGCAGCAGGAGAATTGAATACAAACAAAGCGAGCTGACACAGATGAAGCTACAGAGCACGTGTGAAATGACAGCTGAGCCTTAAAGGGAGCAGAGGGAGGTTTTATTCTGCTGTGTGGACGATGTCAGTGAGAAACTCAGCTCATACTAGCCTTGAAAAACTTTAATATATTTAATCAATGTCATAAAATAAAAACTATTGCTCATGTCGGAGTGCTGAGGATGTGAATATTGTTTTTGTCATTTATGACATTTAGCAGCATATCTTTACTTTTGGACCATCACGTCTCATCAGAAAAACAACTCGACCTCATGGGACCTTATTATGGAAAGAATGTGTTCAGTAGTCGACGGAGACAAATAAATGTTTGATCCTGTTTGAATTGTGTCATGAATCACACAGATGATGTCAATGAAGTCTCAGTTTGTTGTAATTAAAGTAAAATCTCAGGTAGTTTTGTGTTAAACTGCTCAGTGAGCTACATCGTCTCACTCAACACCAACATGGAGCCGACTGGGCTCAGAAAAGCTCGTAAAAAAGATGAACATCACAATAAATCTGCTCATATTGACAACTGCAGTTCTGTTTCTGGTTCAGTTCTGTGAGCTGCTGATATACAGGAGCAGCTCTACAATGTTTAAGTTAGGAGACGACTTCACTAACGACAAACATCATCTGTGTGATTCAAACAGGATCAAAACATTATTTATCTCTTGTCCTTCACTACCAGACAAAGGTTTAGCATTTAACCATGGCGGTTTGGGTTCTGGTGACCTCTGCTCTCTGTTATGATCCATATTCATGTTTGTTGTTAGGCGGCGACCTCTAGTGGACGTAGTTGTTATTGTGGCTGCAAAGGAGGAAGTGAGGGGACGTAGTCAGCTCATCGGGGGGAGGACGGGTTGGACAGTTGGGTCACAGGACTTTGATGCAGCGGGTCATGATAACTTCACGTAGGTTTGTTTGTAACTGGAGTTTCAGTAATAGTGTAGCAATTTAACCAGACCGAACCGAACCAAACTGCTAGCCAACGACGAAGGTCCGGTTCACCCAGCTTCAATGGTTCTGTTGTTTTCTGAGTCGCTGACAATCGAACCTATTCGGTCGTTATTGATTTGCTTTCTGTGCTTTCCACCCAAAGAAATTTTGATCACCAGCCGCCACTGCACCCGGGTCAGAGCCAACGCAACGCTTCAGACACACGTCACAGACGGGCTGCCTTGTCTGCAGGAAGTGGGAATGGGGTCTTTAAAAAACCCATGTAGACCCGCTGATTTTGGTGGAAAAGCAGCGTTAGTTGATGATGTTTGTGCTGATGTCCGCGGTCAGAGGTCGGCCTGAACCATCACAGACGGGATGATCTCTGAGAGTCTTTATCACGAAATCTATTAATAGGAGCAGAAAGAGGAGGTGGGAGGTGGATCTCCATCAAGCCTCCGCTACTCCTGACAGCATCGTGTCTCATTCAGGGGCAGAGAGGCTTTAAATAACCCCTGGAGTCAGGAGGAGGCCCCGGGGAGAGCCGAGGAGGCCCCGGGGAGACCAGAAGGGTCATAATGGAGGGATGAGAGAGAGAGAGAGAGAGACACTGAGAGAGAGCGAGGGAGAGAGAGAGAGGGATGGACCGCAGCCAATCATCGACCAGCAGAATAAACTGGAGTGGAGACAGGAGATTTCATAAAGAGGAGCATGATGTCTCAGAGGAGGACAGAGGACAGAGAGGAGAGACGGATCCGGATGTGAAGGAGGAGGTGATGAGGAGCAGCCAGGTGGTTCAGTCCAGAGCTTCATCTCGTCCAGCGGGTGGTACAGGCCGTCAGGAAGCCGAACATCAGAGCCTCCGACAGCTTTTTCTGTGCTGGATATGATCTCAGCGTGAATTAAAGACGCCTCCCCGCGTCCCTTCATGTGCTCAGACGGAGGTGTGCGGAGGAGAAACCCGCCGGCTGTGTGCAGGCAGCTGCGGCCGACAGGACGCTGGTACCCGAGCGATTCTCCTCTGCGCCCCGGCTCCGGCTCCGGCTCCGGCTCCGCTGAGGAATGGGCTGCGCTCCCAGTATCCACGTCTCTCAGAGCGGGGTGATCTACTGCCGAGACTCGGACGAGTCCAACTCGCCCCACCAGACCACCACCATCTCTCAGGGCACCGCGGCCACGCTGCACGGGCTCTTCATCAAGACCGACGCGGCGGAGACCATCCCCTCCGTCATCACCTACCAGAACCGACACTCCCGCAACAACTCGTGCCGGGATCGGAAGGAGAACAGCGGGGGACACGTCCGCATCGAGGCCGAGACGCAGACCAGCCACACCAGCGTCAAGGTAACAGTGTGTAGAGGCTCATCAGCACCATCCTCATCCTCATCCTCATCTTCATCCTCAGCAGAGGGTAGTGAGAGCGCACCGCACGTGAGGAGGCCCATCTGTCTGTTTGTTTGTTTGTTTGTTTGTTTGTTTGTTTGTTTGTTTGTGAGCAGAGGAGGCCCGAGCCTCTTCCTCCTCTGTGTTCATGTGTTTACAGGTGATGTGACACAATCAGTCTTTTATTAAAGGAGCAATGTGTCGTTTTAATCCAAAACTATAATATTAATGAGGTGATGACACAAACTATTGTCTCCATCAGTGAATAAACCAGCTGCTCTCAGGGGACAATAAGGTCCCAGAACACTGTGTGAAGCTAGAAAGGTGGCAGGGTCCGCCACATGTAAAACAAAGTAAAACAGTATAAAGTGTGTTGTGTGTTGGCAGTAATGGAGTAAATGTACTTGCACCCACGATATCATCTGATAAAATATGTGTTGTATTAAACATAAAGTCATTAAAATGATCTCTCATACATATCAGTCATAATAATTAAATATGCAGTACTTTATATACTGTATAAAGTACTGGCCTTCTGAATGAATGCACAGTGAGTACTATTACTTTTTATATATTAGTACATTTTGCTGATAAATTACTTTTACTTGTATTTAAATATCATCGTGGTGTCGATACTTCAATAAATCATCCACCTCTGTACTCAGGTTGTTGCTGTACTGTGTGGATAAAGTATTCAGATCCTTTACTGAAGTAAAAGTACTAATACCACACTGTTCAAATACTCCACTACAAGTTAAAGTCCTGCATTTGAAGTGTTATCAGCAAATTGTATTTAATGTATCTGAAGTATTGTAAAAAGTTCTTTACTTTACAGTATCTGATATACTTTAGAAGTACTTTATTACTTCTCACCGCGCTCTGTTAAACACTTTAAAGGGTAAGATAAGATATTAATTTATTATTAATAATTTATAAATAATTTAAAGTCGTTACAATGATCACCGACTTGACCTTCAACAACATTACAAAAGTTGTGTATACGTCAGTTTATCAGTATTCATATATTAAGATGTGTAAAGTACTGACTTCCTGAACGGGTGCACAGTAGTAGTGAGTACTTTTACCTCAGTTCGCCGATATCTGGCTGATAAGTGACTTCTGTAACATTTTGGATGCAGAACTTTTACTTGTATTTAAGCAGTTTTCTGGTCGTGTTGTTGATGCTCGTCGTCTCCTGTGCTGAATAAAGACCTCAGGAAACTAGAAGCATCATAGTTGATCTTTATTTTGCATTATAAATATAATTATTATACATTAAACATTATAAAAGCAGAGCTGTCAGGGCCATAAACTGTGAGGCTCAAACCTCAGATGATCTTCTGACTGTGGACTCTTTGAGGCTCGCTGTCTTTGCCTCGTTACATAAGAACTAATCAATTAGATGCACTTTATATTTGCTCATATTGATCAGTATTCTGTTTGTGAGTCTGTGAACAAGCTTCTGTTGTAGCTCACATTTGGACCATACGGCCTCATGAAGGAGGTGAGGAGGTCAAAACTGTCCCAGCGCTCGATGAGTTACAGTTGCTCTTTATGTAAGTTCACTCTGACGCCTCCTCTGTTGTATAAGCAGGAAAATTGTTTGTTACACACGATAATGTAGCTTAATCAGCGATTAATCGATTAGTTTATTAAATTAATCACCAACTGTTCTAATAAATGATTAATCAGTTTTTAATTTTTAAGAATAAAGGTCAAAATTCTGTGATTGCAGCTTCGAACATGTGAATATTTTATATTTTCTTTCCTCTTCTGTGAATTTAAACTGAATATCTGAGTTTGAGGATGTTATCTTGGGCTTTGGGAAACACTGATTTGGCATTTTTCAGCTTTTTCTGACGTTTAATCGAGAAAATAATCAACAGATTAATCAACAATGTAAAGAATCAATAGTTGCAGCCCTGATATTCAGTTTTGGAGGATTTAAAACAGAAAAAAGCAGAAAATCCTCCACTGAGGAAGCTGCCAGAGGGAACTTTTGTATTTCTTCCTCCTCAAAATGATTAATCAGTTGGTTGTCAAATATCAAATTAATCACAAACTGTTTTGATAATCGATCAGTTGGTTTGAGTCATTTTTCAAGTAAAGTCACAATTCTCTGATGTCAGCTTGTTAAATGTGAATATTTCCTGGTTTGTGACAGTAAACTGAAGATCTTTGGGTTGGGGACAAAACAAGATATTTGAGAACAACATCTTGAGCTGTGGGAAACATTTATCAACATTTTAAAGACTAAACAACTAATCAATTAATCAGAATAATCATCCACAATGCCAATAATCTTTAGTTGCAGCCTTGATATTGCAGTTATTGCAAAAGTAATATGTGCTCATGAGTTGTAAATTGACTGTTGAGCCCTCATCCACTACCCTTCAATTACAGTTCCCACGTGGAGTTAGCTTTAGGCTACAATTTAAGCCACATTTTAGCCTGTATTTGTTTACATTTTGGTGAATTAGCTCCATTAATTATCCATTAGCACTTCCTGTTTGCAGTGTACTCGTGGATGTACAGACAACTATCACTGGATTACTGTGATACTGAAGAAAACTTAAAAACATGAAGATTCTTAAGCAAGTTCTGCAGCAATAAGGAGCGTCCATTTTCTATGTTTTCTAGTTTGTCTAGAGTTTTTTTTTTTTTAAGAAAAGAAAGTCTAAGTTCTTTGATTCCAGCTTCTTAAATGTGAATATGTCCTGGTATTTTTCCTCCTCTGTGACATTAAACTAAATATATTTGGGTTGTGGACAAAACAAAACATTTGAGGACGTCATTTTGAGCTTTTTTCACCCTTTTCTGACATTTTATAGACCAAACAACTGATCGTACATGGAGAAAATAATCGACAGATGAATCCACAATGATAATAATCGTTAGTTGCAGCTCTAATTTAGATCCAGTCCTTTTGAATGTGAATGTCATCTTGATATATCACTGCTGTCGGGTGAAGACGTCCATGTTTCATTCATGTTACATAAGTGAAGTGTAGTGTACGGTATGTAAAGTGTTTTAGGACAAAGAGCCACATATTAGCTGGACGACAGCATTTTAATGTTACGTAACATGGTTGAAAAATGGCTTATCGTCATCCTCATCTTAATAAACCAAGATTATACGTATCAATAAGCGAATGTGAAAACTGAGAGCGGCTCGGACTGTTTGCGGGATCAGATCATCGGTCTAAAGATCATCGTGCAGTTGTGTACATGTCTTGTCATGAGGGAGCATGTGAACAGATACTTCTTCATATTTATGATCGACCCCCAGAGGATGTAGCTGTGTTTGGTTAAGAAGTGGTGCAGCAGATGATCCTGTCAGCAGACCCTCAGAGGAGAGTAACTCTTTCAGGCCTGGATCAGATCTCACAAAATAAAACAGACCTTTATTACGTCAAGGAGGTTGTTTTTGTGAAACGCTCAGGATGTACTCAAACAGTAATGTTAGCCAGGGAGTGGTTGGATGCTAATGTAAGCTAACAGGTTATCAGATATGTAGTTTTACTTTGAACAGTTTCACTCTCCATCATCTCTTTAGTTGCTGATTGATCAGGAGGGGCTGAAATGTAAAAACGTTTCTACATTTCTGTGAGTTTCAACCTAGAAAACAGCAGCGTGACATCGTCCGAGCTTCCTACCTTGAGTGCAGCGTCAAAGGAAAATTGCAGCCGTGTGAATATGGCCCATTAACTGTCATTGCTGATCCAGATAAAGGGACGGATCCAGGATTTTTTTTTCTCACTTCAAGTTTAATATTGGATCAGCGTTGATTGAATTAAAGGGGTTTGTTGGGCCTTGGCGGAGGTATGTGCTCTACTGAGTGCCATTCTCCTTTTGTATGAGTTTTGGTTAACTATACTTTTGGACTTTGTTTAAAAGTGCTATTTGTTAGAAAAGTTGATTTTCTCAGTCCCAACTCGTCAAAAACTGACACTTTGGGATTGTAGGACGGGTCGGCCGCCATCCCAGAACCTCTAAAGACTGAGAGTCTAAAACCAACTTTTCTTACAAAAAGCACCTTTAACAAAAGTGCATGTCACTTAAAGCTTTGATGTTATTTGCACCTTTTATAAACCATAATCTTCACTGTAGCTGCTCAGCTAACAGTGTTAGCGGGTACGTCTGTTCACATCAGTTTGGGATCTGGAGCTTGTTGTTGTTGTTTTTCCGTTTTAAATCAAGTCTCCAGCTGCTTCAGTTGTTCAGCAGAATGCTGCAACTCTGTTTTACTGTGAAGCTCCAGAAATGTTCTGTGGACTACGAGACTTCACCTGACTATATCATTTTTGCAGATTTAATTTTTATTTTTGGCTGAACTGCTCCTTTAAGATCTTTAATAGACTTGTGTCATTAGCTCAGGGTTTCACAGTCGCTGTGTTCTCTGGTTTGTCAGCTGCTCTTCCCTCAGTTCCTCTTTTCTCTCCGAGGATCAATGATACCATTTATTATTAAAACCATCTGCCGTTCCCCTGCAGGATCTTCATAATCAGCCGCGGTATATATCACACTGACGTGTTTGTGTGTGTGTGCGTGCATGTTAGTATACACAAGTCATCTGTTCAGCCCTCTGGTCAGTGCAGCAGGAGTGTGGACGGTGGCATGTGAGGAGCTGATGCTGGCGTCCTGTACAGAGATGGCTGCAGGGTGTAAGAACATACAGACAGAGCATGAAATAGAGCTTTCTCAGCAAACGTGAACAAAACAGGTTCTGTGTTCTGGAAAGAAAATGTTCTGAAACTAATCGCAGTTCTTCTCATCTGACAACAGTTTTGCAGAAAGCGTCTTTCTTTCTTTGTTTGTCTTTTGCAAACAAACTGATGTTAATGAGAAAAGAAACAGAATGATGAACAGCGACAAAAGAAATCCCAGAGAGGAGAAGACAGAATGAAGCTGCAGGTCAGAAGAGCAGTGTGATGGTACAATCTGTGGCTGGAGAAGAAGTTTACAGATCTCAACAAGTAGTCAAAGGACAGAGACTATAAACTAACAGAGACGGACTCCTGAAGAAAAACTGTTGACAGTGAAGATGTTTTGAAAGGAGAAGGAGCTCTGATCGCACTTCCAGTTATAATCTGAGTTTTGCCGGATGAATATGTTGCTCAGCTCTTTTGGAATATGTGTTTTTTTATCCTGTTGCGCAAGTGCAAATACTTTGTTACTGTACTTAAGCTTTTGCAATGCATGATGGGTAGTTATCTGGAATATCATTCTGAGGTGACTGTAAACTGTTTTTTACTGTAAAATAAAAAAAAATGGTGCATTAGAAGGAAATACTGTAATCAGAGTACAGCACCATACAGTGATTGAGCAATAAAAATATTGTAATGGTAACATGCCAGAAGGCTAACAGCATGCTAACAGATTAAAATGCTAACAACAGGCCAGGTAACAAGGTACAGATGCTAAGAAGCTAACATGTGAACAGGCAACATGTTCGGGTTAACCTAAAAAACAGTAAATTGCTCCAAAAGTACAGTAAATGTACATAATTTAGTAAATGTACAATAACTACAGATGCTCTTTTTTACAGTATCATAATGTCATTATACATCAAAATAATGTATTTTCACATACATAACATATTAGTGTTTTTATCTATATTACTGTAAAATGATTACAGTGCACTACTGTGAATTTACTGCAACTTTTAGCCAGTAATGTTCTGTAAAATGACTGATTCTACCTTTAACTTTAATAGTCTTTGAATTATATTAATATGACAAATGTCCTTCAGAGGGAGACTTTTTACTGTGATACTCTGAGTACATGTCAGAGCCTGTACTCTATTACTTTAACTGGAGTAAAGAAGTTGAATCAGTACTTCTACTTTTACCAGAGTCTGTTTTTACACAAGTATCTTCTCCTGGAGGACAGGCTGTGTGGACGGTTGCCTCCTCTGTGTTTTTCACACTTAAGGAGTTAATTTAAAAAACACTCCAGTGTGAATAAATTAAAATCTGTTGTCATGTGAACAAAACAAAGAGCTTTTGTAATTGTAATTATGTCTGATGGCTACTCTGTGAGCATCGTTTAAAAAATCGTTTTAAAACCACCTCTCACTGCTCAGTGAGAGGTGGGCGCAGACACAACCTCAACCTAACAGGGCACAGCTTCTAGGAAGAGTTTTCCCGTCGTTTTAACGTTTGAGCGCCGACTCACATTGTGTTAAACTACATTTTCAGATGTAGCCTCCTCAGTGTGGACACAGTCTGAGCTCCATGTAAGAGGGTGTGTGTGTGTGTGTGTGTGTGAGCAGGAATGTCATCAGGCTGTGAAGTGGAAAATAGTTTGAATGTTGGACAGGGACAACTGTTTACATGCAAAGGAGTTCCTGTAGGTGTGTGTTTACATGCATGTTATCTCACTGGAGCATAGTCTGAGTTTTCATCAGGCTCAGTCGTGTTACTCTGCTTTTCTTTGGGAGTTTTTAAAATGCAGCAACTACGAGTGAAAGAAATGTTAGCTGAGTACGTTTGTGCTAAACCACAGATATGTTGAATCTGAACGTTTCTGTCTGTTTGTTTAGGCTGAACTTTCTATTCCTCTGCTTATGCTCTGGTTAGGTTTTTAGGCACAGAACCCACTTTGTTAGTGTTCGAGGAAAACATCTCTGTTTGGATTAAAATACCTGTTCAGGTCGCCACGATCATGGATGGAGACGTCTGCTGGTGTCCTTAAAGATATCCACTGGTGTAACTCGGATTGCGGTCGTCCTTCTGACAGCCTTGTTGTCTGACCACTGGATGTTTTTATCTTGTGATATTTCTCTTATAGCTGCAGAACTTGCCTGAGAATCATCATGTTTTTAAGTTTTATTCAGTATCAAAGTGATCCAGTGACAGTTGTCTGTACATCCATGGATTCATATCAAACAAAAACTAATAGTGAATTCTGCAAACTTTTAATGGTCAGAATTTAATAAGACCTGATGATATTTAAAGGTTTTTTTGTGGCAACTACTATTTTTCACGGGAAGTCGGACCATCTCTATCTGTGACCATGATGTTTTTCTAACCCTAACCAAGTGGTTTTTGTTCCTAAACCTAACCAGAGCATAAACACAGCATTGTGACAAGAGAGAAATAGAAAATTCAACCTGTAAATCAATCAAACTTTATTTATATAGGACCTGTACAAACAAATACACACCAACTGCAATAAAATGAATAGTTCAAATAATAAAAGATAAAAACAAGCAATAAAATCATGGTAAAAAGAAAGATGAAGATAAAATATTGCATGAAAAAGTTGATTCAAAAATATAATAATGATAACAACAGTAAAATGTAAATAAAATCTATATAAAATATGTTTTAAAAGAATAAAAGGTTATGATAAACTCATATATTAAAATAAGTATAAACATTAACCTACACAAACGTATTGAGCTTTATTTATTTAACATTTATTCTGGTAGTCCATGCTTTACTCCCTGACAGATTAATAGAAATGTAAAAAGAAAAGCGAAATCTTGCCATGTTAAAGAAAATCTGAAAAAAGTCCTGAAACTGTCCCTTTAATCTGGATCCACATCAGAAGTTAATGAGGTCTGTTCTGGATCGAGACGAATCCTCCATCCGAGTTTAGTGTAAAATCTGTTCGGTAGTTTTTGTGAAATCCTGCCAACAAACCAACAAACTACCGGGCGGACGCAGTGAGAACAGAACCTCCTTGGCGGGATTAAATCGAGTCCTGCCTCTGAGCACAATAACAGCCTGTACTTTGTGCTATTATTGGTCGAGTCGTATCAAATTTTAAGGTTGCAGCCAAGATGCTCACATGATAAAGTTAACCCACATCAGAGTATCAGTTGATCAGTGTGAGCTTATCGTGACTTAATGCTGTGGAAAGAAGTCTGGAGGAAGATGAGTGCAGCAGACGGAGGCTGACCTCAGGTCCATCCGGGCTCTGCAGAAGGCCGGCAGCACTGCAGATAACCGGACTGTGATCCACGTAAACAGCGAGGCCTGCTGTTAACAACGCTGAGTAATACGACGCGATGACAGCTCGGTATTTCTCTGAATACACATAATAAATAACATCTCACTGCCTGTCAGATAGAAAGAAAGTGACATAATGCATAAGATCAGAAGATCTGGAGGCCACAGTGACGTCGTACTGCTTCATTTCTGATCTCTCAACAGTCAAAGATTTTCAAAGTAAGAGCCACACACGAGGTCAGGTCCAGATGAGAGGTGCACTCCCCTCTTTGTCACTCACCCAGAATGATTAGACGTTGGCCCGCGAGTGTAAACAAGCCTTTCTGTTCTCCGGCTGTAATGTAAACCGACTTGTCATCCTTCTAATCTACCGTCATGGTAAACAGTGAACACACCTTCAAAAGAAGACATTAAACACGCTGTAACTTTGTTAGCTTCATTGCATTCTGGAGAATAAACTGCCGGAGCAGCCCTCCACAATGAAAGCACTGTTTAATCTGTATCATAACAATGTGTATGCAGTATATATGCAATGACATGATGTACCTGAGCCCGAGTGAGTAATTTAGGGTTTATTTATACAGCACCTCTCAAAGCCATCGTTACAAAGAAAGACAAAGAGACGGCAGACTGAGCTGAAATGAGTCCGGGGTGACGGCAGCACACGCAGGAGAGGATTTAGATAGTTTGAAATCTACGTCAGAGGTTTTTATAAACTTTACTGCAGCAGGAGAGAAACTTTGAGGTGAAGGCGGCAGGTGCACGCTGACGATCTGAAAACGACAACTTGGATATTGATGATTGGCTGCTTTACAAAACAAATCTGATCACAGAGATGATGCACATAGTTTTAGATTGTCGCGAGGATATCGTTAAACAAACTTGATTATCTCAGTTTCAAACATATGCAAATACAATGAACGTCATTTAATCTTAATGTGGTTATTCATTTGTTGTTGTGTGAGAAGTGTCATATGTGCACATGTGCGTGGTAATCCTGTTAGTAATCCCCTTTTTACTGGATGTATCTGTAACTTTGATACCTCCTTTATTTCTGTAACTTTACTAGAATACAGTTACTATTTTATTGTATCCTAATTATTTAATCATGTTACATATATTTTATTGCTCCCCAAGCATCCCCAGAACTTATGGGTACCGTAGATCCAGATCTTAGACTACGATTACTCCCAACTGGAAGCGAGTCTTGACGGTACATTTTTCATTTAGTTAATATCTGATCCAATAATCAGCCGACCCATAGTATCCAGTATACACGTACATGTAAATATATGTGTAATTTACTTGTACTTTTGATACTTGGGTTCATTAAATATCAGAAACTTTAAACCTTTAACTCAAGAACTGTTCATATGGGTGACTTTCATTTTCACCAAAGTTAAGTTCACTGTACTATGACTTTTGTGTACTTTATACACAAACATGAAAGTATTAGATTTAAGATATTTATGAGAAACAATATCAAACTTGCAGGACCGATGTACGGCATATTTATCATCGTAGAGACTACAGATTTCAGTTTATTATTTGTCCTCTTCCTCCCTCTTGTCCTGCAGTATGTTGTGTGACCGGTTGCTGTAACAGTGCAGATTTACAGCAGGATTAATAAAGTTTGTTTTTTTAATGTAAATATACAGGTTCAGATTACTGATAATAAAAGAAGATAACTTCTCTCAAAATCACATCTTTACTGTAGTGTAAACTCTGACGTCTAGTTTCTGTCCTCTCTCGGCTTTTTCCTCACACGTCTCTCAGTTGTGGATCAACAAAGCTTCTTCTCCTCACCCGTCCATCTTCTTAACTCTCTCCGACTCTTGTCTGCGTACTCTTAAATCTTCCTTCGCCTGTTTCCTCTTCCTGTATTTCCATGAAGTCACCTGCTCTAAGACTCCATGTTGCTCTATGACATCTTCGCCCAACACTTCCTCCATCATCTCCGAACTCCACGGACTGATCTCCCTCCAGCTGTGATTACTGAGCTCTTCCTTCCTTCCTGTCCTGGTTCACATCTGGCTGCGATGTCCTCGAGTAAAAACAGAATTGCTCATTTTCTCATGAAGCCAACCCTCAGCGCCTCCTGACATCTTTGGAGGTTGTGCTTCTTGTCATCACAGGAGCACTAGACAACTTTCCTTTTGTCTCACGAGTCTTCTGCCTTCGACACTGAACCACCAGATGCTCCTCAGCTTTCTGACTAACTTATTTGTGTACTTAGGTCGTCTCTTACCTGACTGACCTCGTGTCTTTGCCCCGTTAGACTTTCCCGTTAGACTTCAGCAAGATGGCTGATGACATGAAACTGACACTCAGAGGTCCGGGAAACTCCTTGTGGTCCGAGACAAACAGCTGTGAGGATTACTTAGATCAACAGACTGTATATTTGGCTTCTTCAACACTCTCAGAGCGACTTTATAAACATAATTTCAATTTAATGAGAACATACAGTACAAAGAGTCATCCTCCACACACAAACCTGTTTAAAGGATCAGCAGATTATCAGCAGGACGTCATTTGTCAAATCATTCACTCAAAACTGTTAAAAATACCTGTTGCAAAAAAATGAAAGTGTTTTCTGATCATAAACTTCTCTGGTTTATAGTTCGGTTGATTAAAGGAACCAAAACTGTTTGAGTACAAATATCATATACTGGGTCACTCACTTTGCAGGCTTTGTTGCCTCTAAACCGATATCACGTCATATCATTTTTAATATCAGGGTTATCATGAATATTGCGATATCACGACACCCATGGTATGTATTAAGCAACAATAAAAGTTAGTAAAGGTTTCACAATGGCATAAAATCTAAGTTAGATAAACTCAATAAATGTGTTTGTACTGCTTTTAATAACAATTATCAGAAACTCAAAAGACTTTTATTTCTTAAACGTCTGTAAACACTATTATTAACACTTCAGTTATAAAGGCCAAAGACCTGAACATAAAGTGTTCCCCACATTTATTTTATCGTATCTCTCGATCAGTTTCTTCATTCATGTTAAACACAAACATTTCTTCAGGTGCAGCAATAAAACCTCTTGATGACGTTGGCGGTTGTGTGAGTGTAGTTGTGGCTTGTGGTGTGTCCACCTGTAAGTCTAATTATCACCAACAAATATTATTGATGTTCGCCTGAGTCACCGGCTCTCGTCCACCTCACTACTTTAGTCATGCAGCAGTTTGTGCGTGGCATGCAGTGTTACGGAGCTCGTGCCTTTAGCAGAATTAAGTGAAATCCCCTCCTCCTCCCTCTTCCTTTATCTCCCCGCTCTGTTTTTGTGGACACCTCATGGATTATTCATCTTCAGCTGGATAGAGACGTTAATCTGGAAACATCCCCCCTGTCGGTTATGAGTGTGTTTATGAACAAAAAAAAACCACATCGTTCGACGAGGAGAAGTGACTCAGAATTTGCTCAAAAATAACCAGATACCTGATGGTTAAAATCTCGGGTGTGACACACACAGAGTTAATGTGTGTGCAGCGCTGATTCACCGTGTGGTGTAAGCATGTGTGTGTACGCATACGCTCAGAGGATGCACATGTAGCTGAGTTGCTTATTCACACCAGAGTGACGCATGGGGTTAAGAAGCCTGCACACACACACATAAACAGCACAGAGTGTGATGCTCCTGCAGCCAGATTATGCAAGTAAACCTGTGTGTTCAATCTGTGACTGGCTGCTAATACCCTCTAAAGATGTTTACAGCAGGCAGGTTCACTCTGTGCTGCTTAGACTGCATGTAAATATCTTTCTGCAGCGTAGGAGGGGGGATCGCTGTTTTTCACTGAAGAAATTATTGTTCTCAGGACTTTTTTAAAGCTGAAAGAGAGGAGAGAGGAAAACGATTTAAACTGCAACATAAACAGTTTGTGCAAGAAAAAAAAAGCAATATGCCAATATGCTTCTGGACATGAACGGTAAAATGGTAAGAAGTGTTCCCAGCTTGTTGTTTTGAGTGTTTTCTGTGCTCTGTTTGTAAAAGTGTCCTCTGTTGTTTGCAGGTTTCAGCTACAGAAGAATGTGTAGGACCCATGAGACTGACTCAAGAGCCCATTCAGGTAAGAGACAAACAAACTCCTGCAGGCATGAAGCTCGTTTGTGAGCAGCTGATTCCTCCTCTGTTTGTTTTCTGTGCAATAACTGAAGATTATGTTTGATAACTGCATTCGACCTGCTGAGTTTCCTCAACACCCGAATGTATATGATTAATTGATTCGTCACTCATAAAAGAAAGTGTCGAATGCTCATCACAAGGTGGCATCACGAGAGACTGGAATCAGAGAGTATTCAGTGTTGTTTTAATGTTGAAAAATCACTAATAGTTGTTGATTGTTTTTCAGCTGATCGTTCAGGGGTCAGCAACGTTTTGTTAAACTATTATGATATATAAGTAAGAAGATTCTTGTGCATACGAAAAACATGTGACGCAAAACTGTGTTAAAGCCACCAGTGTCAAAGAAAACAAAAAGAAAAAGAAAGAGGGGGTGGATGAATAAATAGATACATACATTTGTATAGTAGGCGCAGACAGTAAACAAGATGAGTGTAAGTTATTGTACAATCTAACAAAGCGACGCGTCATATCTGAGTGAGAACGTGTGGGTTGGAGAGGGAGCAGCTGAGGATATCCTGATCTTCAGTGGATGCTGGTGCTTCGTGGATTACAGCTAACCATTGTTTTATTGATGGAGGCTCAGGGGGGAGAACCGCGAGTTAAACCTGCTGAAACAATCTGTCTAAAAGCTCTCCTGGTGCGGTCACTGAGCACGGGGTCGTCACTGAATATACATAAAGTAGGCTGTTCAGAAGAGGAGCATTCCCAGAAAACTCAAGATTAATTCTGATTGTAAAGTTTTGCAAGAAATCTGTCTGGAGCAGCAAAACATATCTGAGTGTGATAACGACGGGAACACGGCCTGAAAAGTCTAAACTAGCCTGTCAAGATTGTTAACAGGCATAAATGAGCATTCATTCATGTTCTGGGCTGTTTATGCTTATTAGGTATTCACACTTTGCATTTCCATCACAATAACACGTGTTGGTGCATTTCTTAAACTACAGAACTCGTCTACAATAAAGAAAACGTAAAGTAAAAAGTATATCTCTGAAGGTTTAAGTGCTGTATCGTAGTCACATGTTTCAGTTTCACCTCTCATCCAAGAGGCTTCTTCAATTCTAACTAACTGAAGAGAAGCTGCAGGGTTTTAAACTCTGTGTGGGAGTGTGTGGACACGTGTGGGTCCCTCTGTCCCTCTGAAGCTAACTGAAGCTCACGTCATATTAATATAATTCAAAGACTATTAAAGTTAAAGGTAGAATCAGCAGGATTTGTCCCAGCTGTTCTTGAACGCACCACAAAGATAGTTGATTGTTGAGTCTCATTCCCAGGACGTCAAACAGCCACATGTTGGGTTGGTAAAGCGTCCCGAGCAGCAACAAAGAGAGAAAATAAGAAACTCTCTGCAGATACGAGACACTAACACGCCTTTTCTCCCCATTCCAGCCTCCCTCTCTGTCTGTTTACGTCTTCTTACGTCTTTGTTTCGTCTCGCTGCGTCTGCCGTGCGTGATGTGCTCTGATAGGTCGACATCAGTCTTGTGATGTTGGGAAGGCGGCGTGCGATGACGCCAAATAACAATAATCCATAATTCACCTCAAATGCATCAAACTAAAGTAACGAGGCTGTTTTGAAGCTGTGAGGAGGAGAAAGTTCAGATGTTTGTGTTCAGATGTAGAGAGGGAAAGTCACAGAGATACTCAAGTACAGTACAGATACCTGAAACATGTACTGGAGTACAGTAACTAAGTATTTGTACTTTGTTGCTTCAGACCTTTGTTTATAATGAAGTACTGTCACGCTGCAGAGACGTCTCTTTGTTTGGTTCAGACCAACAAATGTCAACAAATCAGGATTGTGATTGTTTGTTTCAGTAAAAATCAAAATTGTGACGCAAAAATGATCTCGTTGAGATCGTAATATCTGTCAGAATGGTCTCTGTGAATTTTGCTTGATATAATAGTTTTCAGACATCGTTTGTTGCTGGGTGCTCTCTCTCTCTCTCTCTCTCTCTCTCTCTCGCTCTCTCTTCTTCTCTTCAGTTCAACATCTGAATGAAAAACAGATTAAAACATTTTATTAACTCTCCTCAGGTGTTTATTCAGGACGTGTTTACTCTCAGCACACTTCACTTTTTAAACTCAGTCAGACTGTTTGTACTCTCGTGTTGTGTTCGGGTCACGTCAGGATTTTCTGCTAACATGATCTCTCTACTGGGAAGAACCAGTCACATTCACTTCCTGGTGGTAAATTGACTTGAAGTATGCTGGGATGGTTTTCTTAATCTAAATATTTTCCATCACTCGTCTTGTACTGCAGGAGACTGTTTACATAAGCCAGTCAGACAATCTTAAAGGACTGTTTCACAATTATTCACGTCTGTCATGAAGCAATAGTCAGGTGACCACTGACACAGGTTTTATTAGTGCTGAGCATTGAGAGATCGCCTTCTTTACAAAAATGTATTTAAAGGTTTATCTGAAGCTGAATGAGACTTTAAAAAAGCTTTTGTTCTAAAATGTTAAATAACTTTTAAACCGCGAGTCCTACACATGTGCTTTAAGACTCATGTAAAGTGCAGTTTCTCAGCTCTTCAGTGGTGTCACACACGTCTTGTTTGGCCCTTCAGGGGCTCCGTAGTGAACGTGATTACGCCATCATGTTCTGCTGCATTGTATCATGAAGGAAAGGCTTTCCAGCTCCTCCTGGGGGATCCCAACGTGTTCCCAGGCCAGATGAGATACATAATCTCTCCAGCGAGTTCTGGGTCTGCCCTGGGGTCTCCTCCCAGTTGGTCGTGCCCGGAAAAACCTCCAAAGGGAGGCGCCCAGGAGGCGTCCGGATCAGAGGCACCTCAACTAAACAAAAACTCATATAGAAGTCTGAAACATTCAAGGACATCTTTTTAGATAAAAAATCAACTTCCTGAGGTTCTGTCTGAGTTCACTTAAAGAAAAAACACCACATTTTGACACTTGTTTTCAAAATATCAGGTAAATTCATCCATTCCCAGACAAAACGAATGTAAAATTGGGAGCCGGACTGAAACTTCAGGTTCATAAAAACATATTTCACTGTAGGAGCTATTTGCTGATCTGAGCTGTACATTCATTTCTTTAAAAGGATTATGTATTCATGTGACACTGCGTGCAGACAGTTGTCTATACTCTGCTGTCAGGCCTGCTGGGATCTCCTGCTGCCCGTTGAGAGCTTGGTAATATACAAGGTGAGGTGGAGTTGAGTCAGGGATTGTCTGTGCTCATCCTCTGCTCGGGGATTAGGACATGTGCTAGTCAGATTTATCCTTATGTAACAAAGAAACAAGGAGTTCCTGCAGGTTTATCAGCTGGTTGAGATGCAGGTACGACGTGCAGAGCGTTCCTGTGTTCGCCTCAGGAATCAGCTGCTTTGTTGCTTTGATTGAATTTGCTTCAGTGTGAGTGATCTCCAGAGGTTTCTGAGTTCAGTGATGTGAGAGGCCTGGCATGCCACTCATGTTCAGCTACAGTATCCCTCCTCCTCCTCCTCCTCCTCCTTACTCACAATGCCAAATAACATCGCAACAGGAATCTGTGGCAGCATGCAGGCAGGTGGAGGGACCAGGCTTTATTAAAAAAGCCTTCTAAGACCTCATCTCATGCCCCATAAAACCCTCAAACTGCTCTCCCAAAGCAGCCCTGCTAAAGTCAGACCTCCAGCCTGCTGCTGGATCCGTGACCTCTCCCGCTTCGCTCCTTCCACAGGACCGGAGAGATGAAAAGAGGGAGATAAAACTCTCTGCAGGAGAGAGTTATATATAGTGAGTTTTTCCTTGACATTTAGTGTTACTGCCTCACAGTCCTGGAGAGTCTCAACCTCGTCAGATCCCTCCTCCTTCAGCTTATCTCAGCGTTCATGTTTCACTCATTACACAAGTGAAGGTAAAGATACACACGCTGTATGTTTTTGTACGTCACATATACACATATGTACTTACTGTATTTATGGGGATGAAAGTGCAGACAGTATGTAAAACCTTCACTACAAGCCAGTACTTAGAAAAGTTAAGTTAAGTTAAGATGTACCTTTATTGATCCCCTGTAGGAGAAATTCAATTTTAAACATGAGTAAATAAAAATATACTCAAATAAATACCATGAAATCGAATAGAAATGCTGTATACACTAGATGGATCTGTGTGCATTCCTACAAAAACTGAATATTATTAGTTGATTAAACAAAACTTGATCTGAATACGTCAACTTAGACTCAATTTTCTAATTTAACTGACCAGGAGAATACTTGACAAAATTATCAGCAGATTAATTAAGGAAAAAAAGTAATCCGATGCAGCCTTAAAGGGGTACTACGTAGGTTTGTAGAAGAAATTCAAGCCAAGAATTTTTAAAATTTACAATATTAATGAGGTAATAATACAAACTTTGTTCCATAAGTGAATAAACAAGCTGTTGAAGCTAGAAAGGTGGGATTCGGTTGGATACTTTCCAAACGTAGCTTTTGCTGGTTTCTACAGTCTTTACAAACCGAGCTTTAAGAACTGGAGGCGGCTGTTTTTAAGGGAATTGCAGTGTGAATGCTGGATGATGAAACGCTGACGCTGAACTGCATCGCTGGCTTTAAAAGTTGAATAACAGCAACCATCTGTGAAAGCTGTGGAAAATATTACGGGTTGTATAAAAGAAGCTGGAAAAGTGGGAAGAGGTTAAAAGTTTATTCTTGACTTTTACCAAATAATCTTAATTTTGTGGGGAATTGAAATGGCGCTGCAACCAATGATTATTGTCATTATCAATTAATCTGGTGATTATCTTCTTGATGAATCATTTCTCTATCTGTAAAATATCACCAACAGTGAAAACTACTCGTCATCATTTCTTAAAGCCCAAGTTCACATTCAAACTACTTGCTTGTAGGAAAAAAGGAGTTTGTCTTAAAAAATGATTAATCGATTATCAAACTGCTGCTGATGTCATTTGTTGAAATATATCGCCAATTTATTGACAATCTTCTGCTACTGACACCAGACTCTCCAACTCAAAACAAACAAACTATACAACAAAAAAGAAAATACCATATTATATATATTTAAAATTATATTATTATCATAAACTATTAGATTTGTGATTTTTTCAATCAGGTAAAATTCAAACGGCACTGGCACCATTTAAAGTAACACCAGCAGCACCTCCTGTTAAAAAAAATATTGATCTCATTCTTTATATTGAATTAATGTTTTATGCAAAGTGTTACATAATGACTTAAATTTAAACTGTCTGACGGGCTCAGACTGTGTTACGCTCCCACACAGATAAAGTGCTCAAAGCTAGTTAGCCTGATGACACCTCTCTGTGTTTGGGATTCTCCCTCCGTCAGATGGCATCTGGCCTGGTTGTGCAAACACGGAGGATTAACCTCTGAACCCTGAAAATGTGAGTCAGCTCTCGGCTGCAGGCGAGGATCAAGCTGTGCCAACTGGAGGCTAACTGTACGCTGTTTTCATCCAGAGCATGAAGCCCGCCGGTGACGGAAAATTAAAATGATGTACTCACTTTAAAGAGGCTGTAACCAGGTTATTGTGTAAACATACATTAATTTGTGTAGCATTAACGGTGAGTTACGCTCAGAGAAGTGTGTCTCACAGACACATTTAAAATACACGGCTGCAGTCCATCACATTAACATCATATCTGTTTGACTGTGTGTTCATCAGACCAGCGGCGCCTCCTACCAGGCTCATCGCTGGTGACATATTTGGGTGGCAGGTCAGAGATGTGTGCGGTCGGCGTCGTCTCAGGCTCGACTGGGTACCGTGTGTGTGGAATTTCACATGTTAGCACCATGGTTACACAAGCCAGCACGAGATCAAAGACTGTGGACCTTTCACAGGCACTCACCAATACCAGCTCATCGTCTCCCTCCTTCTTTTATTTACATCTTCTTCTGTCGTTCTCACCTGTGCTTTTCCAGATTTCTGTCTGTCCTGAGTAGAGATGGAGCCATAAATCGATTTCACTATTAATGTCACAGTTTTATAGCCATAAAAGTTGAGCTACAACGACTGTTTCTGTTCTCACTTTCGAAAAAATGACATTATGGTGAATTATCTTTCAACGAACAACAGTTGTACAGTGAGGAAAATTAAACAGGTATAGACAAAAACAAACCTGGTCAAACAAAGTCACACATGCTGTCACAAGACTGACTTCTCTCTTTTGTTTTCCACCCCAGAAACAAAAAACGCCTTAAAGATATAATATGTAAAAATTCAGCATTAAAATGTCTAAAAACAACTCGATCTTTGTTCTATATGTTGTTGAGTTGTGTCCTCACATTATCCCAAATGTTTCCAACAATCTTCAAACCAGAGAAACCCACAAGCTGAGGAAGGAAGTCAGAGAACGAGACTAAACACGACTTGAATAAAACTCTAAAACATGACCTCGTCTGTGAATTTTAGTGTCTGAGTCACATCAGATAGATTTTCATCAGTAAATGTGGTTGTTAAATGGTGAGTTCACCACGAGCAAAGCCAGTTTGATCGCTTGATCATTTGTGTTTATTCGCCCCAGACAGCCTGATTACTCAACTGTACATTAGCCATAAGCTAGAGAGTGTAATTGTGTTTGAATTCAGGTGAATGTCTGACTGAAGTCAGCACTCAGAGACTCTGGTTCTGGTTCTGGTTCTCTCTCTCCTCTCCGTAACGTTACACTCATGAAGTAAAGTACATTTCCCCTCCAGCTCCAGTCAGCAGTCAACATTACAGAACAGAAACACCCGACGATGGAGGTCACCTCCGGATCACTGCTGCAGTCAGGCTGATAAACAGGAGTGAAGATAAATCCACTTTTTAATCCAGAAGTTACAAAGTAATCTCTGAGCTCTCCTCTCCAGTCAGGAAACGGCTCCAGATCAGAGCAGAATCTGATGAGACTCCTGGTGTTTATTCCTCCAGGAGGTCTGGATTTTGTTATGTTTTGATAGAGAGACCCCTAGTGGCAGAAATTACATATTGTGCATTGAAGTTGTCGTATGGGAGCATTTTGGATACACAAAGAATGACCAGGGTGTTGTTCAAGAAAACAGATATCCTTTCTTCAAATCTTTCTGGGAAAAAAAGGTTGCTGCTGCTGCAGGTCCAGCACCTATTTACTTTATTTGAGGTCTTATTTTGTACTGTATTATTTGGCAACTGTTAAAAACAAAACCAACAAAGAAATGTTGTTGGAACAAAATACAATAAAATGTCTCGTTAAAAATTAGTGTTGTTAAATAAATTAATGCGCAATAATCATGAAACAACGATGTTTCTTCTGACTATGATCACACCATCAAAATCCATAATATCTAGTCCTAACTCCAGCTGTGAACTGAAATAAACTAAAACTATAGTACGGTGAGTCTTTTGTCTCCCTCTCTCTCTCTGCTGCACCTCCATGCTCTCCTTGTGTCACTCTATCCTTTGTTGTCCTTAGAGGGAGTCAGGAGGTGATGCTGCTGCGAGGCCGAGCTGAGTACTGTTGCCTCTGGCTGCAGACCAGCTGCCTTTTTGTGTGTGTGTGTGTGTGTGTGTGTGTGTGTGTGTGTGTGTGTGTGTGTGTGTGTGTGTGTCTACTGTATGCGTGTTGTATTTCCTCACCACTGTACCAAAGGTGGCTGGTGTGTTCGTGGTCGAAACTCAGTGTGGGATCAAAAACACGATTCTGCACTCTGCAGGCTTCACGTCTGTTGGTGTGAAACTGCTTTCATGAGTGATGCTGCTCAGTTTAATGCTGAAGGAATAATTTGCCGGGACATTTTCATTACTACAGCACCTTTCAAACAAATCAAATGGAAGATATTATATTTGAAAGTGATTTAGAGACTCAATCAGCTTAACATACTTCTGTCTCCCTCCCCAACCCAGCTGACTCACCAGTAGGAAAAATGTGTTTCTCACAACAACATACCCAAAATAACAACAAAAACATACGTGCCCCATTTCATTTATCCTCATAAGAAGGTGAAGGCAGTGTCCTTTAGAATTATTCACAAATATTACACAGCCAGTCGCTACACGGTGAAATCAGAAGAGACATAAACAAACAAAAACACTCTCTCTGGCCAGACTTCAGTAGATTTCTCATTGGTTGTCAGAGCTTTATTGTGGAAGAATGTGGCATTTTGTTTTTTCAGAAACCAAAGAAAATATACTGTATTATAACAATACAGTAATGACCTAGTTACAAGTGAAATGTTTCATGTTATAGCATGTTGCGATGTTCTTCATGTTATTATGAAAAAACAAATGTATCATGACTTATGATTACCAAGAAACTTTCCTTGTTATAACAATATACTATCATGAAAGGTTTCACATTATAACAATGCATTTTTTAACAGTGATTTGTCACATTACAATGTAAAATGTTATCACATTATCAAATGAAACATTTCACATCACAACAAGATAAATAATATGTTGTTCTGACAATAACAAGTTTTGTTAGAACAATATATAACATTTATTTTATACGATACATTTTCACGTTATATATATATAAAAAAGTATATTCTTATAAGAAGAAAGTTTGTTGTTATAATAAAATGAAAAAATCTCGCGACCCCTCAGGAACAGCGCCGGGCTTTCGAGCCAACTTTCGTAGTGGCCAAACTCTGTAATTACAATATCAAGGTTTTTATTTTTATTATTATTATTATTATTTTACAAACTTTAAGGCAACAATGAATCACAGTTACACAATTTCAAGAGTGATCAGACACTTCTTAACACATAAAACATTAACGTAGAGAAAATTAAATATGGTATAAAACAAAATGGCAGCGGCTGTAAAATGGTGGATACATTTTTTTGAGCGTCACAACCTCCGCGAAATATCTCGTGCGGATATCATAACCAGAGCCATTCAGCCTGATAACATCTGGAAAGTCTAGAAGAGCCGCACGATTAAATTATTTTATCTCTACCCAAGTTAGCCGGGCGCTAAACCGGAAGTTAGCCGGCTCGGGCGGCGGAAGTCTCTAGTGCGCATGCTCGGGGCAACACGACGCGGAAGATCCGGGTCCTTTTACACCCACGAAGACCTGCCCAGCTTTTTCTGGCTTCTACACGCCGCTGAGCAGCTTTCACAGGAATGAACGGGCGCCATCTTCAACACAGTCTCCAGATTTGAGTTGTTCTGAGCTTTATTTATGTTTCTGCGCTGCACAGCTGCTTCCTTCCCCACCGCCTCAGCCCGGGAAATGTAAACACACGCCGCCGCGACGCGGTTCGCAAAGACCGGACTCACCTCCGGTGCTGGCGGCGGACTGTGACCGCTAGTTTCCCCAGTAAACACACCGCACTCGTCCGCCAGAGAGAGCCGACATGCTGGATGTCCGAAGGGCGGGCTGCCCCTCCACGAGCTGCCCGGGGGTCAGACGCTAGCTGGCCGAAACCGAGTCACTCCACCTCGGTGTGTGTGGCGAGGCCTGGCCCAGAGGCGGCCGAAGGAGTCGGGGTGTTTAAAGGTGAAAGTACGGCCGATAAACCGCTCACAGCTGCCAGCAGGGCAGGTATAAATGCTCTCCACAGATCCATGATATCTTGTTATAACATGAAAATATCTTGTTATAGCTTAAAGAAACCATTTCAACCAAACGTTTCATGTTTTAACGTGATACTTAAGCAATATGCTTCTGTAGTGACGGGCCTACACATCAACAGCACATTTTGAGTTTTTTTGTATTCATAAGCATGAATTTGAACCTTTTATACATCCCAGCTCTTAATAGTACTCTAGATAAATTATACAAAATGAAAATATTGCTACTAGCACTATGGGAAACATGCACAGACTGCTAGTACCATGTAAAGTCCTGGTATTATGCTTCATTGTGAAAATACACACATACATTCCCCCGCGAAGTACAACTCACGCTCTTCAAAGCCATCTGGCAGCTGAACAGTGAAACAAGTCCTTCAAAACTTTGTGTCCAGTTTCATTGCAATGATTAAAAAATAGCCGACCCTTAAAAGGAAGGTGGAGGTTCATGGGTTAAATATCTCTGAGAGGCCGTCACATCAAAGGGTTGTGGCACTGAGCTCATTGTCATCGCAAAATTGTGTTTACTAAATGATAGAGAAAGAGGTTACACCTGAGTACTGTATTCAGGCCCATAAGTGTCAGTAACTGTGGTGTCTGAGGTGAACACAGCTGACATCTGGTTCTCGGATGTCTGCAGCTGCTCTGGAGAATGTCCTGTCTGAGTAGTAAATGTAGTGTAGACCTACTAACATAGATACTCTGTAATTATCACCGCCGTAGCAGCACTGTCTCACCCAGGCGTCCATTCCTCCCTGTCTCTTCAGGTCCTGCTGGTGTTCGCCAAGGAGGACAGCCAGAGCGATGCCTTCTGGTGGGCCTGCGACCGCGCCGGCTTCAGGTGTAACATCGCACGGACGCCCGAGTCTGCCGTCGAATGTTTCCTGGACAAGCACCATGAGATTATAGTCATTGATGGACGCCACTCGCGATACTTTGAGCCTGAAGCTGTGTGCAGGTGAGCCTCACCTGTGTGTCTGCTGTCACTACTTCTGTGGTGGTTTCTTATTTCATCTTTAAATGACTGACAGACTATATTCATGGTTGCTGAAAGGAAAAGTTGGACATTTTGGGAAATAAGTTCATTGGCTTTCTTTCTTAGAGTTACTTAAAAGATCGATATCACATTTGTCTTCGTGGTAAATAAAAAGCTGCAGCCAGCAGACTGTTAGCTTAGCTTAGTACAGAGATTGGCAGCGGGGAAATGGCTAGCCTGACTCTGCCCTAAGGGAACAGAATCCACCTTTCAGCACCTCTAAAGCTCAATAATTAACAGACATACCATGAACTTGTCATGTTTACTCTATGAATTAACAAAAAGTCAGTTTGTGAGCTTTAGAGGTGGTGGAAGGAGGATTTTAAGACCTGTCCCCCTGTTTTAAGTCTTCATGCTAAGCCAAGATAACCATCTCAACCCAGTTGCCAAAATAAATATTGACAAACCGTTTCTGCAAACCACAGATAGGTTGAAACTTTTCTTTAGGTTAAACTTTCAATTTTATGTTGTGCCAACACTGTGCTTATGGTCCGTCAGTTATTGATCTTTTCTTCTAATTCTCAGCAGGAAAGTGAATAAGTTTATTTCCCAAAATGTTGACCTAAGCCTTTAAACGTCAAACTGCGCTGTGATTCCTCGTCTGGCTTCTTTTCTGCATGTCTGACATGTCAGAAAGGTCTTCATCTGCCAAAAGGGTCAAATAATTTCAATAACAGAGACCACATAAAGCTTCTCTCCAATCAAAAAGCATCCATTCTATGATATTTATTTCATAATCAGTAGTTTACAACGATTTCCAGAGTTCAGTCTGTCTAAATCACTTCAGCTTTGAGGCACTGTAGTGGAGGGCTTGTTGGTGCCCTCTGGTGTTCATTGAAGGCACCGCAGGTGTCTCCAACCTGAAGCTGCACACTGAGTTACTGTAGTCTGTTAGCTGGTGTTCTTCAAGGTTTCTCAATTCAGTGTTTTGCTCTAAAGAGAAGCAGCAGTTGATACTGGATGTCACAATTCATAAGAGGCTGTTGAAATAGAGACGCACTCGAGTGAGCCTGAACTACACATGGTGAGTTTGTTTGTTGACATGAAAGCTGGATACTGGCCCAGGGGAACCAGGAGTACTGTAGTACACAGACAGGAGCTTTTTCCTTCTTGTTCATTGTCCAACAAAAACCCCTGGACACTTTTCACAAACCTCTTTAACTGTAGAATAATCTCATTCACTACTGGTCGTTGCCAGGTTTTTGTTGAGTTTATACTGGAAATACTGGTCTGTGCTAAGTTTGTCTCCTAGGACTTCCTGGCATGCACGGGCATTTCAAGATTTTTTTAGATGGTATTTTTAGTGCTATGTTTTACACAACACTGTTTCCCCCTCTTCCTGCTGCAACTCAATCTCACATGTTGACAGTACGTTTCTGCAAAACACGAATATGTTGAAACTTTTCTTTATGTTCGATTTTATGTTGTGACAACACTGTGTTTATGTTCTGCTACAGTTAGGTGCAAAAACCACTTGGCTAGGGTGAGGAAAAGATCATATTTTGGCTTAAAATACCCGGATGTATCGTCACAGAAACGGCTGGAAAATACCCCATCGTCTCATTAAAAATACCTGTTCTTCACCTGCAAATGGTCCCGACGCCTCATCAAAAATATTCAGTTCTGTCGCCAGAAACACAGCTGGAAAATGTCCCAACATTTCTTTTAAAATGTACCACTTTCTTGCCACAAACACTGCTGAAACAATGTCCTGTCTCCTTAAAAATACTGCGTTTCCATCAACAAATTGTCACGATATCTTGTCAAAAATATCTGGTTTTGTCGCCACAAATGTCCAAACGTTTCATTAAAAGTAACCCGTATTCCTGCTGTCCCATTAAAACACCCAGCTGGAAAATGTCCCGACGTGACGTTAAAAATATCCAGTAGTTTCATGAGCAGTCGTCTCGAACAGTGCAGTTGCCATGCCAGCACCGTCTCAGCTAGCTCATATTATCTGATGTGATATGACACATAGAAATGTTTTCTGATAAGTATGACACTGTGGTTTGCAGAAATGTAAAATGCCAACATGTTATTGTGGCGACTGGGTCAGATTCCTTCTCATGCTGATGTTGAGCTCACTAACCAAAATTAATATCTTGTAATCGCATCAAAATTACAATCAATCTCCGATTATTGCAAATAACTAGTATGTTCTTTTTCTACTTCCTCACATCAGTGAACAAAGGACCTGTGTTTAGAGCATTTAAACGGGGAATCCCGGAGATAAAAGAGTTCAGTGTGTGTGTGTCCCATGGTCGTCTTAATGCCTGTGTGAATACCTTCTAGGCATCACTTCTTTAAAGACCTTTTATTTGTGTTGAAGCTGGTGTCTCTTAGTCAAGACTACTTGTACTTTCTGTCCTGATTTCTTCCGACTCTTTGGCTGTATGTAGTTATTGTTAGAAACAGCACCAGGCCATCCAGAGTTCTCGGTTACCCTAAAAGCCACAACCATATATTTTGCAGATTGATTTATTATATGTGCTTCATTATTTCCCCGAGTACAGGAACAGATCCATTCGTCTCTGCTGTCTGCTGATCACCACAGTTTGGCAGCTGCTCTTTCACTCCTCTCCTCGACACAGTTTTTTCTTTCCTGTTCCCCCGCTCCCGTCCGTATCCCCCATGAGGATCCATGCCATCATCTGTTCCCTCTGTTCCTCCTTTCATTTCATCCTCCATCGCTGTCTTCTTTTCCCCGTTCGTCCTGCCAGCGGTGTGGCTTGAAGCAGATGTGTTTGGTGTTTCTGTGAAATGTTCTGCTCTTCTTCTGTGGTAATGACATCACCCTCGAACCTGCCCACATGTTTGTCCTGTATGTACCTGAGTCCAAGCCACCGCTCATGAGCTCAAAGTGTGAATGGAATGAACTCCTGCTGACTTTTAATCTTTTTAATTTGTTTTATTCCCAGGTTGATCCGCGCCACAAAGCCCTCTGAAAACACAGTTATTCTCGCCATTGTGCCACAAAAGTAAGTTTAATTTTACCTTTTGTAGATCCCTAATATCCTCCGTGTTTTGTGTGTGATTTGAGGTTCCTGAAAACTTCAAATCTAAAACATTATCACCAATAAAAGTGAAAAACCAAACAATGACCAAGTCAAAAAGCCTATGTGTCTGTGTGTTAAAGCAGACTTAAAACCTTCTCCATGTCTTGATAAATTCAATGTAATGTCTATTTCCAAAGCACTAATTCTATTAGTTCAGCATGAATCATGTCAGGCTGTCCACTTTGCTGTTTTTCCCTGATGGATATTAAATTAAACATGAATAAAACTCAACCTTTCCTCTACAAATTTCACATTCATTAGACATTAGATATCACAGTAGAGCATCAGCATCTCAGTCCAAAACAAATGCTCGCCCAATAAAGTTTAAAGGGAAAAAAGAAAACAACATCTTAACACACACTGCTCAAGAAACTTGGGTCAAACTGTCAAACCAAACAGTGCTGATCAAATATCAATCGAGATTCTGTTCCTGCACAGCCTTTTTCTGGCTTACAGTTGTTTTCAGAACCATATTTCAGTTTATTTTTTAGCTCGAAAAACAGAGTTTCTGATGAGTCAGCCACCATACTGTGTCGAGCTTTGAAACGGAGCCTCATGTATCTTGGATCAAACTGTAAAATTAGGCAGTGCTGATCAAATATGAATCAATACTCTGTTACTGCACAGCCCATTTTCTCCTCAAATGTGTTCACAAACACATTTCAGCGTACTGTTCAGCTACGAGAAAGGTTCTTAATAGGCCGCCATGTTGAAAAGAGACGCAGGGAGGTCGGAGAGAGACTCAAATGCATTAACATGGATGCACGGCCATCCTGGCTACACAAACAGACAACAGGGATAGCTAACTAATATTTCAACATGGCAAAAGTTTTTTGCTGCTGTATTAATGCTCAAAATCTAATCTATTAACCTGTAACACCAATCAGGAGTATGACTGTTTCTGATTTAAATGTTTCTGAATCCTTATTGGTCCGTGGAAATACATGACATCACCACAAATACATATATCTGTTGTAACTTTGGCAGAAAATAAATGTTCATCTAGATTCCCATCAAATATGTTTACAAGGCCTTGAAACTACATTGTTTTCATATTGATGTGAACAAGCATGTTTCTGAAAATGATTGTTTTGTCTTTGTACAGGCCGACTGACCAGGAGGAGCCATCTGTTCTTCCTCTCCTCTGTGCTGGATTCAGCAGAGTACGTCCAACAGCATTTCTCAGCTTCTAACTGTGTGTTTATAACAGACTGAGTGTGTTTCCTTGTTTCTGATCGATGCTTTTTTTCTTTATCGGCCTTTCTAAGAGACTCGAGACACTAAAATAGCAGCAGTTTAGAAAGAGCACTCATTGTCAGCGGTGTGTGATGGTGTGAAAATGACGTAGGAGGTTGGAAAACAAGTCGCTATTGAGTAAATCCTGACTCATTCAATTTTCCGCCCGTCTCTCTCCTTCTCCTTCAAACACCACTTAACCTTGTTTGGCCTCCAGAGGTTTGTGGAGAACAGCAGCGTGTCAGCCTGCTACAATGAGCTCATACAGATTGAACACGGAGAGGTGCGCTGCCAGTTCAAACTCAGGTACAGCAGAGGAAAAACACCATATGACGCACATACATGCACAGGCACATATGAAGGAGGGTGTCACTAATCCTGAGTCGGTGTGGCTTTATTAATCCGCAGGGCTTGTAACTCTGTCTTCACTGCTCTGGAGCTCTGTCAAGAGGCTGTGGAGATCACCAGTGAAGACCACATAATACAGGTAGGGATGATGCATCCATGTACATGCATACATACAGTCAGAATGAGCAAGATCTCAAACCTTTCCTGAAAAGGGTGAGGCAGGTGAAATTCTGTGTTCTCGTTTTTTAAATCCAAATTAGTTGGGATGCTGTGGAGAACAAATATAAAACAGAAAGTGATAATTTGCATATCCTTTTCGACATACTTGTTTTTTTTCACGTGGATTCTACATTTTCACGTGCAGTTTGCTTTGTCACATGTGAACTAAAATTTTAACATATGAAAAGAAAATAATGTCCCATGTGAACTGGACATTTTCACAAGAGAGTTGAATTTACTTATGTGGAAACAAAACATGGCACATGAAATCACATATTTGCTTCTTCACATGTAAATTCCACATTTTCCACTATTTTCGCATGTGAACTAAAATTTAATAGGTGAAAATAAAATAATGTCTCATGTGAACCTGACAATTTCACAAGTTGTTGGCTTTTTCACATATGAATTATCCTACATACATTCATACTCAATTTTTTTCACATATGAATTCCACAAGTAATCGGGTATTTTCACAGGCGGACTAAAAAATTTTAACATGCGAATGGCCATTGTCTCATGTCAACTAAAATTTTAACGTGAAAATAAAATCACGTGTGAACTGGACATTTTCACAAGTGATTGGCTCTCATATGAATGAAAATTTCCACATGTGAAATTTAAATTTTCACATGTGAATTACATGCATTTACCTGCAATTTGCTTTTTCTCCATGTGGAATCGAATTTCCACATGTGGAACATGGCACATGAAATAACTTTGCTTATAATAATATAATATAATAATTTGCTTCTCCCATTTAAATTCCACGTTTTTAATTGCGTTCGGCTATTTTCAAATGTGAACTAAAATTTCAACTTGGGACATTAATTTTGAAATTTACATTTTTGCATGTGAATTGCATAGATTCACACGGTGCACAAGATCACATAAAATTTCTTTCTCACTTTTAAATTCCACATTTTCACATGTGAAATAAAATTTTAACACGTGAATAGAAAATGTCACGTGTGAACTGAAATTTTCCCAGTTATTGTTTTTTTTCACGGTGCATTTTCAAATGTAAACTACATACGTTCACATTCATTTTATTTTAGATGTAAATTCCACATTTTCACATGTGAAAAACAATATATTTAATGTTTTACCTCATCGACTTCATTTGATTTTTGTAAATCTATTGAATTATTCTGAATTTGATGCCGGCAACACAAAAATCAGGCAATACTCGTAAGCAGAACAGACTTTAACTCTTTCGTCTTCCTGGTTTTGTCCCAGTACGTGAATCCAGCGTTTGAGCGGATGATGGGCTACCACAAGGGGGAGCTGATCGGGAAGGAGCTGACTGAACTCCCCAAGAGTGACAAGAACAGAGCTGACCTGCTGGACACCATCAACACCTGTATCAAGAAAGGAAAGGTCTGTCTCACGTCCATCCACGAACCCATCTGTGAAATGAGATGATACTCTGTCATTTCCTGACTGCTCTGTTCTCTCTGAAGGAATGGCAGGGTATCTACTACGCCAGAAAGAAGTCAGGCGACAGCATACAACAACATGTGAAGATAACACCAGTCATCGGCCAGGGAGGGTGAGCAAATACTAATCAAGCCAAAGTGATAAATGTACATTTCCAAATAACTGAAATTACTGACACTCTTGTATCGCTTCCAACAGGAAGATTCGTCATTTTGTATCCATCAAGAGACCTCACATAGACAACAATAATCAGGTGAGTGAAGTCATCATCTCCTGTGTCACACAGATGACGTCATTTCATTCCAGTAATCTTTTAAGTAGGGAAGAGCGAGTACACCGTTATCTGTATCCACTAATCCTTATCTGGCTATACATTTCCAGCATTATAGTTAAGTTACTGTACACTTATATACATAGTATATTACAAAAAATGCCTCACCAGCTGTTTAGTTACACTGTAGCAAAATGTGGAGACCTCCTGAGAGCAGGAGAAGTTCTTAGAAGAAGCCACACAAGAGCTTCGAGTGACAAAATAAAACTATTGATCTTGGATGATACCATCCTTTCATTGCCTTCACTGTACCAGCCCGAAATGAGTAGCATCTGCACATCAGCAACACTTTGAAATCTCAAAACACTTTCTCTCAAATATGCCCAATATGCTGATTTGTAGCTCAAAATGATAAATCCTTAGCTTACTAACAGCTGCTTGGAGAAAATGCTGCTACAAAATTAAAGCCTCAGACTCATAAACTCACTTTTGAAGATTACAGTGAGTCTTTCTGTTGTGGAGCTTGAACAGACGTCAGTCCTAATGCTACAGCACAGCTTGGCCCAATCAAGAGTGAATGATTGAGTCCAAACTGGACGTAAATTACAAACTCTGCTGGCAGTTAGTTTTACATAAATACTTCAAATGAGCTGCAGGCTAAAGTGTCAGATTTAAATACTTGAGCGGGGCATGCAGCCTCGCAGGCTTCCAGCTCTGCTGAGCAGCGTGCACACTTACTCTGAAGCAGGTGTGTCGCTGCTCTCAGCTGGGTTCCAGGCCAATAACGTCATACTATGCTAAGCTACGGCTAAGCACCAGGATCCCCCTCTAAGGCCCCGGAGGGCTAGCAGCCAGGCGCCAGGGCTATTTATACCTCAGGAAAAGCTGCACAGAGACTAGCTTTAGCTCATTGCTCTCTTTCATCGTGTGTGCATAAGGTGAGTCAGCCGTTGGCATCTGCCTGCCAAAGCCACATGGCATTCATTCCTGCTTGTTGGGATTGGGAATCCTTAGACATGCCAGAGACTGATCCCATTCCCGAAACCATGGAAGTCATCCACACAACCTGAATTGTGCAGTGTCAAACTGAATGGTGTTATCAGGGTGCCCCCTTTTCTTGATGTATTTTCACCACGCTTTACAGAACAGAGCTGATGCAAAGTAGGAACAAAAGTTAAGTATTTGATGACATTTTAAACTAAATGATGTCTTAAGTGCGTCTTCACTGAGATAAAATTATCCAGACCAGCTGAAGACCAGAGAGGTCCCCTCAGGTTATCACTGATCTAATACTGTTCCCTTTCTTAGAACAGTTTCCTCTGAGCACTTGAAACCACACATTATTCCACATCTTTTCCCACCCAGTTGTTGGCTGTAGACCACGGTTTCCATTTCATTGTGTTGTTTAGTTAGCAGTATTTGTCTAAGCACTCCAGACTTACAGCAGGTTTAGGGTCAGCTTTGTTTGTCTTTCCCTCTCAATTAAGGGCCATCATAATCTCAACTATTTCCCAGCTTTATTCATGTTAATTCAAAAGATGTTTTTTTTTTAGATGTCTGTTTGTGCTTTGCAGCCCAAGAAGCCCATTACGATGAAGCCAGCTAAATCTGGCAGCCGTGTATGTCATTAGAAGTGTTTACACTGTCTTAATCCTATTTACTCAGTATGGGACGCACTGGAGACCTGAGAGCGAAGTGACTTAGACATTTAAAGAGAGGGGCTGTAAGAGGAGAAACTCGTGTGAGAGTGGAAGTAATTAACAAACATTACAGAGATTCATTTCTACGTGTCAAAATACATTTTATTTTTTCAGATTTTGTACATGAACCTGAATAAAAACGACATGTTTGGATGTACACATTCATCATTACATAAATGTGCAGTATGCACAGTCAGCACGATGTAAAGGTGCCGTGAGTCACTGGGTGAGGAAAATCTTCTGTAACTGGATTAGAGGCTCTTCATATCCAAATCTTCAATAACCTCAGTGTGACTAACAGGATGTTCTGTACAAATTGTCACCTGCATGAAAATATGTTATCATAAACATGAGAGAATGTGCTGTAAGGTTCACAGTCGGGGTAGATGAAGCACAGAACAAACATTAAAATCATGTTCACCTATTCACCACATTTGTTAATTATCATTCTTGTTCCATTTAATGAAGCCAGTTAATATCTTGAAAATAAGATGATGTTTTGGTTTTTGTTATTGAAAATAAATTGTCAGAAATTAGAGACAAAATCTCACAAATTGGTATTTGGCCTGCACTTCTGATCTTCTGTTTTGGGCTGAGCTCCACTCGCTTTGACATTTCTGGTGTGAAACGGCATCTAGGAGCAGTGATAGTGACACAAACTACTCAAAGTTATCTCTACAGGTAGCAACAAATGACCTGCGAGTGTCCCAAAACGTCAACAAGCAGCACAGGCTTAAAGCACAGAAGCCCCCCTTCTCACATGAAAATCCTGCTGGATGCCACTGGATATGTTAGAAGTGTTGAATTGAATCATATTTATTTAATCACTCACACTGGATCATGAAAAGAGAGTCTCCACAATTGTTTGTTTTTTGTTTTTTTTCTATGAAAAATTATCAGCTTAGCCACTGATGACGTCGCTCCAAAAACCAGTTCCTAACGTCATGGCTCGTAGGGCAGAGCTGTCTCCACTGTTTACCAGTGTTTTCTCTGTATTTATAAGCAGCTTTACCACTCACAGGTGGTAGCTTCAGAGAATCTTCTTAAGAAATTGCTCTCACAGGTGATGTACAAACACAGTGAAGTGTTCAAATATCAAACAGTTCTGTGCTGCATTTTAATATTGGTTTGTTGAGGTGGGATGAAAAGTTATCCTCAGTATGAAGCACATCAAATCGCTGGCTCACCTTAAGTCTTTAATCAACAGAAGTAATCCTACCAGTGTGTTGGTTTCAAGGAACAGGAAATTAGGCTGGTTGTATTCCTGACAGCGAAGGCGAACCAACAGTGACTCTTGGTCGTCGTCCAGATCTCGACTTTAATCAGCTTCTGCTCTCTCGTCTCTGTCAGGTCCACAAGTTCAACAAGGAAGAGCGATGCAGCGGGGAACATTCGCAGTCAGGTAAGTTAACATGACGTATTTATTAAACCTGAACTGGACAAGTATAGTTTCTAATTAAAACCTGACTGGTAAATTTAGAATAGCATGATTTAGATCAGCAGTCATTAGCAGGGAGTCCTGTAGATTACATGTAAATCACGGAGCTAAGCTATGTAGCCGCGAGACTGACATGACTGAAATGTTGATGTTTCTTGCTTCGCCTCATGCTAAATATATTTTATACTTAAAGGTATTTTAACCTGTTTCTTAAACTTTGACTCCGATCCAAACAAAGGCAGTAGAAGTGATGGCTCTCCTCCACATGAACCAAAAACATTTCACTATTTATTATTATTCTCTGTCAGTGTTGTAACAAGTAACCTCTTGTAGTAATATATTACTTTGAGCAGTAATATAACGTGTTTCTATTCGGGTTATCTGTAATATTATTACAGTTACTAACTCTGGTAACATGTTGCCATCTGAAATAAAGACCCACTGGATCACTGGCAGCCTGTTGAAGCTCCTTCAAAGAGGCGCATAACAATATAAATGTTAAAACTTGTGTCAATATGGACACTGTAGAATAATTCATTCAGATTTGCCGACATGGTCTGCAAAAAAGATGGAGAAAAGTGGAGACTCCCGACATTTGTTGAGCTCATAAAGTCCTTATTTGTGTCCATTAATTGAAAATGTATCTTCATTTGCTCCGTAAGTCTCCACTGATCAAAGGAATCAAAAAGGGTTTTTTATCAAATAAATCACAGTTAAATATTTTGTCCTGTGAAGTTCATCGCTCACTGTCTGACAAACAAAAACAAAACCTCTTGAGACAGGAGACATATTTTCTCTTCTTCCTGCCGACTGTTGTTGGGCATGTTTGTTTTCTTTATGTTGCTGCCTACAACATGAACGTGTCCCCACCTTCATCTGTAGCCTAAACAAGAACCTAGACAAGAACTTGCAATTTAGGAATCTGGTTAAAAATCTTCGTGATCAAGCAGCAGATGGATTATTTTTTCATCCAGCTGTTTTGAAAAGTCTTTGAGGGTTGTGGAAATACGTTTGGAAAAGTATTAGATGTTGGAAGCACTTCTGAATCTTGCCCCAGTTTGTGCCTCTTGTGTATTATCAATAAATTCAAGCTTTTGTAAGCGTCCCGTTTTTCAGAAACATAAATACCCATTTTTGAACATCCCAGAAGGTCAATTAAAATGAAGCAGCTCTGAGACTCGGCTGTATCGGCATAAATCTGTTGAAACATACTGAACATTTAACGTCCATTTCCTCCCTCTGTCTTCTCCTCAGAGTGTCATTCTTTACGTCACCGGGACAGGAGGAAAGATTCAATTGACGCCAGATCGCTCAGCTCTCGTGGTAGTGACGGTAAGACCATTCAAAATGCATTATCTTCTATTTGAGGCTCTTTTTTTTTTTTTTTTTAAATGAACCCAGCTCCAGTTTGTGCTGTTTTGAAGATGAGAGGCAGAGAGGACTAGATAACTGCTCTGAGAATAAAGCGAAGGCAGGGACACAAAGGAAGAATGGGCCGATGATGGGAGTGAGTCAGACTGTGTTATGGTCGGTACTTAAACTAAAGAGATCCTAAAGAGAGATGTCGTGGGCTGATGACATTACGTACCTCCCTCCTCGACTCACTGCTGCTATTTTCAGGTGTCCCTGCTTTGTCTGCTTCTCTTCTCGAATCGAATGAAAACCACCGTACAAACTTTGTCTTCTCGTCCTTCATTACGTTTGAGTTAACATTTGTTCTACATTTCCTTTAATTCGTGGCCAACAATCGCAGGTCCTATGATTTACTACTTGCAGTTACAGTATTAATGTTGTTAATTGATAGACTCATACAAGCTGACGATCAGTGAGCCCCACTGAAAATCACTGTTTTCTGAATTTCAGCTCCCAGTTTACAGAACCGAAGGTACTCCTCCGTCGCCAGGATTCACTCAATGACTATCGAGGCTCCCATCACCAAGGTATGCCGCTTTAACTTCCTTTGGACACCGACAGTGATCGCACAGACTTTTAAAAATGAGTCTCATCTAAATTTCTACAGTGCACTTTCAACAATTTCAAGTGCATTTGAACTTAAATAAAAGCCTATTTTTAATTGTGCACCTCTTTTATGGACAGGAGAAGTGTGTAAAACTTGAAGCAGAAACTTTGTCACAACTTATTTTCCTCTGAGAGCAGCTTGTTTATTCACTTATGGAAAAAAATACGTATTTCTGAGTTTGTATTATTACCTCATTAATATTGTAAATAATAAAATTCTGAGTTTTGAATTTCTTCAAAACTACATAGTGCCCCTTTTAAACAGATGATTTCTTTGCAGTAAGTAAGTTGCAGTAAAATAAACATCTTATTATTTCTTGTTTACAGCGTGGTTAATATCAGTTATGACAGAGTGTCATGTCTAATTTCCACAACACTGGTCAGTCAAAGTTCACATGACGGGTTTTTCCCTGTATGTATTTGCAAACATCACATTCTAGTGAACATGTTCAGAAGTGTGTTGGTGATCAGGGTGTGAACTCTGGATTCTCCCTGACCCCGCTGTCATGATGTGAAGGTGCTCAGAGCAACAGGCTGCCGCTCATGTACAGTGTATAGTATGTCACATTGTCTCCCTCCACATCCCACCACAGGTCCTGTGATGTCCTTGTGTGGATGACAGCAGCTTTTTTTTTAGCTGCTTTGCCCCAGATGGGACTTCTCCAGCATCACATGCACGTCTCCATGACACATGCACAAAGAAAGGAGCGCTCTGTTGCAGCGTGTCTTGCAGAGAGGCTGTTTGTGTGTGTGTTTGCATGTGATGTCTGTTTTGCTGCAGAATAAGGACTTTTCTTTTTCCTCTTCCCACTCAGGTAATAAACATCATCAACGCAGCCCAGGAGAGCAGCCCGGTGACCGTAGCCGAGGCTTTAGATCGCGTGCTGGAGATCCTGAGAACCACCGAGCTCTACTCCCCTCAGCTCGCCTCCAAAGAAGATGACCCCCACACCAACGACCTGGTCGGGGGGCTCATGAGTGTAAGAGGCAGCGTAGATGCTTCATTCATAAGTTCACACGTTTAAAGCTCTTTATAAGGAGAGGTCAGAAATAGTTGTTCCTCCATCACGTTGTAAAAATGTTGCTACCTCATGCAAATGAAATCAAACATGCGTTCTTATTGAACCAAGAATGTTTTGGCCTCCAGAATCAGATCAGTGGTGCCAGCAGAGTCTTTGTTTATTTTTTATATTTTGATTTGTTGATTGAGTCAAACTATGAGGTGAGTCACTGCACGCACATGTTTGACTCTGAACACAGAGTTGGTTGAGGTTTTCAGATCATTCAGTCCAGCAAAGACGACTTTTGGACAACAAATTATACATTTTGTAGCCATATTTTTTATTCTTGTATGAAAAAGTCCCATTAAAAAAAGACTAAAAACCTTCTTTCATATCTAACATCCGGTTTTAACTTCTTCCTCTGTGTCAAAAAACTGCTAAAAACACATCAATGAGCCACAATAGCTGCTTTTACATGGAGCCTAATATTCTGATTATAATTGGCTTAAAAATGTACTGAAGAGGATTAAAGTCACTGTAGAAAAAAATTGACAAATTTTTTTCCCCACAATTTGGACTTTTTACTCAGATTTCGGACTTTTCTTTATACAGTTCTGACCTTAAAGGGATAGTTCGGATTTTTTGACATGAAGTTGTATGACATCCTCACCATCAGTGTCGTGCATCAGCAGTGACTTTTCCCTCACTGCGTCCTGTGAGCCGAGGTCTGTCCCGCTGTTGTTGCTGAAGAAAGTAGTTACGGCTAGTTTGCGGGGTCACTAAGATAAAGCGTTTTGCTTCAAAAAACAATATCCGTTCAAAAGAGTAAAACATTTGCATCACAAAATCGTTTACGACAAAAAAGTCAGACCTCACAATCACCTGGCACTATTTCCCCTCCCTTTGTATCACTGCGCGCTTCCGCCTGTTGACACACGGCACCGCTCCGTCAGCTGTTTCACGGTGTTTACATGCTCGCATGGTAAATGTAAATATGTCTGACTACGAAACGAGTGATGAAGACATTCCTTTTACCACAGAGCCAAAGGGATATCTTTATGAACCTGAATACACAGACACCGAGCTTCGTCAAATGGAGTTAGAATGGGCAGAGAGAGAGGAGAGAGACGGAGAAGCGGTCCAAGCTGAAGTTGGACCTGTACAGACAGTACATAGTTGCTGACAATAATAATAACAGTCATCATATAAAAAGGCACCGTCTTTAGCTTGTAGGTAGTTGTTCTTACCTGGGGTCGTGGCACAGCAGCGCTCTTCAAAACATGTTTCTTCCTCTTTCCTGGGCGTGTAGGAACATAATCGTCCTTGCTGAAGTGTGCACTACACACACAAAGCTTTTTCACCCTTGGCAGTCTCGCTTCAATGTTCAAGCCTATGGCAAGAAGCCAAAGTTGCCTAATAGCAATGTCCGTGACAGGAAAGCGGTGAAATATATACGGCGACTTGGTGTGATCTTTGTTGTTGCAACCCGGATAATCGCAAATCCGCACCATTTTTATATATCCTCTTGTCTAATAATCTCGCTAGTACTCACGTTAGCTCTCTCGCACATCCGGGCATGTAAACACAGTGAAACAGCTGACGGAGCGGTGCCGTGTGTCAACAGGCGGAAGCGCGCAGTGATACAAAGGGAGGGAAAGTAGTGCCAGGTGATCGCGAGGTCTGACTTTTTTGTCGTTAACGATTTTGTGATGCAAATGTTTTACTCTTTTGAACGGATATTGTTTTTTGAAGCAAAACGCTTTATCTTCGTGACCCCGCAAACTAGCCGTAACTACTTTCTTCAGCAACAACAGCGGGACAGACCTCGGCTCACAGGACGCAGTGGGGGAAAAGTCATTGCTGATGCACGAAACTGATGGTGAGGATGTCATACAACTTCATGTCAAAAAATCCGAACTATCCCTTTAAACTTTGGTTCTGAGATAAAGTCTGAATTCTGAGGGAAAAAACTGATCAAAATAAAAACTCTCTTGTAAACGATATCCCCTGATAATTATCCAGCTGCGTCTTGTATCAGCAGACAAGACGCAGCTGGATAATTATCAGGGGCCCACCGTCATGATGTAAATGCATAGTGACGTATAATGCTCCACTTACTAAAGATGGCGGCTTCTAAGGTGAAGAGAGAAAAACACTGCAACGCTTTTTTTTACACACAAACTCTGAGAGAACAATAGATATCCATCAACACTATCAACACACCGAAAGAGAAAAAATCTCCGACGGGGAAGAGGAACTTGTGACGTAACATGACTGTAGCGAATGTCACACAGCTGGTGTGTCTAATTAAATTAATTGTCGCATGTAAACACAGGCTCTATTAATCCCGTCCCATGTAAACAGTTGACCCTAAATCTTCAGTCGGAGTGAAGAAATATTGATCCAAATGTGGATTAATCCTCCGCTGAAAATAGTCCCCAACAAATTCTCTTTTTACGTCTGTTTAAGTGAATAAAGTTAAAGCTACATGTCCAGATGTTTCAGGAAACTACTGAGCTTTTTCTGAAAAAAACAAAAAACAATTATGTATTTTTTAAATAAGATTTATGTCTTCAGAAGAAACAAATGGGGTTGAATCTGAGCCACAGACAGGGTGTAGACCAACATGAGGTTTTTGACAATAAATTAAAAAAAACATTTTGAATAAAGATTTGTGCTTTGCAGAGAAAATGTTAGAGAACTATAGAGCTAAAACTTTTTATGAAAACTGTTTTATAAGCTTTAGATGAACCAAAGGCCGCTCACTGCTCTTCTACAGTTAATTAAACCACTTCTTTCTTTCTGTTTTCTCTCCAGGATGGCCTGCGGAGACTCTCTGGGAACGAATATGTCTTCTGCAAAAGTGAGTTTTAAGAACCAACTGTATATAACAGTGAATGATGCACACAATAAGTCCATTAAGAACATAACATGGTTTTGCTAATGAAATCAAAAGGTGCATTAGAGAAAGAGGAAAAGGATCTCCTTAAAGTAGATTACATACACTGACAATGACACAGGTTCACACTCTTAAAGGAAAAGTTCAGCCAAAAATACGGACGCCCTGAGGGAAAGTGAAGAGTTTGGTGGTTTCCCCAGATAATTTTTTTTCCAGATGAAAAAAAAACTTCTTGGCTGGAGAAAAAATAAAAAAGTAAGCTCATTTATCAGTGTCTGTTTCTGCCAGGAAAAAAAATTCTCTCATTTTTTTTATTTTCCCACATTTTCACATGTGAAAGAACATTAGAAAGATTTCCTGGCAAAACTGTTTTTCCCCACCAGTTCTCAAGTCACAAACACAGGAGAGAAAAACAATTAAGATCAGTCTTAGAAAATGGATCAGCGGATAAAAAAAAATGTACTTACCCATCAGGGCGTCTGTGCCTCCCTCCATGTTGGTGTAAAGTCAGGTGAAGTCTCGTAGTCCACAGAACATTTCTGGAGCTTCACAGTAAAACAGAGTTGCAGCATTCTGCTGAACACCTGAAGCAGCTGGAGACTTGATTTAAAATGGAAAAAACATAAAATGTCTCCGTACAGCTCGCCAAGTGAAATCCAAGTCTCCAGAAGCCTCAAGATCCTGAAGTGATTTGAAAAGATGTTATTTACACGCTTTTTAAAGCTGAAATCTTAAGCTAAGCTAAAAGTAAAAATAACATCTTCAGCATGAGGGGGAGGAGATAATGACTGCATTTTCATTTTTTGGTGAACTGTACCTTTTAAAGATGATATAAGAGAAGCCCAGAAGTTAATGTTAATGAGTAAAGAACATGTAGGAGGAGATTTAGCCTGCGGCCTTCATCATCACAAAGATTATGGATCGTGACTGAATCTCACGAGTTAATATAAAGTTTAAGGTGGTAACTGTCTTGATGAAAGCATTAAAATGTTCTTGTAGCTTTCTGGAGTGTGAATTCTTCCATTGAGTTTCTTATGTAATCCCCATTATAATGATTAAAGTCATAAGAACACTTAGCCGATCTGAATCAAGAGTTTAATTTCCAAGAAACCAGCGTCTTTCTCTCAGAACTGCAGCTCCCTCTGCTCTCATATGACTCTTTAAACAATCTTATCAAACAACATCTTTGTACCTCAGTCTCGAAGGACCAGAGTGCCAGTATGTTTGCTCATGTATACCGATATTAGAGAGCCAAGATTGGCACAGCCATTTTTGATTTATCCGTGAAATCCCACACAGAGCTCCGTCTCTGTTTGCCCCTTTTATGGTCAACTCACCTTCAACGCTGCACGCTTCTGTCTGTCCACTAGATATGAGTCAGAGCCAGCTGGCTATCCCAGTCACCCTGAATGACGTCCCCCCGTCCATCGCCGAGATGCTGAATGATGAGGAGTGCTGGGAGTTCAACATCCTGGAGCTGGAGGCAGCAACACACAAGAGGTACGAAGATGGTGGAGTCACGGCAGCCAGAATGAGGAGAAAGATTAGAGAGCCGCAACGATTAAACAAAGTCAGAATTCTCTGAATATTTTCTGGTTTCTTTCCTCCTCTGCAGACCGCTGACGTACCTCGGGCTGAAGATCTTCACCAGTTTCGGCGTGTGCGAGTTCCTGAACTGCTCGGAGGCCACGCTGCGCTCCTGGCTGCAGCTCATCGAGGCGAGCTACCACGCCTCCAACTCCTACCACAACTCCACGCACGCCGCAGACGTGCTGCACGCCACTGCCTACTTCCTACGCAAAGAGAGAGTCAAGGTTAGAGGAAAAACACATCTGGAGTCCAGTGTTTTATATTTAACACTATAAAACAAATATTGTGACCTTTTATTAGTCACACAGCGAAATATAATAACTCATTTTAATAGTACTAACTCATACCAAGGCACATGATATATGATGGCTGGATTACAGCACAAAGAGGAGCGCTCCTCGTGTCACTGAAGGTCATCATATGTCCCAACTTACAACATCGGATAAAAACAAGCAGCGCTTCAAAATGTCAAAGATGTGATGTGATCCACTACAAGGGTTATGGTGTCTGGTGACTCTGTGTTGAACTAACTTTATTGGCAATGTCATTCAGAACAAGCTAAACAAAACAACAAAATTTCATTATGACAAAAGGTGCCGATGTGTGTTTATAATAGACGTGTGTGGTTAGTTCAGTAGTGGATTAAACGATGCTACTCTCGCTAGTCAGCAGCAGAAATACTAGTCTGCTAACTTATTATAATTATTTTATTAATGTACATTTTTAAGTTACATATTGACATAATTTGCAGTGTTTTTTATTTTTATATATTTTGTCGACAAGCCCAAGTTAAAACGTCGGAGAAATTAAAACAAACAAGTTCGGTCCAGTACTGACGTCACCCTGTCTCTGCTGGTTTGTTCAGAGCAGTCTGGACCAGCTGGATGAGGTAGCAGCTCTGATCGCAGCCACGGTTCACGACGTGGACCACCCGGGCCGGACCAACTCCTTCCTGTGTAACGCCGGCAGTGAGCTGGCGATCCTGTACAACGACACGGCCGTGCTGGAGAGCCACCACGCTGCGCTCGCCTTCCAGCTCACCGTCCGAGACAGCAAGAGCAACATCTTCAAGAACACAGACAGGTCGGTAGCAGCAGCTCCTGGTGGTGTCGTGAATACAACGCAGTGTGTTTACATTACTTCCTGCGGTGTGTTAGACTGCGACTGATCCGGATGTTAACTTTATCTCCTTCACGTCTGACAGGAATCAGTTCCGGACGCTGCGACAGGCGATTATCGACATGGTGTTGGCCACAGAGATGACGAGACACTTCGAGCACGTCAGCAAGTTCGTCAACAGCATCAACAAGCCGATGGCGGCCATAGAAGAGACCAGCACAAGTGTGAGTGTGGCTGCACTTAGTTCGACTCATTTTACAATTAAACGTCTTCCAGAAAGGTCGGACAAGAAGATGACACTTATTTTTAAGAGATCTGTTATTTTAAGTCTGTACGGAGTTAGAAGCTTCATTCAGAACGTTGACATCTGAATTTTAAATCAACATTCGAAGCTGCGCAGCTTTTTGTCATTTTGCATTTCTGTTTAAACCCTGTTTAAAGATGAAGCTACGCTGTAGAATTAGATTCCATACCAACACTTTGGTGTTTTGAAAGCTTGTTTTATCTGACGATGTGAGAATGCAAAATAATTTTAAAAAATAAGAAAATACAGACAGAGGGTGAAGGCTTCTAGTGGTTCAAAAGTGATGATTTGCTGACTGAAAGTCCTGCACAGCATACCTTTCATGCCAAATTATAAGAAAACTCTAAGATACATTTTAGGAGATTTAAAATAAAGTGTTACTGGAGTGTCTCAGTAAACGTGTGTAGGCAGAGCGTGCACGTGTTATTGTCTGTATGTGTTATTGTCTGTATGTGCAGATGCTCATGTGTGTGGTGTCGTTCCTGCAGAGCGTGAACAGCGACTGTGACGGTCAGGCCAACATCAGGAACTCTCCAGAGAACCGGCTGCTGATAAAGAGGATGTTGATCAAGTGTGCAGATGTGGCGAACCCCTGCAGACCGCTGGAGCTCTGCATCGAGTGGGCAGGACGGATCTCTGAGGAGTACTTTGCACAGGTGAGGGGACAAACACTGATACAGCTGAGGACAGAGCTGCTTCTGTACGATTCATCTCAGTTATGTCCTTTCACATCTCAGGCTGCACATGTAGTCTGTGTGTGTGTGTTTCAGCTTCGCTGTTGTCAGCTGATTGTGGTCTGTGTGTGTGTTTGACCTGCAGACGGATGAGGAGAAGAGACAAGGGCTGCCCGTGGTGATGCCGGTGTTTGACAGGAACACCTGCAGCGTGCCCAAATCTCAGATCTCCTTCATAGACTACTTCATCACCGACATGTTTGACGCCTGGGATGGTAAGAACATCACCTTCTCTTCTGTTTACCTTTGTGGTTCGCCCCTCTTTGTCTGTGAGTGTGTTTAATAATTCCATTTCCAAGTAGGCTAGTGTGTTCCTAAAATACAGTCCTGTACTTATTTACTGTAGGGTCTGATTCTGAGTCAGACGGGCTACTTAACAAACTTAAATGTTTACTTTCAAAGAACTTAAGCACTTGACAAATAATTGTCTTTGTGGAGCTTCCTCAGCTGCTTTTAGTCTCTCGTATGTTTGATGTCTCCACTTATAATCACATTACAGTTACAGTTTCACTTTCTCAGCTGTTTGCACTTTTCTTTGATAATTATCTCAAACTCTCAATCGTCCTCCTTTAGTCTAAACTGGAGCTCCTCCAAAATGAAGTCAAGAGGTTGAGCATGAAAACATAAAAGTTCCTTGTTTAGCTTTTTTGGGAGAATTCAACCACGTCTGAGTTCCCCTCAGATTGCTGACAAAGATGCAGTAAAAGGAGATGTTCTGATATTCTCCGCAGACATATTTGCTTCCTTTAATTTGGTTTTCCACTTCAGTTGTGACTTTGAACTCTTTTTTAAACGCCAGCAAACTTTATAGCAGTTGGTGCGATCAGCAGCAGGGAATTCTCAGCGATACCACTGAAAATCAAAGGCTGCCAGAAAGCCTTTCAGCAGCTTAAACCATTTCTAAACTGTTTGTTTGAGGAACTATGAGACTCCTCATTCATGTAACCTGACAGTTATTAAGTAGAAGCTTTGACTTTTCAAATGAATCATATCAAAAGCAGAAAATAAGGGCTTACAGTCGTGCTAGCAGCTGTATAACGGTGTACTTGGGCACAGAAATGCTTCAAGCTTAATGCTAACATCAGCATGCTAACAATCACAGTGTTAACATACTAATGTTTAGCAGGACATGTTTAGTTCACCATCTTAGCAATGTTAGCATGCTTGTTAGCATGCTAGGTTCACCTGAGGTTGATGGAATTGTTAGTTTTGCAGGATTTTTGTCATGAACTTGTGATTTAGATTCGTTCCCTATAAACCAGACTTCCACTGGGCGAAAGAGCTCTTGGGAAAATGGAGGCTGATAATACGACTTGGGACTGCCAGGGGAGGAAAAGTTGTCTGACTTAGTCCAACACTTAAAATAGAAACAGAGGATCTCCGAAGTTGAGACAGTTCATCCTGAAGGGGACATACATGTGTCGACAAAATTTTCATGGGAAACTTTTTTAATAGTTGCCGAGACATTTCGATATAAAAGTATACAAAATATACAATACAAAAATATCAGGCTGATGGTGGCACTGGAGAAATGTCATGGAATGATTTAAATCAGTACGATTCATCCTCTGGGGATCATGAAAGTTTGCTCAAGATTTCAAGGCAATATGTCCAATAACTGTTGAGATAAATGAACTTTGTGGACTTTAACTGTTGCTAATCCACTGATGCGTTGGATAAAACCGTTCCCAGGGATTTAAGTGTTTCCAGTTAAAAAAACAAGATTAAACTGGTTCCAGTTCTCTGAATCACAGCACACATTTCTGATTTGTTCAGCGATCAAAATAGAATGAATGAAACAAAACAGCGACACTGTCGGGATAAAACACAACCTCATACATTCACATCTTCACTCGGAGGTTTCTCGGCTGATTGCAGAACAGGGAATTACAGGAAAGAGATGAGGAGGAGGAGTCAGGAGAAGAGGGAAGGGATAGTTTGGTGCGTATATCTTCACATTCCCACTGATTTTCCCTTTTACTTTAGTCTCCCCCAAGAGGGAAGTTGTTTACTGTCAACAGCGCTCTGATGTCACGGAAAGATTTCCAAACGCCAGTGGGACGGGGAGAGACTGCGAGGGCGTCGGGGGAGGAAGTTGGGAAAATAGAGGAGAGGATGGGGGCGTACGGCTTCACTTCTAAACACAAAAACACACATGCAGCCGCTCTCGATCCAGCAGGGTCAGCGTCGGGGTCAGCGTTAGCTTCACAGATGCATCGTGGGTCATCAACAGACCGGAAACGAGGATGTAAACAAGACGAGGTCGTGCACTGAGAACACACACTCTGCAGACTGAAACACACAGAGACCTTTGACTCCTGTAATGTGGGAGAGTGTACATACATAACATCAGCCACTGTACAGGAACCCTCCAGTCCAGCAGCTCATGTGGGAGGACAACAGGAAGCGTCTGACAGCAGGTGTGTCCACCAGCTCACATTTCACCGCCATTGTGTTTGTTCCTGGAAGGTCTTAAAGGAACAATTCACCCAAAAAATGTAAATCAAGTCATATTTTTTTTAGCCCAGAATCTTTCTAAGTTCCCCCGTGAAATGTCCCGTCTAACCCATGGAGGAAAAAAATGTTCTTATGGGATTTTTTTTTTTTTCTTGCCGTTTCACACATGAAACAAAAATGTCTCGCACACAATTTATTTTTAACTATTTTTTCATAGTTCAAAAAAAAAATTTCCCCCTAAACTTTTTTTTTTTTTTTTACTGAAAAAAACATTCACCCGGTTTCACACATGGAAAAAAAATTAATTCTTGCCGCGTTTCACGAATGCAATTTTTTTTTTTTTTTAGGAATACTTTTTTCAGGGGAAAAAATCACTCGCAGTAAAAGCAAATTATTTCTCATGGGAATTTTTTTAATTTAATTTGGTTTTGTTTTTTTCTCCTGGAAGACATTTTGTCACCCTTTTTCACAGAGAAACATGAATTTTAAAAAACATTTTTCCTGAAAATAAATTTCACACATCAGAAAAAGTTTTTCCCTTGGGTTGTTTTTTCACTGACATTTTGTTGCTCCTGAATTTATTTTAATTACTCGATTTCACACATGGAAAATCTCCCCGAGAGTTTTTTCTTTTTTCACTGAAATATTTTTCCTTAAAGAACATTTCACTCGGTTTCACACATGAAAAAAAAAATTATCTTGAAATAAAAAAGCTCCTGGAAAACATTTTTTCAGTCAGTTTCAGATGGAAAAATATTTTTTTACTCACTTCACTCGTGGAATTTTTGCTTCCTGATGGGAAAAAAAAATCTAATAATTTTGAAATGTTTTTAAAAATTAAATTAAAATTAAAAATGTTTTCACTGAAATAAATAAATAAATAAATGTACCTTGCGTTCTCACAGATGGAAAGAGAAGTTAAAGAACTTCGACAGATGATCCATGCCAAACTATATTTCCACCAGTTGTGAAGTCACAAACGCAGCAGAGAAAACGATTTAGATCAGACTCAGAAAATGGATCACGGAGCCCCTCAGGGCTTCGATAACACCCCAAGACCTGTAAACACACTTTAATGTGTAAAACTGGTGAAATGACCCTTTAAGAAGCTGAACCTATTGAATCCAGTCAGGACGTCAAATCATTTGTCTCTTCTCTAACCGACCTCCTCTCTGTCTCCTCTCAGCCTTCGCCAGCCTGCCGGGTCTCATGGAACACCTGTCGGAGAACTACAAGTACTGGAAGGGCTTGGACGAGATGAAGTGTAAGAGTCTGCGTCCTCCTCCTCCTTCTTGACCGACTCCTCGTCGCCTCCATCACTCCGAGCGGGGCGGGACAGATAATGTGGCCCCGCACTGGAACAATTAAGTCTCTTCAGCTGTGATTCGACGGAGCGCTGTGCCCTCCCGGGCGACCCCGGACTCGGGCCGATGCCGGCAGAGCGAACATCACTGACTGACGGACGCTGAGACGTGTTTCCATCTCAAATCACAGCCTCTTTTCTCGTGTGGAGGTGGTGTTCAGTCGGAGGAGAACAGGTTGTCATTTGAGGGCCCCGTCGACTCTCTGTTGCCACTTTTTACGGCCCTGTTAAGTATTCCTAATAGCACCTGTGTGGACCTCACCTGACAATCTGTACCATACAGTGTGACACACCACAAACCTGCACTTTAGCTAATCGAGACGTTTTCAGTTTGAGCTCCTTCTGCTGTTTTTGCTTTTCAGTTTGTATCTTTTTCACTCTGCATCTATTTGTGTAAAAGAGAAGTGGTGATTAAGACGGTGACCGAAGCCAGAAGCACCGGCTCCTCATGCAGTGTGTGTGCAATCAAAACTCCCTCTTCAAACCACCAACTTGTGAAGGTGCTCAGCTGGACTGATTCATTCTGAGGAGCTGTGATCTAACTGCTGTGTGAGCGACACTTTGACTTGTGTCCGGGACCAAATCCTGAGCAATCCACGCCGCTGTCGGGCCCCCGAACAGAAAGAACTCGCTCCAGAGACGGTGAGCCAGGTACCACGGTCCGATCAGGAGGGAGGACCAGCCATCTTTGGTGACGATTGCTGGATTTAAAGATCGTGTAGCTGGTGGTGAAATATGTCACCCAGAGATCTACTGTTATGGTCACATCCTCCACATCATCGTCCTGTGTGCACTGTGAAAGCAGTCAGTGGAGATCTTTGTCAAACCTGTACGTCAGAACATTTTCTCCTCCCCATGCTGATGGAAAGTCAGGTGAAGTTTAGTAGCTGGAGACCTGGATCACAGCAGACGAGCTGTATGGAGACATCTGATGGGTTGTTTTTTGGTTGTTTTTCCGTTTTAAATCAAGTCTCCAGCAACTCTGTTTTACTGTGAAGCTCCAGAAATGTTTTGTGGACTACGAGACTTCACCTGACTTTCCATCAGCATTGAGGGAGGAGATGATGACTGGATTTATATTTTTTAGTGAACTGTTCCTTCATCCAATAATATAAAAACATCAGATGTTGCTTTGTGACACTAACTGTAGAAGTTTTCACCCAAATAGGAAGAAACAAATGTGACTGACGAGCATCTGAACAACATAAACGTTCGATGTGAATATGAAGGAGATCCATGTTTGGATCCGGCTGCAGCGTCGGTCTGCTCTCACATTGTTTTAGTTCAATCTAATCTAGTCTAAAAACCTGCAGCTCGCAGTTATTTGTCTCTTTTTGGAGAAATGAAGCTGCACATGATTTCCAGATTATTTGGATTCAGAGAAACAACAAAAGGTTGTGTGATGTGTCTGCCCTCTGGTGGCGGCAGGGGGGCGCTGCAGTAGTGGGACACAAACATAAATCAGTGATGGTTCATCATTCATCATTTTCCAGATCAGATCAGGAAATGAGTTATTACTCACCTGTAGTCTGGAATGAAAAATCAAAGAATTTGTCAGCATTTACGCAGAAAAACAATCAGCTGTAATATCTGAGAACTATTGATTACTTTCATGATTAAAAGTTTAGTCTGTAAAACGTCAAAAGATTGATGTGAACATCCTTGTCAGAGTCCCGAAGTGACGACTTTAAATTTCTTCTTTTGTCCAACCAGCGGTCCAAAACACAAAGACTCTTCACTTACGGTCATACATGACAAAGATAAGCAGCAGGTCCTCACATTTGAGAAGCTGGAGTTGAACTTTTTAGCTTGAAACAAATTTTTTTCAACTAATCAACGTGGAGCATTTTTCTTAAACTTTAACCCGTAAAGGTGAGATGGTGTTGGAGAGCTGTTTCTAGCAGCACACTGATGTTATTTTATAAAGAAAATCGTATTTAAAATATTGATTAGAGGTTAAATCTGCAGATAAACTACCTGAGCTGCTTTGGTGACATTGTGTGATTCCATCATGTTTTATGGTTCTGGTCTCATGTGAGCGAAGGAGGACGTGTTGCAGTGTGTGTTCAGTGTGTGTTCGTCCAGGAGACGCAGTGTTAACCAAAGGCACAGAGAGCTCTTTACAGGTGCCTTATTCTTTGGTCATCGTTACACAAACTAAAGTATTTAACTTCCTCCTGCCCGTGAGAGAAAAAAACAAGAGAAGCCATACGTGTTTTAGATGTTTTTAGAAAATATGACTTTAGGTTTGTTGCTTTGTGGTCTGTGTTAATAGTTCTGTCACGATGGTTTGGACCTTTGATTCTCCAACAACAAGGTTTTTAAAGACAAATCCCGAATCAGCTGAAGTTGGATCAGACGTGAGTTCTGTTAGTTTGTTGTTTTATTTCACTTTAAAGGGGAAAATTTGTGAGAGATGGCCAGAGTTTTAGTTTAAAACATTCAATAATGAGCTAATATCATCATCGCTGTGTCAAAGACATCTGTGTTGCAGAGATGTCGACTGAAATTAGCTTTTTGTTTTTGCTCGGTTAAACTTACTGATTTTTTTTTTCCTCCTGAAAACAGTTTCACTGTTTCACATACGGAAAAAATCACCTGAAATTTTTTTTCACTTCAAAAAAAATTCACTCACTTTCACACAATTTTTTTTGTACTTAAAAAAAAAAAAAAAGTTCACTTGGTTTTTCTCACACAAAAAAAAATCTCCTGAATTTTTTTCCACTAAATTTTCACTTTTCTGCTAATAAAAATGATCCTAAATATATTTTTCCACGGTTTCATACACGAATATAAACTTTTTTTTCCCCTGAAGATTTCTTTGTGAGTTTCACACATTTTTTTTCCTCTTGAAATCTTTTTTTGTCTGCTTTGTTTCATTTTTTTTTTTTCCTCCTGAAATTTTTTTTTCACGGATGGAAAGATAAATTAAAGAACTTCGACAGATTATCTTCGCCAAATTTTATTTAACCTCAGTCATTAGCCACTTGTTAACAACCACCATTTTTAAGACACGTAAACATTTCTTTAAATTCAAACTTGAAGTATTTTTGATGTATTTCATGTCATAACACAAAACATGAAAATCTCTCACGATGTGCAAAAATGCTAACTTATCACCAGCTGTTAGGACTCATTCCTGCAGCACTCTGTAGTTCCACTTAGCTATAAGAGTATAGTGAGCAGCAGTTAGCAGTAATGCTGCCCCCTATAGTTTTGGAGCTACCTCTTGAATTCTGGCCATTTCTCACAAACTGCACCTTTTAAGGAGACAAACTGGTCCCATCCATGTTTTCATGATGTGAAGTAATTTAACCGATGACCGAGGTCGAACGAACGCCTTAATCCTGTCATGTCTCACTGTTTAGTTCTGCTACTGTTGCAATACACTGTAAACTACCTAACGTACCTGCTGTTCTGTAAATACTCACCCAGATGATTGTTTTTAATGCTTATGTTGCTGATGTACCCTTTTTGTTTTGGCTTTTTTTTGTTGCAGGGGTGATTTCTGATCAAAATCTGTAAAAGAAGATTTAAATTTTTTTACAGTGACCTGAAACGCGACTCCACCTCTGATTGTTTCATGACCGCTCTCGCTGATCATGAGAGAATATTTTTGCTAGTCGATAATGAGAGATTTCTATTCACAAAGACGATTTCCAGATTTGTGTGTGGGATAGAAAACATGCCTTTTCTGTGAGCTGCACTGACTGAATGTGATGATATCAATTAGATCAGATGGCAGCCGGTCGTTTGACGCCTCACTCGCTCCGAGTCGTCTGAGGCAGAACCCGTTTGTGTAACTGCTTGTTATGTAACGATCAGCCTTCGACACTCACAGTGGTTTCTATTTCCGCTCCTTCATCTCGGACACCGACGGCTGCGACAACGTGCCAATCCTCTGCTGTTTTGTATCATTTCTAAACAGAACAATAATTAGAAAGTGATGTAATTTACAGTACAAATTATTTTTCAAAGAGAAATCATTACTGGCCGTGAGAACTGTAACGTGTGGTGAAGATTTTACTGCCTCATGCATAGAAGTAAAAAAACAAAAAAAAGCTTCATCAGAGTCACTGAAGATGTTTGAGATGTTTAGTTTGCTCTCTGATTACGATGTCTTATTTTGATGTTCTGTCAAACACACACATGTATTGTGAGACCATTAAAGATTCTTTAAATATAACGGCTTCACCAATTCTGTTACATACAATTTGAGGTACTTGCACTTGAGTATTTTCATTTTCTGTTACTTCATACTTCCACTTCACTACATTTTGGGGTCAAATATATACTTATATTACATTTATTTGATTACTTGTTACCTCAGATTACATGCTGCATTTAGTAGAACATTTAAAATTTAGTTATTTTACTGGAAATCAAGTAGTTTAACATGGTATCTTTATTTTTACTCAAGTATGACTTACAACAGTAATTTTTACAACACCAAAAGTAACTAAATACATTTACTTTCCCTCTATCAAAAAGGTTTCTCAACTGTCTCATCTTGCTCTTCTCTCTGCAGACTGCATGCCACTGTGCATGATTGTTGAACCTTCTTTATAAAGAATAAAATCCTCAAAAGACAACTGGTATTTCTTACAAGTTTATTTCAGATATCTCACAAAGTAAGATTTGATTTCCACAACACTCCTAAATGAGAAAAACAGAAGAAAAGGGGTTAAAGAAAAAGGCTTCTCCCTCCTACTAGGCTACCACGGTTTTTTTCTATTTACAAATTTACAAAGTATCAGGTTGTACTACAGAAGTTACTTAATAGTGTATATCACAAACAAACCGCTAGTCAAGCTAGACACTGGTCCAAGTTTGACATGGAAGCGTCGGTGGAGAGGAAGATTGCAGTCAGCCAGCGGCTTAAAAAGGGCTCTCCTCCCACTGACCAATCCCGTGGCAGCAATCAGGCTGAGGCAGCCAATCAGCAGGTCCAACCTGCTCTCAATCCAACACACGCACTCACTCACATTTTCCCCTTAACTTTTTCTCAAATTTCCCTTAACTTTTTCTCAAATTTCTGATTTTCCCCTTAACTTTTTCTAAAATTTTGACTTTTGTTTCAAAAAATTTCTTAAAATTCTGCTTTTTCCCCTTGACTTATTCAAAAATTTCTGATTTTACCCTTATCTTTTTCTGAAAATTGACTTTCTTCCCTTTACTTTTTCTCAAATTTCAGATTTTTCCCTTAACTTTTTCTGAAAATTTTGACTTTTTCTCAAAATTAAATTTTTTCCCCCTTTCATGTAACTTTTTCTCAAAGTCCAGACGTTTCCCTGAACTTTTTCTCAAATTTCTGATTTTTCCCGTAACTTTTTCCCTAAACTCATTCTCAAATTTCCCCTTAACTTTAGTTCAAAATTCAGTTTTTTCCCCTAAACTTTTTCTCAAACTTCTCATTTCCCCTTAACTTTTTCTCAAAATTCTGATTTTTTTCCTTACCTTTTTCTCAAATTTCTGACTTTTTCTCCTCAACTTTTTCTCAAAATTCAGTTTTTTCCCCTTAACTTTTTCTCAAAATTCTGATTTTTTTTCCTTACCTTTTTCTCAAATTTCTGACTTTTTCTCCTCAACTTTTTCTCAAATTTCTGATTTTTCCCTTAACTTTTTCTCAAAATTCAGTTTTTTCCCCTTAACTTTTTCTCAAACTTCCCCTTAACTTTTTCTCAAATTTCAGATACTACCTCCGGAGGTGCATCAGATGCGCAGCGAAATTTCACCCCTCGCAGCATCTTTCACACAGAGGCGGATGTGGAGAATTGGTGCAGGATCCCCACATGCAAACCGCAGTGTGAACGGGGCTAGTCTAAAACCAAAGACTTAATTTACTGACATCAATGACAAAGAGAAGCTGATCATGTTCACAGATATGGAGATGGAACCAGACCAAAGTGTAAGATTTTAATGAAAATTGAAAGGACTCATTGATCATCATTTGCCACTCCTCGTGCCCCTTGTTTTACTCTGAGCCCCTCTAAAGGACTCCAATCATTGATTTTGGATTACTGGCTGGATATAGTCAACTTGGGAAAAAGAGGAACATTTAAAATGTTGAAGGGCTTTTTTTCAGAGTCAGTCAAACAGAAGTGATCATCCCACAGAAAGGAAAAGAAACATGAAGTGTGTTTCTTCAGTCTTCAAACAATCCAGAAGACTGAAATCTGGAATCCAGAAATAACGGCCAACAACTGTCAGTGTATTTATTACTGAGCTGAATGAGTGTGTCCTCCTATCAGAGCTCAGTGTGTTTGTCACGTGACTGGCTGGATGATGAGTGAGAATTTTGAGAGTTAAAGGAAAAAGTCAGAATTTTGAGAAAAATTGAGTGAAAAAGCCAGAATTTTGAGAATTTCTGACAATTTGTTTTCTTTGTGAAGTAAAACCAAAGGAAAAATAAGAATTTCCAAAAATTGTCAAATTTCCATAGACTTCCCAAGATTTATGAATATTCCCGACAATTTCTGAAAATTCCCGAAAATTCCCGAAGATTCCCTAAGAATTTCCGAAAATTCAGAAGGAAAAAGACCTGACCTTCAAGCCTCACAAGGATTTAACCAGCTGCTCAGAACTTCTGATCAGCCTTTTATTGTTTTTAAATTCAGACAAATGTTTTTGTTTTCTGTGAAGTGAAACCAAAGGGAAAAGAAGAATTTCCGGAGATTCCCGAGGATTCTCGAAAATTTCCCGAAAATTTCCCGAAAATTTCCCGAAGATTTCCGAAAATTTCCGGAAATTTCCGGAAAATCTCTGAAAACTCCGAAGCCTTTCCAAGGGGGGAATTTATGAAGATTTTTTTTAAATTTTTTTTTTTTGTCAAGTGAAACTAAAGGAAAAAGAAGAATTTCCGACTTCAGAAGTCCTTGAACCTCATAAGAATCAAACCTACAATCTCTGAAACTCCAAGTAATCCTCTTACAAGCTGACCCACTTGTTCATGTGGTGTTCTGTTTCTCAGAGGTTTTCACTGTGTCCTTCAGTAACCTGACCTTCAAGCCTCACAAGGATTGAACCAACATCCTCAGAACTTCTGATCAGCCTGCTAAGACACTGAGCTATTTGATCTGACTAAATTCCAGTGTAATTCTTACATTTTTGACTTTTACTTTTGAAAAACAGACTTCAGTCTCAAAAGTTTTTGTCAAGTGAAACTAAAGGAAAAAGAAGACTTTCTGACTTCAGAAGTCCTTGAACCTCATAAGAATCAAACCCACAATCTCTGAAACTCTTACAAGCTGAGCCACTTGTTCAGAACTTCCTTCAGAACTTGGTCCAGCATCCTGAGAACTTCTGATGAGCCTTTTATTGTTTTTAAATTCAGACCAATTTGGTTTTTGTGAAGTGAAACCAAAGGAAAAAGAAGAATTTCCGAAGATTCCCGAGGATTCCCGAAAATTCCGGTAATTTTCGGAAAGTTTCCGAAAATTTCGGAAAATTTCCGAAAATTTCCGAAGATTTCCGAAGAATCCCGAAAATTTCCGGAAAATCTCTGAAAACTCCGAAGCCTTTCCAATGGGGGGGGGGATTTATGAAGATTTTTTTAATTTATTTTTTTTGTCAAGTGAAACTAAAGGAAAAAGAAGAATTTCCGACTTCAGAAGTCCTTGAACCTCATAAGAATCAAACCTACAATCTCTGAAACTCTTACAAGCTGAGCCACTTGTTCAGAACTTCCTTCAGAACTTGGTCCAGCATCCTGAGAACTTCTGATCAGCCTTTTATTGTTTTTAAATTCAGACCAATTTGGTTTCTGTGAAGTGAAACCAAAGGAAAAAGAAGAATTTCCGAAGATTCCCGAGGATTCCCAAAAATGTCCGAACATTTCCAAAGCATTTCCGAGGGGGGAAATTATGAAGTTTTTTTCTTTTTTCTTGTTTTTTTAATTCAGGCAATTTTTTTTGTCAAGTGAAACTGAAGGAAAAATTATACTTTCTGACTTCAGAAGTCCTTGAACCTCATAAGAATCAAACCCACAATCTCTGAAACTCTTACAAGCTGAGCCACTTGTTCAGAACTTCCTTCAGAACTTGGTCCAGCATCCTGAGAACTTCTGATCAGCCTTTTATTGTTTTTAAATTCAGACCAATTTGGTTTCTGTGAAGTGAAACCAAAGGAAAAAGAAGAATTTCCGAAGATTCCCGAGGATTCCCAAAAATGTCCGAACATTTCCAAAGCATTTCCGAGGGGGGAAATTATGAAGTTTTTTTCTTTTTTCTTGTTTTTTTAATTCAGGCAATTTTTTTTGTCAAGTGAAACTGAAGGAAAAATTATACTTTCTGACTTCAGAAGTCCTTGAACCTCATAAGAATCAAACCCACAATCTCTGAAACTCTTACAAGCTGAGCCACTTGTTCAGAACTTCCTTCAGAACTTGGTCCAGCATCCTGAGAACTTCTGATGAGCCTTTTATTGTTTTTAAATTCAGACCAATTTGGTTTTTGTGAAGTGAAACCAAAGGAAAAAGAAGAATTTCCGAGGATTCCCGAAAATTCCGGTAATTTTCGGAAAGTTTCCGAAAATTTCGGAAAGTTTCCGAAAATTTCCGAAAATTTCCGGAAAATCTCTGAAAACTCCGAAGCCTTTCCAAGGGTGGGGAATTTATGAAGATTTTTTTTAATTTTTTTTGTCAAGTGAAACTAAAGGAAAAAGAAGACTTTCTGACTTCAGAAGTCCTTGAACCTCATAAGAATCAAACCCACAATCTCTGAAACTCTTACAAGCTGAGCCACTTGTTCAAAACTTCTTCCAGAACTTGGTCTAGCATCCTGAGAACTTCTGATCAGCCTTTTATTGTTTTTAAATTCAGACAAATGTTTTTGTTTTCTGTGAAGTGAAACCAAAGGGAAAAGAAGGATTTCCGAAGATTTCCGGAAAGACTCCCGAACATTTCCGAAAATTTTCGAAGATTTCTGAAGACTCCCAAAAATTTCCCAAAAATCTAAATTTCTTTTGTCCAGTGAAACTGAAGGAAAAAGAAGACTTTCTGACTTCAGAAGTCTTTGAACCTCATAAGTATCAAACCCACAATTTCTGAAACTCTTACAAGCTGAGCCACTTGTTCAGAACTTCCTCCAGAACTTGGTCCAGCATCCTGAGAACTTCTGATAAGCCTTTTATTGTTTTTAAATTCAGACAAATTTGTTTTTTGTGAAGTGAAACCAAAGGAAAAAGAAGAATTTCCGAAGATTCCCAAGGATTCCCGAAAATTTCGGAAGATTCCCGAAAATTTCCGAAATTTTCCGAACATGTCCGAAGAATCCCGAAAATTTCGAAGCATTTTCGAGGTGGGAAATTATGAAGTTCTTTTTTAATTCAGGCAATTTTTTTTTGTCAAGTGAAACTAAAGGAAAAAGAAGACTTTCTGACTTCAGAAGTCCTTGAACCTCATAAGAATCAAACCTACAATCTCTGAAACTCTTACAAGCTGAGCCACTTGTTCAAAACTTCCTCCAGAACTTGGTCCAGCATCCTGAGAACTTCTGATCAGCCTTTTTTGTTTTTAAATTCAGACAAATGTTTGTTTTCTGTGAAGTGAAACCAAAGGGAAAAAAAGAATTTCCGAAGATTTCCGAAGAATCCCGAACATTTCCGAAAATTTCCGAAGAATCCCCAAAATTTCCCAAAAATCTAAATTTCTTTTGTCAAGTGAAACAGAAGGAAAAAGAAGACTGACTTCAGAAGTCCTTGAACCTCATAAGAATCAAACCCACAATCTCTGAAACTCTTACAAGCTGAGCCACTTGTTCAGAACTTCCTTCAGAACTTGGTCCAGCATCCTGAGAACTTCTGATGAGCCTTTTATTGTTTTTAAATTCAGACCAATTTGGTTTTTGTGAAGTGAAACCAAAGGAAAAAGAAGAATTTCCGAAGATTCCCGAGGATTCCCGAAAATTCCGGTAATTTTCGGAAAGTTTCCGAAAATTTCGGAAAGTTTCCGAAAGTTTCCGAAAATTTCCGAAGAATCCCGAAAATTTCCGGAAAATCTCTGAAAACTCCGAAGCCTTTCCAAGGTGGGGCGGGGGGAGTTATGAAGATTTTTTTAATATATTTTTTTTGTCAAGTGAAACTAAAGGAAAAAGAAGACTTTCTGACTTCAGAAGTCCTTGAACCTCATAAGAATCAAACCCACAATCTCTGAAACTCTTACAAGCTGAGCCACTTGTTCAAAACTTCTTCCAGAACTTGGTCTAGCATCCTGAGAACTTCTGATCAGCCTTTTATTGTTTTTAAATTCAGACAAATGTTTTTGTTTTCTGTGAAGTGAAACCAAAGGGAAAAGAAGGATTTCCGAAGATTTCCGGAAAGACTCCCGAACATTTCCGAAAATTTTCGAAGATTTCTGAAGACTCCCAAAAATTTCCCAAAAATCTAAATTTCTTTTGTCCAGTGAAACTGAAGGAAAAAGACTTTCTGACTTCAGAAGTCTTTGAACCTCATAAGTATCAAACCCACAATTTCTGAAACTCTTAAAAGCTGAGCCACTTGTTCAGAACTTCCTCCAGAACTTGGTCCAGCATCCTGAGAACTTCTGATAAGCCTTTTATTGTTTTTAAATTCAGACCAATTTGGTTTTTGTGAAGTGAAACCAAAGGAAAAAGAAGAATTTCCGAAGATTCCCGAGGATTCCCGAAAATTCCGGTAATTTTCGGAAAATTTCGGAAGATTTCCAAAGAATCCCGAAAATTTCCGGAAAATCTCTGAAAACTCCGAAGCCTTTCCAAGGGGGGGGGGGGGCGGGGGGGAGTTATGAAGATTTTTTTAATATATTTTTTTTGTCAAGTGAAACTAAAGGAAAAAGAAGAATTTCCGACTTCAGAAGTCCTTGAACCTCATAAGAATCAAACCTACAATCTCTGAAACTCTTACAAGCTGAGCCACTTGTTCAGAACTTCCTTCAGAACTTGGTTCAGCATCCTGAGAACTTCTGATGAGCCTTTTATTGTTTTTAAATTCAGACCAATTTGGTTTTTGTGAAGTGAAACCAAAGGAAAAAGAAGAATTTCCGAAGATTCCCGAGGATTCCCGAAAATTCCGGAAAATTCTGGAAAATTTCGGAAGATTTCCAAAGAATCCCGAAAATTTCCGGAAAATCTCTGAAAACTCCGAAGCCTTTCCAAGGGGGGGGGGGCGGGGGGGAGTTATGAAGATTTTTTTAATATATTTTTTTTGTCAAGTGAAACTAAAGGAAAAAGAAGAATTTCCGACTTCAGAAGTCCTTGAACCTCATAAGAATCAAACCTACAATCTCTGAAACTCTTACAAGCTGAGCCACTTGTTCAAAACTTCTTCCAGAACTTGGTCCAGCATCCTGAGAACTTCTGATCAGCCTTTTATTGTTTTTAAATTCAGACAAATGTTTTTGTTTTCTGTGAAGTGAAACCAAAGGGAAAAGAAGGATTTCCGAAGATTTCCGGAAAGACTCCCGAACATTTCCGAAAATTTTCGAAGATTTCTGAAGACTCCCAAAAATTTCCCAAAAATCTAAATTTCTTTTGTCCAGTGAAACTGAAGGAAAAAGAAGACTTTCTGACTTCAGAAGTCTTTGAACCTCATAAGTATCAAACCCACAATTTCTGAAACTCTTACAAGCTGAGCCACTTGTTCAGAACTTCCTCCAGAACTTGGTCCAGCATCCTGAGAACTTCTGATAAGCCTTTTATTGTTTTTAAATTCAGACAAATTTGTTTTTTGTGAAGTAAAACCAAAGGAAAAAGAAGAATTTCCGAAGATTCCCGAGGATTCCCAAAAGTGTCCGAACATTTCCAAAGCATTTCCGAGGGGGGAAATTATGAAGATTTTTTTTTTTTTAATTCAGGCAATTTTTTTTGTCAAGTGAAACTGAAGGAAAAAGAAGACTTTCTGACTTCAGAAGTCCTTGAACCTCATAAGAATCAAACCCACAATCTCTGAAACTCTTACAAGCTGAGCCACTTGTTCAAAACTTCCTCCAGAACTTGGTCCAGCATCCTGAGAACTTCTGATCAGCCTTTTATTGTTTTTAAATTCAGACAAATGTTTGTTTTCTGTGAAGTGAAACCAAAGGGAAAAAAAGAATTTCCGAACATTTCCGAAAATTTCCGAAGAATCCCGAAAATTTCCCAAAAATCTAAATTTCTTTTGTCAAGTGAAACAGAAGGGAAAAAAAGACTTTCTGACTTCAGAAGTCCTTGAACCTCATAAGAATCAAACCCACAATCTCTGAAACTCTTACAAGCTGTCCGAACATTTCCGAAGCATTTCCGAGGGGGGAAATTATGAAGTTTTTTTTTTTAATTCAGGCAATTTTTTTTTGTCAAGTGAAACTAAAGGAAAAAGATGAATTTCCGAAGATTTCCGAAGAATCCCGAAAATTTTGAAGCATTTTCGAGGCGGGAAATTATGAAGTTCTTTTTTAATTCAGACAATTTTTTTTTTGTCAAATGAAACTAAAGGAAAAAGACTTTCTGACTCCAGAAGTCCTTGAACCTCATAAGAATCAAACCCACAATCTCTGAAACTCTTACAAGCTGAGCCACTTGTTCAGAACTTCCTCCAGAACTTGGTCCAGCATCCTGAGAACTTCTGATCAGCCTTTTGTTTTTAAATTCAGACAAATTTGTTGTTTGTGGAGTGAAACCAAAGGAAAAAGAAGAATTTCCGAAGATTCCCGAGGATTCCCAAGGATTTCGGAAAATTTCGGAAAATTTCGGAAAAATTCGGAAAAATTCCGGAAAATTTCCGAAAATTTCTGAAGATTTCCGAAGAATCCCGAAAATTTCCAAAGAATCCTTAAAATTTCCGGAAAATCTCTGAAAACTCCGAAGCCTGTCCAAGGGGGGGAATTTATGAAGATTTTTTTTTTTTAATTCAGGCAATTTTTTGTTTTTGTCAAGTGAAACTAAAGGAAAAAGAAGAATTTCCGACTTCAGAAGTCCTTGAACCTCATAAGAATCAAACCCACAATCTCTTGAAACTCCAAGTAATCCTCTTACAAGCTGACCCACTTGTTCATGTGGTGTTCTGTTTCTCAGAGGTTTTCACTGTGTCCTTCAGTAACCTGACCTTCAAGCCTCACAAGGATTGAACCAACATCCTCAGAACTTCTGATCAGCCTGCTAAGACACTGAGCTATTTGATCTGACTAAATTCCAGTGTAATTCTTACATTTTTGACTTTTACTTTTGGAAAACAGACTTCAGTCTCAAAAGTTTGAGCGAGGATCCTAAAAATCTACGAGTAGAGCTTTAACATCCTGAGCAACTTCATCAAGGACTCCTCCAAATGTTTCTTCACATGTAATTTTTTTTTCATGCATGAAACGGAGTAAAGAAAAAGTCTGAATTTATTTTATTTTTTTATAATTCCAGAGATTTTCTTTGTAGTTGTGTGTGAAACCGAGCAGAAAAACAAAATATTTATTCAATCCTCTGAATTTTAAGGTCCAACACCAAGAATAAAGAGTGAAAAGCTTTCAAAATGACAAGGTCTTTGTCTCTTTCTCATTGGCTCAAAGAGGACTTTTCCCAGGGTTAAAAGGTTGAAGCTTCTATCCTCTGATATCTGTCACATTTTTAAACTTTCATTGTGGATAAGGATGCAGGGTTGGGGAAAAAACTGAAATTTGAGAAAAAGTTAAGGGGAAATGTTAGAAAAAGTTGAGGAAAAAAAGCCAAAATTTTGAGAAAAGGTTAAGGGAAAAAGTCAGAAATTTGAGAAAAAGTTAAGGGAAAAAAATCTTAATTTTGAGAAAAAATAAAAGGAAAAAGTCAGAATTTTGAGAAAAAGTCCAGGGGAAAAATCAATTTTGAGAAAAAGTTGAGGGAAAAACTCAGAAATTTGAGAAAAAATTCAGGGAAAAAAATCTTAATTTTGAGAAAAAGTTCAGGGAAAAACTCAGTATTTTGAGAAAAAGTTCAGGGGAAAAATCAATTTTGAGAAAAAGTTCAGGGGAAAAACTTAGAAATTTGAGAAAAAGTTCAGGGAAAAACTCAGAAATTTGAGGAAAAAGTTCAGGGAAAAAAATCAATTTTGAGAAAAAGTTGAGGGCAAAAAATCAGAAATTTGAGAAAAAGTTTGAAATAAAGCTTATACTGCAAGTAGTTTCTGAGATGAGGTATTTTTATTTTATGAGTTTTTAAAACTTAAGTTAATACTTTGTTTCAACGAAGAGACAAACAACCATCACATTATCATTCGATACAAACAACAGTCCTTACAGTAAATCATCAGTAACATCGACTAACATCACACCTCTGCTCGTTTTAAGGCAGCGATTCAGGGGTTAAAGGTCAGAGTCCTCCGTTCTCCTCCAGCTTTTGGAAAAGTGCCAGGCTGCGCAGGTGAGACTGCCTCTCTCCGTTCTTCCACAGGATCAGCAGGTGATCCGCCGAACAAGTGACCAAACCGTTCTCCCCGAAGCTCACAAACATCTGACACACGAGCAAAAGAGATCGTTAAAACACTGCTGTGATACCATGAAGTAGAAGAGCCTGTACGATCATGAAGTCTTACCTGAACTGCCCCAGAGTGTCCGATCAGATCACCCGTCAGCTCCAGCATCCTGATGTTCGGGACGTCCATGACCTTCTTTGACGGAGGACCAGTCTGTTTGTTTGACCGACTGAAAGTCCACATCCCGAAGAACCCTGGTGGACACAGACAGGAGACTCAGACAGGCTGCAGCTAATGGCCATTTTCATTTTCAATGACTTTCTCTGTTAATCCATCAGTAGTTTGATCCAGAAATGTTGATCAGTGTTTCCCAAAGCTAAAGACGCCGTCCTCAAATGTCTCGTTGTCAACCCAAAGATACTCAGTTTACTATCGTAGTGGAAAGAAACCAGAAAATATTCACATTTAACAAGCTGAAATCAGGGAATTAAAACATTTTTTTCATGTGTGTAAATGAAAAATTAAAAAAATTCAGAAGAATTTTTTTTTTAAATGTGTAAAATCGAGCGAAAATAAAATTTTCCTTAAAACGAACTTTCAAGGTAAAAACGTGTGAAGAAATTAGTTTTCTCCTGTAATCTTTTTTCACTCGGTTTCACACATGAAAAAAACAAAAAAAATTATCTGAAAAGTGATTTCTCAACATGGTTGAACAATGTTCTCCTAGTATTTTTTTCACTCCTGAAAAAAAGTTTTCCGCTCGGTTTTATACATGAATAAACAACCAAAAAATGATTCTCCTGGACTAAGATATGTTCGTCTTCCGCTCTACCATCATCCTTCAGAAACTAATAAATTAAATTCTCAGATTCACTCATGAATACCAGACAGGCTGATCATCTTCCTTTCTATAAAACGAAACACGGCCAGCACCTCTCAGATATCACGGAGTACCAATATGGAATTCTCTAGGACACGTTGTTAAGAGACATGAAACAAACAAATTAATAAATAATTGGTCTTTGGTGATGATCAGCAGGTGAGGGTACTCACAGCGAGAATCAAAGTCAGCTCGTCACACAGACACACACTCTGTAGACCAGCTCTCTTAATCTGAGCCTCCCTGAGTGCTGCTGCAGCTCATCGTCCACATCTGGACTGCATTACTGCACCTCTACACCCTCACATCAACTACACACAACAGCTGAGTGCAGGTGATTCTCACAAAGCCTTTGAACTTCCTGATTCACACTTATGGATCTGATCTATCACTGGGAACGTAATCCAGTTTCCTTGATGTATGTAGCTACGTCCCATCAGCAGAGTGACATTTAAGATCAGGCCTGAAACTGTGTTTGTGTCTCACCTGCAGAGGCGGGTTCAGCAGGTAGCGGCAGGTCCTGGATCTCCCACATCCTCACGCTGCCATCTTCAGAGCAGGACATGAGCTCACTGAAACACAGACAGCGTCACACAAAGAGACGCTGTAATGATCAGGAGACAGATATGGTCCTGGTGAAAATATGCAATGTTCCCAGTCTGAATTTAAATATAGTGAAAGCAGAGGGCCGAGTTAAATGAGGAGGTTTTGAGGAGCTTCACTCAAACATGCTGATGTGTTCTTGACATTTTTAGTTTTTAGTCTCTAGTAAAGAAGAAGAGCGGTGGCGCCCTCATGTGGATGACAAATGAAGTGCATGCTTGTTGCAATGATCAGCCTGGAACAGTGGTTCCCAACCTGAGGGGCATCAAGATGGTTAACAGAAGAGAAAAACAGACGACGAACTAATTTAATGTTTGTGTGAACCTAAGGTATATTTTAATAACAGGGAAACAATCTGTCTTTGGTTGAAGTGGTCACAGTCGAGGCTTGCAGCCAAAAGGGCAAAAGGCCAAAAAGATTGTGAATCACTGGTCTAAACTACCGTCATCATTTACAATTTTGTGTTTGGCCACAGATCGTTCATAGAAGCAAACTGGGCAAATAAAACATTCATCCAAAGAGAAAACTAATTATCTGAAGTAAGTCATTCCCAACCCCGATTTTCTGTCACACTTTGGAGAAGTTAGAGGCAGGAAGTGTCTGATATCTTACCTGTCAGACAACAGCATGGTGTGTAAGACATTCGAGTCATGAGCGACCTTCCTGTAGGCGACCACCATCTTGCTCAGAACGCTGTACACATACAGACCGCTGCCCACCGCCGCGAGGATCAGCTTCAAAACACACAAACATTATGGATCAAACTCAAAGCAACATACAAATAATTCTTCATGATACACACTCATCTGGTCCTCCTCACCTTCCCATTGGTGGTCAGATGCTGAATGGACATCTCGCTGGGTTTGGGAGCGGCCAATCGTATTTCAGCCTGAGCGCAGGCTTGTGACTCCTCCCACAGGATGTGCTCATAGGCCAGGATGTTCCAATCGACGGCGTCCCACAAGATCAGCTCGCCAGCATGGGAGCCGCTGGCGAAGATCCCGTCTGAGGAACACATGGTGAAAATGAACGTGTGATTTCTCGGGCTTCATTTATGCCGAATTTCAGCAGCCACACAAAGACAATTACAAAAAGTCTTATGTCTCGGCAGGATTTGTCAACACTTGTCCATGCATTTATCTCCTGCAGACTCAACTACTGTAACGGTGTCTTTACAGGACTCTAAAAAAAACCTCAGACGGCTGCAGATGATTCAGAACGCTGCTGCTCGAGTCCTAACAAGAACCAAAAAAGTAGATCACATAAAAGTTGTCAGGTCTTTACACTGGCTTCCTGTCCGTCAAAGAGTAGACTTCAAAATCCTGCTGTTGGTTTATAAAGCACTGAACCATCCAGACCTCTGAGGTCGTCAGGTTCAGGTCTGCTTTCAGTCCCTAGAGTCAAAACTAAACAGGAAGCAGCGTTCAGTTATTATGAACCACATATCTGGAACAAACTCCCTGAAAACTGCAGGTCCGATCCAACTCTCACCTCTTTTAAATCAAGACTGAAGACCTTTCTGTTTGCCACTTTCTTTCACTGAAGTAATTTAAAGGCTCTGAACTACACTGTGACTTGTATTCTTTAGTCTTGTCTCTTTTAACCCTCTTCTATTTGAGCCTATTTTCCAATTTTTTTAAACTTGTTTTAATGTTTTGTTTCTTGATGTCTTCCTCATTGTCTTTTAATGTAATTTTTATGCCCCTGTAAAGCACTTTGAGTTGCCTTGTGTCTGAATTGTTCTATACAAATAAATGTCTGATTTCACTAAAACTATTTTCTTTATCACACATACACAGATTTTGTCACACAAACTGGCAACGACGCCTTGATCACTCCCAGATTTGTACTTCCTCCGTTACCTCTGTAACGGTTAGCAGTAACATTATTGACATTAATGTTACCGCTTAGTAGTATTTTTTGTCGATAAATGTGAGATGTTTGTGTCGTCTCTGCATCATCACGACCACAAATAAGGAAGTGAGGTTGGTCTAGTGACGTAGTCTAAACGTTTGAAGTAAAACAATGTGACTTTTAATGCAAATCATGTGGTCTAATCAATGAATTCATGCAAACAAAAGGTGGCATAGGAAAACAAAATAATTTGACAAAATAAAATTAATATAGGTATTTTTTTGGCGATCATTATGCAGAAATAATTATTATAATAATAATTCATATAGTAAAACGGTCAGATTGATTTAAAGTTTCCCCATCATAAGCAGTTATGTCTCAGGCTTTTATTGTGAAAGGTACAAAAATGGAAGGAGTCTGTCGCTGCAGTTGTAAGTGGAATAAAACAATAAAAGTCTGCCATCTTGGTTCAGACTACAAAACCTTGTATAATCATTTTATTATCTTCATGAGTAAAGGCAGAACTTAAAACCCTCGGCTACAATATTTACTGTCAGTCGACAAACCTAATTTGGATTTGGATTAACTTCCTTCACATTATGTTTTGGCTGCAGCTGGATATGCTGCAGTGTTTTGCACGGGGGGCTGCTATGATTGGTGAAACTTGCAGAAAAGTAGTGGTGATTGGAAAAAATTGCAGCCATGCAGAACCCACAGGGATTGGGTGAAAATGTATTAATTGTTTGTCACTACTTCCTGGAGGGACTGTTCGATATCTCAGAAACTGAATGCAGACACTTGTTTCCTGTCGGACTGACCGTTGACATTGATGAGAGCTCGAATCTGGTCCTGGTGGTCGGACAGACAGCGGATCTCAGCCACAGACAGAGAGGAATCAGTAGAGACCGTCAGCCTGAAGATCACTGCGAAGAAGACAAAATGTTTTCATCTATTTGCTCATGATATAAACTGATATCACCGAACATTAACGTCTCTTACCGATCTCTTTATCCATGGCAGCAGCGAGGCAGTTCTTGGGCAGCTCTATCAAAGCAGTTATTCCTGCAAAATGCCAACAAACACATCGACAACATTCATCAGTTTGTGTGCAAACAGCAGAGTCAGGGGGGAGCAGAGCTGGTGCAACAACCAGCACATGAGAGCTGCTTTATTGTGACAGTCTCCTCACCGGTGTCGCTGTGGTTCTGTTTGTGGCACTGCAGCTGGAAGTCTTTGTTCCACACACACAACTCTTCACCGCCGGAGAGCCACACACACAGACGCTCCAACACCAGCAAACACTGAGGAGACACACAGATGGGTCAGCGTGTGAGGAACATGTGTTAGTTTTCATTTGGACACACACACACACACACACACACACACACACACACACACACACACAGAGGAAATATCAGCGCAGAAAAGAAATCAAATCTAATTAAACTACAGGTGATGCAATTAACCTGAAACTATGATCAAGAGGAGATAATTACCATTTTTATCTTCCATCATGACTGGCACAAAAACCTTCAGTGTCAACATTTTAATCACTCTGTTTCATTTCTCGTCAACACAGTTAATTGAGTTTGAGCAGACGACTGCAATATCCAAGAAAATCCAACGTTAAGGACAAAGACGGACTCGATATTAGTATGAGATCACAGTTTCTTTCTAGACTACTTTCAATTTTTGATCTTTTAAAATTCTTAAAGGTATAAAGATTTGATTGCACGACGCACTTCAGACGTGTTCTCGTCAGGAAATAGTGAAGTATTTTTATTTTTTTATTAATGGCCAGCCTGGGCATGAGGACTGCTTGCCCCGGTCTCACAAATATATCTACTTAAAAAATTCTCATCAGTTCGATCATAATTAGATAAATCAATTTTTGTACATCGCCCAAAATCCCCATCACATCACCGCAGAGGGTTTTACAGTCTGTGCAGTGGACGACATCATCAGTCCTCAGACCCTCGATTCAAGTGAGGAAAAACAAATCTGCATGAAATGACAGGAACATGTACGGAAGCCCTGAGCGACAGGTGAGGCATTTTGTTTTTCTGGTGATTGTTTTTCTGATGTAAATTGTTTTCATCCTGTTTTTATAAGTACCTTATTTTTTTTTTGTGAAAAAAAACAGGGAAGGAAATTTTCAGGAGATTTTTTTTTCTTGTGGGAAGTGAAAAAAGGTTTTGGCAGGAGCAACAATTTTTTATAATAAGTCTCATTTTTCTGAGTGTTTGTTTTTTAACATACATCGACTGTGTTTACAGGTTATGTAACACTACTGTCACTTCTTTGTTTTGATGAGGAATGTTCCTTTTTTTCAATCTGTGAAAACACAAAAAAACAAATCAGGAGACTTTTTTTTTCCATCTGTGAAAACAAAATTTTGAAAATTTTCTCCTTAAATTTTTTTCCCACTCAATTTCCAGCGCGCACAAAAAAACCCCCTAAAACCAAAGAAATTTTATTTTCAAGGAGAATTTGTTTTTGTTTGTTTTTGTTTGGCCTCAGTGGTGATTTCGATTGATTTAAGTGGTAAAACTGTCAACTGAAGGTTTAATTATGAATGAGCTTGTACTGTAATTGCAATATTCAATAAACAGCATCCAATTCTAGACCATATATATGAATAATAACCATATTAATTTATACTGCCAAAATCAAGATGCATCGAAGGTACTTATTCTGTTGTGTATAACGATCCTGTTCTCTTAGCAGGTGTCCAAATGCTGTTTTACAAATAGTCTCCTGAGCACATGCACACATTCACCTAACTCACAGGTTTCCATTAATGCCGACTATGAGGAGCTCACCTGGAAATGGGGAGTGTTTGAATGAAAGATGCAGGGACACAAACTCTCCTCACATTATGTTTAATATGGCTGAGAGGATAAAGCTCCCCCTGCTGGAGCCTCCTGGTAACTACTACTGTTGGTGTTAACAGCACTTTGGACATAAAACATAAGAAAACACAAAAGGACTCTGTAACCATTATAACCATAAACTATGATGTAACATGAAAAGGCTCATACATCAGAATGAGGCCTTTAAATGTTCCTGCTTGATCTGACGTGTTGATAATCCACAATATTCCACTCACTGACGGCAGATTAGCACCAGTTATTACACATTCCTCCAAAAGGACAGTAATGGTTCATAACCTGTTAACACATAATGGATCTTGTGTTTAGTGTGCACGGAGAAATTAAAACTCCTCTGGAAGAAAACACGAATGCTTTAAGAGGTGGTGGTACACTCCAGCCTCTTGTGGTCAACATGAGTATTACAAAAACAAACTGTGAGTTTAAAAAAGCAAAAAATGTTTCTCCTGCCAAAACTTTTTATCCACTTTCCACAAGAAAAAAAAAATTATCATCCTGAAAAAAATATCCTCGATTTCACACATGAAAAAAAAAAAATTCTCCAGAAAAATCTCTATTTTAAGATAATTTTTTCCTGCATGTTTTCACAGTTAGAATTTTTTTTTAAGGAATTTCTAAAGATTATTCTGGCAAAACTTTTATTCCCACCAGTTCTCAAATCATAAACACAGGAGAGGAAACCGATTATCAGACTTCATCTCCAGAAAAACAAAATATCTTCACTTGCACCTCAGAGCTTCAATAAACATGTTTATTCATTCATAAATATCATTTTTACAGAGCTGTGCTGCCCAGAGTGGGGTCTGATTTGGCCTGCCAGATATTTCTACTGAAAATTTTTTATTAAAAATTTAATTTAAAAAACTCTTCTAATCTGAGAACAGCAGAGTTTCAGGAGTTTGCACCAGAAAGTTTGTCAATTAAAGGGACCTTTGAATCCCGGCACCATTTTGTGTGTAACAACGCAATAAAGTAGGTGTTGATCGGTTTTGGCCTTGCCATGAGAAGAACCTCCTCAAACACTCAAATTGTCTCATTCAGTATATATATATATATATATATATATATATATATATATATATATATATATATATATATATTTTTTTTTTTACAGTACTCTTGACAGGCTGAAAAAGACATGCATTTGATTCCCCTCTGTCCTCGTGCTGCGGTAGCCTTTATATTCATCTGACATGCAAACCTGCCGTTTATGTAACAGCGTACACCTGAGAAAGGAGCTCACGAATTACCTTTACAGAGGACTGAAGGTCTGAAATGGTCTGAACTCTGTTTCCTGTATCAGGGTCCCACAGCTGACAAATGAAGTTAAAGGAAATCAAGTTTGAATTCAAAACACAGCGATCACACACGATTGATTTAGTGCCGGTGTCTACATGTTTTCCTTTGATAAGAGGATACACTGAGACTTCGGTCTGAGGAGGCTGTGATGAGCGAGGTGTGCGATGTGAGTCCATTGTCACAGGTGAAGGTGGTCATGGCTGTTATCTGCTGAGAGTGGCCCCTCAGCTCCTGCAGCCTCTCCCCGGTCTAACAGTCAGGAAAATAAAAAGCAATTAGCTCCACTGTGTCGTCTGCAGTTTCACAAAGCTCTGAAATACTGAAGTTGAAATGTGTTACCTCAATATTCCACACCAGAACGAGGCCATCGTCTCCTGCTGAGGCACATCTGGAAAACAAGATGAACGCCATGAGTCGTTTCTTACATGTAGACTCGTACGCGACCAAGGTTCTGTTCAGACCTGATATCATCCGTCCTGAGTGATCCGATCACAGGACAGGTGTGACTGCCAGCAGGGAGCATTGAGGACACATTTGAGATCCAATCACTCAGACAACATTCAGCGATGGCTTGAGCCGCATGTGACCACATTCTCTTAGCAGTGTCTACTCTAATGTGTCCTGAGCCACGACGAAGAAGAAGAAGAAGAAGAAGAAGAAGAAGAAGAAGAAAACGAAGACAAAGAAGAGGAAGAGGAAGAAGACAAAAACAAAGACAAAGACGAAGAAGAAGAAGAAGCAGAAGAAGAAAACGAAGACGAAGAAGAGAAAGAGGAAGAAGAAAGAGGAAGAAGACAAAGACAAAGACGAAGAAGAAGAAGAAGTAGAAGAAGAAGAAGACGACACAGCCACAACAACAGACAGAATGCTGTCTGATTTCCATGTGGTTCACTGTAATGTAAATGACAGGTTTGGGCTCTCCTAACTTCCTCTTCTGTTTCTTGTTTCACGGAGGACTCTCACTTGTGATCGGATCACTCAGGATGGATAATAAAAACCCGTCTGAACAGCCTCCGAGATAATAATTATTTCCTGTAGCTCCATCTCCACCTGAGAGTTCTTTAGAAAAACATCTGTCCTGAGGCTTTCCACCTTCACTTGCCCTCTGACCCTCAACCATCTACAGCCCCTGTTCCCAAAATCAACAGACAGGATGAGCGGATAAAACAGAGAGATAAAAATGAGAAGAGAGGAACTGTCCAGGATACATTTTCGGACTTCAAAAGCAATCTGGAGAGAATTTTCTGGCCTTTGCCCCCAACTGTGGACCTGTGTGCGGAGAGGACGAGGCCCAGAGGAGGGGGTTATTACTGGAGGAGACCAGGCGTGAAGCGACCCCCACCTCCCGACACACACACACACATACACACACACTTAGTTGTGTTATAAATCCCAATCTGAGCACTTATGCAGACGCACTCTACCGTGCCAGCGTGCAGCATGCTTCCACAAAGCAGCGCAGAGAGGAGAGCAGGTGCAGAACGGCTCTGTGTGTGCGTGCATGTGTGTACGGACAGCATTAAAAGGCTTTAGCTGTACTGTACTGTGCACACACAATCACACAGCGGTGATGATTGGGCTCTTGTCATGCTCTGTAAGTTTTCCGTAGGTGAGGATCTCCTGTCAATCACAGAGGGATAGAGGCCAGCCAAGGGGAGAGAGGAGAGAGGTTAGAAAGAGAGAAGAAAAGGGGGGGTCGTGGTCTGCTTACCTGAAGTCATCAATCTGCACCAGAAATCGAACAATGTCAAAATGTCCTTTCAGCACCTGCAGCTCAGTGAACCAGTTTTTGGGCTGTTCCTCTCCGATGCACAACACGGGGCTTTTCTGCAGACACACGAGGGAAAGTGGTGAGACAAACAGGCCGAGACAGTGTGAAGTCTGAACTGTACTGAATGTAAGGGACTTGTCTTTTGTTTAACTGTTTCCATCCCTCCTCTAACCTCGCAGAGGATTTCATTTTCCAGGCTCAAAGAGGCTGAATTATTAGGGCAGCAACGAAACCGTTATTTTTATTGTTGATTATTTTCTCCATTAATCGATCAGTAGTTTGGTCGAAAAAGAAAATGGCGATCAGTGTTTCGTCCTCAAATGTCTTGTTGTGTCCTCAAACCAAGATATTCAGTTTTACTCTCACAGAGGAGGAAAGAAACCAGGAAATATTCACATTTAACAAGCTGGAATCAGAGAATTCTTACTTCTTTTGATTTTTTTATTAACTGAAATTGATTATCAAAATATTTGGAGATGAATTTAATAGTTGACAACTAACGTAATCGATTTATTTTGCAGCTCTTCAGCTGTCACCTGGATCAGCTACAAATTCTAAGCAATTTCTTCAATAAGTAGCTGGCTTCCTAAAAAAAATTGATTATCTGATTAACATAATTATATATGAAATGTGGTGGATGTTTTTCAGAATGAAACTATTTTAACAGCTGACATGATCGATATGTTTGATGTAAAATCAATCAGCTTTATTAGGAGTTAAAAGGACGGATACATTCATCATCAAGTTACTGAATAATAAACTAAATAACACGACGTCTGTGGCTAAATTCAAGATTTTTATTTTGATATATTTGATGAACAAAATATTGTAATTTGTAACAAGATATTTTTTGATGTATTAACGTCCATCTCTGATTGTCAGTTAATACTTTTTAAACAATTAATTTTTTACAGCGATAAACTGATTAATGTTTAATCATTAACGTTCCCAGTAACTAGTAACTTCAGCTCAGAGTCATAAAGCCCAACAGGATCTTCAGCTGCAGGATTCCCATAAATGTCTAAATATCCTGTCAGTAAAATGTTTATTTAGGATTTCCTCAGTGCTTTTGAAAATCTGTTTTTATTCTACTGGTTCAAAAAAAATCCTTCAGGACTCCCGAACATTTCTAAAACTCCTTCGTTCACTCCACTGTCAGATTATTTCATCTGAGAAAATCTGACTTTGTTTTGTTTTTTGTTTTTGAGATGTGTTGTTGTTTATGTTTGTTGTTTACTCCTTTTGTTGTTGACATGGTTCGATACTTTAATTGATTTTATTTGTGAAGCACTTTGTGACTTTGCTCTGTGAAAGGTGCTATATTAAATAAACTTTACTTACTTACTTTACATAAATGCAGTGTTGGGGTAACATGTTACAAAGGCGTTACAGTAATATATTTCTTTTAGTGCTAACGGAGTAATATAACGCGTTACTAATAATATTTCAGTAATATATTACTACAGGTTTGTCACGTAACACGAAGAGCTTATTGTTGTTTTTTTAAGAATCCATCCACACCAACATAAACATATTAATTATTTGTGTTTCGTCATGTTTGTTTGCAGTTTCTAATCATTTTCAGCACTTTTTCCTGTTTTATTTGTATTCTGTCATTTTGCTTCTTATCTCTTATCATCTTTATGTTCCCATCCGTTTACTCGCTCTGTGATTATGTTCGCTGTTTCTGGTTGTTATCACATTTTTTGCACCTATTCTGTTTTTTTTATTTGTGCTCTCGACATCATTGAACATCAGGGCTTCCCCTCAATGATTTTTTTGAGATTTTAAATAAAGGTTGAATGAATGAATCACATCATGAATTCCTTGTTCTGTGGACTAAAATAATAAGACGCATAGACACAGAGATGTTTGTCTTGTCGTGTCATTATAGAAGGAACAGGTCTGCTGTGTTTCATGTGACTGAGCCAACAATTCAAAATATTTGTTCCCGTCTGATAATATATCAGACTGTGATCCATTAATTTATCTAAACAGATCTCGGCTGTTTCAGTGTTCTTTAGAGGTTATTTGGGTATTTTGTTGAAAATATAGAGTAATACATTACTCTACACAGACAGTAATATTATAATATTGAAATGAAGGTAACTTATTATATGTAATATGTTGCATTTAGAAAGTAACTTACCCAACACTGCATAAATGTAAAGGAGTAAAAACTACAATATTTCCCTCTGAAATGTAGTGAAAAATACTGGTAGTACAAGTACCTCAATACTGCACTCCAGTGCAGTACTTGAGTAAATATACTTAGTTACTTCCATCACTGCTCGCCAGTCTTACAGATCTTTTGTTACAGACACGTGAAGCTTGTGGAGATCAGATCTTAACATTACACATCAGTTCAGACACGATCATCACTCATCACATCGAGATAAACAGAGTAAAAACACACATTAAACATAAAGCTGGTAAAGTAACGTGACAGCCAGTTCATGTTTCATGTCTTATTTCACGTGTTAACAAGTGTCTGTTCACTCTGAAAGTGTTGAAACTGGACTTAGTTGCCTTACAGGTTGTGAATTTTAATTTTGGTCACAGCTAGCTAACACTTTAACTGTTAGCTTCACTGAGGTAACGTTAGCTCCCGTTACATGTCTCACCTCCCGTTACATGTCTCACCTCGGCTGAGCCCTGAGCCTCCCGACCGCCGAGGATCCACCGGAGCATGACTTCTGTGTGAATGTATTAATCTGAAAACGAGCCGGGATCATAGCTAGCCTAGCCTAGCCTAGCATGAGCGTTAGCATAACAAACAAGCTAACGTCGCGGTGCTGCAGCGGCCGTAAACAGAAACAAGAGGCACTTCCGCTCGGTGAAATGTCGCTCTGACTATCGGCACTGTGAGAAGATGACACGCTTCGTGGTGTCGACCGGATAATTTCACTAAACGTCGCTGAATGTGACGTTAAAGCGGCAGTTTGTGAGCCAGCTGCGTGTTTAAAAGACGTGAATTTCACTGACGACCATAACAAACCGGTCATGTGACTCAAACTACGGAAGCTTTGGAGGGACGCGATTCACTCAGGCCGACAACATAAAGCGAAGCGAGCAGAGCTGCTGTTTGTTTTTTCTTTGTCACAGAGAGAAACAGTTCACGTGTTCACAAACAAACATGTGTTCACAAACAAACAATAAATACCAGGGGACGCATTCATTCACACGAATCACCTCAAAGCAGAACCACAGGAGTGTTTCTGGAGGGAGCAGCAGTCTGCAGCCCAGTTTCAGTTTCAACTGTAATAAATGAGGGTTTGATCTGTTAAATCTGGATCTGTGGAAATGACATTATGCTGAGAGAATGATTAGCTTTTACTGAAACATCAGGGACAATATTATCAATAATGAATCTATTAAAACCCTTTTGTTTTAGTGACAGAATAGATGAAGAAATCTTTCTGGGATCACAGAATAAACTATTTATTCTGATATCCTTTAAACTCAATAGGATAATGATGTACTGGATAATATCTGCCTGATTATAAATGAGACTTCTCTTATTGTATTAGTCAAAAGTTATAAGGTAAAGTCCTTTTCCCCCAAAGTAAAGGACAACATAAGGACCAGAGACAACATCACTTACCTTACTACTTTACTTGTGTGGTATTTTATTTTCTTATAATGTTTATAACCCAATCTTACCTGGTCTTCTGCTTTATCAGTATATAAACTCAACTTACACTTACAAGTATTTTCGCTAACATCAAAGTTAAAAGTCTGCACAATTATCACGTCTGGTTCGAAGGTGAAAACACATTTTTTTTACGTGTGCTGGTCAGTTTTGAGATATTTTGCTTCCATAACATTTCTTCTTCTAAACTAGTGAAAAGAAAATGTCATGTTTGTTTTAGTTCACACTTCTCCTCTGAATATTTATGGAAATGTGTGCATATTTAATTAGATACTTGTAATACAAAAAATACTTGTCTTAATGTAATGTAATGATCAATGGGGGGAGTTTTAACGAAGAGATCTATTAGTTAACATTTGTGTCCTCTTCACCATTTTCTGTCTAAAATGTCTGAATTTTAAAATGAGTTTTTTCTCAGAAGTCTCCACATCAGCAGCTCTTACAGACACCAAACTCTCTCAGCCTGATTTATAGAAGATTTTATTGCTAAAAACATGGAAAAAATGTTTTTATTTGTTTTATTTTTTTACGGCTGTTGACGGTATTTGCTGATTTATGGAGCGATGAAAACAGAAATCCAAAATTCCCTCTGTGAAAACATTTGACTCTAATATGTCGACAACAGGAGACAAGAACTTTGAACCTGAATTCATCCGATGTTCAGATTTCAGTTATGGACACTTGGTGCATGTTGTCTCGTTTCCATACTTAAACTTGCGTTTCATTATTAGCTGTGGGACGTTTCTATCTAACAGTGTTTCCCCTTAAAAGTCTGATTTCTGTCCACATCACTTGTTCATTGGACCACGATTGCGTTCAAAACCAGCTGTGATGTCACAAAAATCACTGAACATCAGTCTGCACAGTGAAGCTCAAACATCCAAAGTGAAATAACATCAAACAAAAGTCTTTTGTTTTTTTTGAGTGGAGGGGAAATGTAATGGTACAACACAGTCAGCTGCTCAGCATCCTGTTTAAATAGGTGTCATCCTCCTTTACACAGCTAGATGGCAGTGTGTAACAATCCCATGAGATCAGAGGAAGCTTCAAGCCTCCATTACCCAGTGAAAACCAGGTTATTTTGCCAAGTGCTTCCTCTTGTATTGATCTAAATTATGAGCATAAATCTTGACGGACAAAAATCAAATCATTTGTTTGATTCTTGCGTGATTTCACTTCTCTGTCGACCATTTCTCTTTATTTCTTCCCCTGGATTCATGTTGACCTGCTCCCTCTTCACATCTTCCTCCTCCATCCTCCACTCTCCTCCTCTGTGTGTCTCCCCTGTTAACACACACACACACACACACACACACACACACACACACACACACATCACACACACACACAGTCACACATCACCCTAGCTGTGTCTACTCCTGCTCCCCCGATTGAGACGACACGCAGTGTAGGGCCTGTGACCTTCATGGTGGCTCAGATCTGCGGCTGGCACTGATTTCTGATTTAGTGTCGATCCGCCGCGCTTGTCAGGGGCTGCGAGGTGCTTTCCATGCGGTAATAGAAAAGCTCAAGGGCAGCTGCAGAGAGGAGGAGGGTTAGGGAGAGGGATTGGGTGAGGTGGAGTGAATGGGTTTTAGATTTGGGGACGGGTGATGCTCTGTTTGTTTAACTATGTGTCAGATGTCTGGATGAATAGGTCAAATATGTAGAGAAGTGTTGTGAGTCTGTGTGATTAATTCAGAGGATGTGAAGGAACGTGATCCAAGTACAGAAGCTGCAGGACGACAGGCTGAACTCAGGCTCAGCGCTGCTCTGAGCTAAAGGCTAATGTCAGAATGCTAACGCACATTTTAAAATATTGTTTTTAATAATAAAATAAATAAAATATTGTTTTACCTGCGCTTTAGATAATTAAAGTACATTAATATCAGACATTTTAAGACTTTTACTCAATCACTATTCATATAGGTGACTTTCACGTTTACCAAAGTAATATTTTATCACTTTTACAAGACTATATTTAGTTAATTATTAATTCATGTTGTAGTTCTGGTTGTATTTGGACATAAACTAAAGTATTGGACAAATTAAAGTTTTGATCTGATGACGGCACCAGATGAAAAGTAAGATCATCACACTAATCACACATGTCAACCTCATGGTGGCGCTTGATGAAAACTCAGGATCATCGAAGTCACCAGGATTCATCCTCTGGGCACAATGAGATATTTCAGTCAGGACCGAAGTGTTGGACCAATCAACCAACAAACCATCCCACTCAAAACCACGACATCAACCTCGTGGTGGCTCGAGAGGAAAACGTCAGAGGATCAACAGCGTCCGGAGGATTCATCCTCTGGGGAACATGAATCCATTCAATGGATGTTGAGATGTTTCATAGAATAAGTGAAATCTTGACCCGTTGATGGCTCTGGATGGAAAACGCAGCTGCTTTTAAAAAAATACACAGCAGGTGATTGGAGAAAACTTTCAGCGTCTATCACATGCTAACTTCAACCAATCAGATCAACAGTTGGAGAGCTGCTGGTGGTGACCAGACGAGCCAGTGGGAGTCCGGCGAGAGAAGACAGACAACATCAGTGTCGTTCTTTGTTCTTCTTTAAAGAAATAAACTCTCCAGGTCTGATAGACCTGATGCTGTAGCAGCGACGCTAACCTCTGGAGGAGCTGCCCGTGTTGTTTTCAAACTAACAGTCACTTCTCTCGCTGGTCGTCACATCTTAACCACGCAAACCTGGCAAGACGAGGTCATGTAATCATTCGATCTCACAAGGTTAGGATTCATCCTTGGACAACGGTAAATCTTTGAACCAGATTTCACGTTAATCCATCCAAAAGTTGTTGAAGTTTTTCAATCAAGCGATAACGATTGGATGCTGCCAGGAAATTAGCTGGGAAAGTCACAACAAACTCCTATAAAGGTAACGATGAGAGAAAAGGAAAAGAGAGGTTATAAAACGGGAAGTAAGGAGGAGATTCAGAAATAAAAGTGAAGTGTTTCCTGAGTGCGGCCGCCTCCATCTGCTGGAGACGAGGTGTCAAACATGACCAATGGCAGGAATCAGCTAAGAGGTGAAGTCATGATGCGATGGCCACCAGAAACACTGGCAGCACTGAAGAGCAGAGTCAGAGTAAAGAAAAGAGTCTGCCCGCTGCCTCCTCCGGATCTCATCCCCCTCTCTCCTCCTAAGGAAAACAAATGGTTATGATGATGGAAGAGGAATTAAGCTGTGATTTAACAATGGGCCAGCAACAGTATTCAATAACAGACTGCCTGGCTCGCAGCTCAGAGGGGTCTTGTAGAAGAGAGAGTCTCATTCTTGACCAACACACTTCACTGTCCCTCTTCATCAGGCTTTCACTGTGTCCTGCTTTACCTACGAGGACGCTGCCTCACATGGATCTGCTGCAGACCTCCACATGCAGGGCGGCAGCTTCACAGTCCACAGCTGAGGATGTAGAGGAAGTCCTGTTTCTCCTACAAAAAACACTTTGTTAGAGTTTAGAAAAAATACCCAGTTATGTTGAGACAAACTGTCCCAATATTTGATTAAAAATATCCTGTTTTCGTAGCACTAACACGACTGCAAAATGTCCTGATAGTCACTGAAGTTACCTTGTAAGACAGGTGGAAACTGTCATGACGTCTTGTTGAAAATACCCAGTTTTCCGGCGCAAACATCTCATCAAAAACATCTGTTTTGGTGCTACTAACATGTTGAGAAATTGTCCTAAATTTTCGCTAAAAAATATCCAGTGGTTTCACGCTTACAAATGTTGAAACATCATCTCTGATATTGGTCTCTGGCTTGGCAGCGTCTCTCCTGGCTGTCGCGCCAGCACCATACCCTCCTCCTCTGGACATGACAGCCAGCTCATAGTCACGTAATCTGAACCTGATACGACGCGTAATGGTGAAATGTTTAAATTGAATTTAACGTATTATTTAACGTATCTATGGTTTGCAGAAATGTACAATGTCGACATTTTAGACTGGACTGAAAGTCAGGGTGGTGGTTGTTCTTTCTCTCTTTCTTTTTCAACAGTTTTCATTTAGCCAGCAGCTCCAGTGAAGCGTGTGAACCACATATTATTTTGTTTGTTTTCTTGACTGATCCTTTAAACTTTAATGGTGACACTTGGACCATATGACCTAATTAAAGTGTATGTGGGTGTGATTATAATATATGTGGCACGTAATCCAGACGATCATGGTCTAAAGCTGACCAGGGACGATGCCTGAGCGTATTCGAGCTTGTCACTTTGATTTGTCACATGAGTTTGACTGTAATTGCCGTGTTTCAGTCATCAGAGGTTAATTATCAGCCCTGACCTCTCACACACACACACACACAGACGCTCACACACTTCGAACATGAGGATGGAAGGATTGTTTATGTACAGATCCATAAAGTTAGAAGACATACGGCGCAGTTTAATCTGTATCGTCTTCCTCTCTGTCTGACTGATCATCACTGTCTGTCTCACCCCTCCTCCTCCCCCGTCCCTCCTCCCTCCCTCCCTCCCTCAATTGGTGACCCACTAATGTTCTGTTCATTTTCTCTTATGAATAGATAATGGGCAAAAATCAAATCTCTTCATTTGCATGTAATACAATTAAGACCTTTTCAAACAATGACAAATGGAGGGAGCAGCGAGATGTCAGTCAGCCTCGTCAGCCGCACAGCAAAGACGGCGTCGGAGAACCTCGCCGTTTTAACGAAAATTAATAAAACCTTCAAATGGAATTTTCTCGCCGCCATCTGGCATCACAATCACCAAGACACCGCTGGACTCTGCCTGTCAAATAACATTAAACTTCTCATGAATTTGGATTCACAGTGTGGGTGTGAAGCCACCAACATACCTCTGCCTCTGAAACTCACAGGAGTCAAGATTTTATTCTGGTGATATAATGACGAGATGTTTGCTGTTACATCTGGCTCCAGTCACAATAATATCAGCTCTGAGGTTCAGATCATGTTGATGATGACAGTATATATATATATATATATATATGTGTGTGTACTGTATACTGTACATACATTTTTATTTCGAGTTTTCCATTTTATTGTCTATTTTTATCTTCTTTCATTTTAATCAATCACTCAATCTTTTCCACTCTGCTTCTGACTCTCAAGCTGCTGTAACAAGTGAATTTTCTCGGATCTTTACACCCCCGTATGTACATTTAAACAGTTTTTTTGATAAGTCAACTGTAAAAGCAGCTCATAACGACCCATATTTATGTTTCTTGTTCGGTGGGGACCTCTAGTGGTTGTTAGAAGCTATTAGGACAGCAAAGGAGGAAGTCAGGTGGAGTCGCATAATGAGAAACAAATCCACAAACTCAGGACTTTGACCCTGGAGACTGCTGTTCCTGTCCAGTGTGGAAACAAAAGTCAACATGAGGTATTTTAACCTCCTAACGTATGTTATTTTTCTGCCTTTTCTGAGCCCAGTTGGCTCCATGTTGGTGTTGAGTGAGACGATGTAGCTCACTGAGCGCTTTAACACAAAACTACGTGAGATTTTACTTTGATTTCGACAAACTGCGACTTTATCGACTTGGAAAATTATCTTTTAAACTGACAAACATAATTTGTGTGATTCATGACACAATTCAAACAGGATCAATAAATTATTTTGTCTCTCTTCATTCACTAGCGTACTTTTTTTTCTCTGAAATAACGACCGTGAGGTCGACCAGAAGAGGCGTGACTTCGGCTCTCCTTTGGATAGAGCCAGGCTAGCTGTTTCCCTCTGATTCCAGTCTTTAGGCTAAGCTAAGCTAACCACCAGCTGGCTATAGCTTTACTGTCAGCAGAAATGTGTTCCTACATCCACATGGGGGGAAGAAAAGGAAATCATGTATCAGTGAATGTGATTCTCATGTGAAAGTTTAAATGTCTTATGTGGAAATTTTCATTCAAAGTTCAATTTACATGCGAAACTTAGATGTTCAAATGTGAAAAAAGGTAAATTTTTCACAAGACATTTTCATAAGAGAGCGGAGGTGATCTTATCTAACTCTCGTCAAAAATGCAAATTCACATATAAACCAAAATGTCAAACAATTTTTCTTATTTTGTCAAGATAATCACAAAGATGATTTCTGATACACTGATTTAAATTCACTTCATTTCATCCACACATCCCATTATTACACACAAATATAACATGTGGACACACACACACACGCATGCATGCACACCTATACATGCATACAAACACACACACATTCTCTCTCCCCCTCTCTCTCTCTCTCACACACACACACACACACACACACACAGGAAAATTAATGAGCTCTCATTCATAATCCGGGGTAGAGAGAGCCATATTCACCCTTGGATGGTTTATTGACTGATTTCATTTATTTGTGTGAAATAAATAGGAGGTAAACATTGGCTCGCTCTCACATTTTCCGCGACACACTCGCTGCACAGCATTCTGGGAGAAATGATCCCACCAGCAGCAGGGTCACTGATTGGCTACCTCGTCAGTGTGTGACAAATTACCCAATGAGAAATAGGTTACCCATTTCCACAAACTAATTAACCTGGGTGATAGTGAAACAAATTATTACATTTATGTAATATTATTTCACATCTGTCGCCAGACTGCAAAAAAATCTTTATCCCCGCCTCCCGATCGCTTCTTCTTAGTGATTGTAAACAGACATCATGGAGGCGCTGCACATACTGTGTGACTGTTATATCATATAAAGACTGTTTTATTTTAAAGGGTTTAACTTCAGCTCTTTGAATAAAATTAGTCTAAATGTATATCACATTGTTTTGGTCATTAAAGCAGTGGTTTTAAACAAAAACAGCAAACAAATCATATTTCTGCTTCATAAATTATCTTTATATTTTCTAGCAATCTGCTGATCTTTGTTTGGTTTTGTTCTTATTTGATTGTGTGACAGTTTTAACCTCTAAGATCTTCTCAAATAATCCGACAAGGGAACAAGATTCTTTGGTTTAACTGTTTAAAACTCAAAAACTGTGCACGTAGACCCAGGTCTGAAGCAGAATTAGAAGAATTATTAATGTGCGGAAAGAAAGATAACGAGACAAAAGACGACGTGCAGCGTAAACACGTCAGTCACAAGAAGAATCACAGGAAACCTTTTTTTTAAAGATATGGACGGTTTAAGGGAGGAAGGGCTAACAGATGAAAGGTGAGGTCTAAAGTATTATTAACATGTACAAATATACAGTAATTTAAAGGACAATATCAGCTGCCTGATTTAGCACAGTGGTCCACAGTCACCTGTTTAACATCGTCAGATACATGAAGTATAAAACTGATGCAGCAGAACCAGACGTATGCTCATTTTTTCTCCAATGCATTCCTCTTCCTCGTTGAAACATGATGTAAACATTACCCACAATGCAACTCAGCAGCCAGCAGTTAATTCTGGGTGTGTTCTGAATCGCATAATTTTTACTTTTAGTTCGTACCGCAGCTGCTCTCACAAACACTGTTGCGTGAGGACGTACCACTTCACGCGTCTCGACCTTTGACCCTCTTGGTCCTGTCTGGCTTGTGGGTCAGAATAGCCAGAAAAGCACGCCAGCTTCATACTGCGGCTGTAGTTGGACATCCTGGTATTTGTGGCATTCTGCGTTTCACATATTTCATAATGGGACGTACTGAATCTTCTTCTGGCGTACTAAATAATATGCCAGGGGTCTTCTCTCTCTGCATCCTCAGGATTTTTTAATTCACAAACTTGTACGCCGTTCTCAAAACCACAGATAAGTTAAAGCTTTACGTTTCTTTATGTTGCAACTTTACGTTTGTTCAGGTTGAATTTTCTATTTCAGTCTTGTCACAACGCTGTGTTTACGCTCTGGTTAGGTTTACGGACAAAAACCACTTGGTTAGGTTTAGGAGAACATCATGGTTTGGATTAAAATACCAGTTTTGGTCGCTGCAGACACAGCTGGAGACGTCCCTGCAGACTCAAACTGCAGTCACCTTTGCGGTTTGTAATAACTAACTATTTGAGATGACTTGAGGCAATTTACCAGACAGAAGAAGTGAAGAAGTACTCTCCTTCAATGTGTAAAAATCAGGTCTACTACTAAATATATTCTGCAGGTTAAACAGTCAAACAAACATGAGACACCTTTTGAATCCCCACTCAGCTTTTGAGGGTTTAATCACAAATATTCTCCTTTTTTTTTGACAACTGTTTGAGAGATTGATGGGTGAGTTTCTTCTATTTCCAGATGATGACAGAGTCTCCGTGGAGGAACGAGTGGAGCCTGTGGTGGGCGGTGATGAAACTGATTAGCGAGACTTTGTACGTTTGTATGTTTGTAATGACTTTTTCAACATTGCTGTTTAATTTTGGTTCTTGACTGACAGACGATTAATTAAATCTACTTTTTCTTTCTTTATATAGGCGGATACAAATGAATTAATGTGAACTTCACACACGGGCAGAACTTTGTCTTTGGAGTATTCAAAGATTTTAAGAACTTAATTTCCAGGTAAAGTTTTCCAAGAGCAATCTTTAATTTGCAAAAACCAGGTGTGCTCCAACTCCTGGAGGTATTTCTGCAGCTGTCAGGCTGTTTGTGGAAAGATTGTGGATTAACTCTGCTAAACAAAAATATATACACACATACACATATTCTGATTTAATAAACACTCATATATGATTATAAATTCTGACGCTGATCTTAATTTATTTTCATAATAATCCACAAACGAGCAGCTACGAGATGACTGGATAGAAAATGCAAACTGTGCTGAATCACATAAAAAAAATAGAAAAGAGATTAAACCTATATAATAAATCCAGGATCAATTTTCTTTAAGAGCTGCTGAGAATGAAAACTAACCTTCTTTAACTTGTAAACCAGTGAACTGTTTACTACTTGAACTCCTGGATGAACAAATAGTTAAAAATCAGACGTACATATAGTTTTTACTTCTCTAATCACCAGAGCCAGTGGAGCTTTCACAGTAATGACTACATCTACACCAGAGAGGATGTAAACCACGGTCACTATCACCAGTCGGACTGTTGTTGTCTCCTTTTTCATAATTATTTCCATGTTATTTGCACAAGTAGCTGAGCAGAGGTACTGAGAGGTTTAAAGGAACAGTTCACCCAAACATGAAATCTCAGTCATCATCTCCTCCCTCCATGCTGATGTAAAGTCAGGTGAAGTCTCGTAGCCCACAAAACATTTCTGGAGCTTCACAGTAAAACAGAGTTGCATCATTCTGCTAAACACCTGAAGCAGCTGGAGACTGAAAACAACAGCCGGAAAAGGTGGAAGACGACGCTTTACTTTAGTAAAAGTAAAAGTACTCCATTACAAGTAAAAGTCATGGACTCAACACTGAAAGTGAAAGAAAAGAAAAATCATCAGCAAAGTGTTTTAAAAGTATCAAAAGTAAAAGTACTCGCAATGTAAAACAGCTATTATTATGAACTACCTGAGGTCTGCTCCTTCAAATAATATCAGCATCTGGTGCATTGTGGGTAATGTAGGCGTCGGGTTCTGAAAATCAGTCCACTGGTCTGCCATCGATGGACTCATTACAGTTTAAAACCAAATGAACCAGAGACGTCACCTTTTTATTTACACGATTCTTCTTCCTTTTTAAAAACCAGCCGCCTACGTTACCCACAATGCAGCTCAGCCACTGGATGACCTCACTGGAGGCAGTTTATCAGATGCAGCTTCCTCTGGAGCCACAAAAGGCTTTAAACTACTGTACCTTGTGTTGTGTTCGTCTTCCTGTTCCCCCGTTAAGACTCTTTGTTTACTGTGATGAGATCCTCACATTTAAGAAGCTGGAAGCAGGAAATGTTTGACATTTCTGTTTGAAAAATAACTGAAATAATTAATCAATTGTTCAAATAGTTGATTTAATTTCAGTCGATTAATCGTTGCAGCTTTTGTTCCACGTGCAACTTTATTATTTGAGTACCTGCTCCTCTAAAAGTCTCTGCACGGAGCTGAGTGTCTTATTAGCATTTAGCATCATGGAGCATTTAGCATGTTAATGTTGTAGCTGGTTGAGGTGGATATTATAATATTGGGTTGTTTAGACTTTAAAATCTTTTATGCATATTTTATAAACTACTCGTGTTCTCGATGTGAAATCTGCAGTATAGTAGCTGTGAGATAAATGTGATGAAGTAAAAAAAAATACAGTATTTCCATCTGAAATGTAGCGAAGAAGAAGGATAAAGTAGAATGAAATATAAAAAGTATAAATAGCACAAAATTGTACATTTCTGACTGAAGAGTTGCTAAAAAAAACACATTTTTGCTTCTCAAATGTTTTTTTATTTTGTTTATTTTTAGCTGAAATTTTTATTTCCACCATCTTTGCCTCAGAAATCCTCTTCATGTCTGACTGTATGAGGTCACATGTCATTAAATTTGAAGGAGATTTAAGTTTTTGGTTTGAACTGGAATTTTTTGTTCTTACATTTAAGAAGCTGGAAGCAGAAAAATAACTGAAGTAATGAATTGATTGTTAAAGTAATCGATCTCACTGCAGCTTTTGTTCCATGTGCAACTTCATCATTTTGAGCACCTGCTCCTCTAAAAGTGTCTGCACAGCCCGGAGCTGAGTTATATTATTGAACTCGTAGCAGCATTTAGCATCGTTTAGCATGAGCTGGTTACTACTTCATTTTATAATGTTGAGCTATTCAGACTCTTACAATGTATCTTTTATGCATATCTTATAAACCACTCAAGTAAAAAAAAAATTACAGTATTTCCATCTAAAATGTAGTGAAGTATAAAGTAGAATAAAATATAAAAATAAAGTATAAATAGCACAAAATTGTACATTTCTAACTGAAGAGTTGCTAAAAAAAACACAATTTTGCTGCTCAAATGTCTTTTTATTTGCGTATTTTTAGCTGAAAAATTAGTTTCCACCATCTTTGCTGCAGGAATCTTCTTCATCTTCACACATGAGGTCACTGAGAGTCCTCGTGTGATGATGTCATGACATGATGTCATAACATTTGAAGGGAATTCAAGTGTTTGGTTTGAACTGGAGGTTTGAACTGGATTTCTTTTTACGCGTTTTGGACTAAAATTAAAGCTGCATTTGTTCTTTTAAATATTACATCTCGTCGCTGTCCAGAGGAAACCAGCATCCTCATATCTGAAAGACAAAAACTGAAGGTTTTCCTTTATGTTCAGAGGTCGTTCTTGTACGTCTGAAGTCAAATAAACCAAAAACAAACATTATCACCTAAAGGTGGTGTCACAGAGCTGTGTCACCGGAGATACATGGTTTCTACAGGACAGCGATGCCACTGGTGCTTGAAGAAAAGGAGGTTTGATTCATGATGTGACATAATTGAAAATGATTTTTATTGGATCATTTACATTGAATTGATATAAACATGTCCATGAAACAAAATGGCTCAAACATTTAAGAAAGTCATATTTGATAATAAGCACAGACAGAATTCTGGAAACAGAAGTTATCACAAACTGACCAAAATGGGAACAAGAGTGCTTCCTACACAAAACATCCTATATAACAGAGTATAGTTAAGTCAGTTTCCATGTCTTAATTTATAATATTTCCCTTATTTTTCTTCTTTTTTTTGCCTCAGACAGCACATGCAGTCAAGTCCTCCTCGGTGTCGTCCTGATTCCTTCTCTGTGTCCCGTTAAACCTCCAGGTGTTTTTGTTTCTGTGCATCCCAGCAGGTAGGAAATGAATCTGTGTCAAAGAATCCACAGAGTTTGTCTTCAGTCACCAGCATCAGTCAGTAGAGAGGGCCGCATGTGCCGAAGAAATAAATACAGAACGAACCAATAAGTTAATTTAAATAGACAAATAAATAGTCGTCATAGGCTACATGCGAAATCATAAGTTATAGCTTCAAACAGAACGAGTCGTGTGTTTGTTAAAGGTCTGATGAGCCGCTTCAGTTTCCCTCCGGGTCGTGATTTGGGAGGAAAACGCGCCCGCTGCAGCTGAACGATATCCTGGTTGTATTTTCCCGGCTGGCATGTGTTGGATGAGTCAGAACTGAATGCAGAAGCTCTCAGTGTGACGGAAAGAAAAGCTCTCTAGGTGAAACTCATGGATACTGTGTGCTCCAGCGCTTTGCGGCGCAGCGACGCGATGCTTGTCCCTCTCCAGACATCACTGTCCGGGGAGCTACACAGCTGAGGCGAGCCGGTCACGTTGGTCGGGCCGGACAGGGACGCGGGTACCATCCCTGGGAAAGTGGGCTGGTAGAGGTGAGACTGCAGCCCGGAGCCGTTGGACGACATGTTGGATAGACCCATGGAGTTGTGTGGCTGCCCGGCGCCGAGGCTGCACTGAGACAGGGACTGCGCCATGGCCTGCTGGCGGCCCAGGGCCGGCGGGAGCTGCAGCTGAGACACGCCGGGCATCCCTGCCGTGGCCCAGCGGGTGTCGTTGGCGTGGAAGGAGCAGAGGCTGTCGTTCATCGCGGCCGCTGCCGCCGCGGCCGACGGGAACTGAGGCAGGCCGTGGTGCGTCGGCAGCAGAGTCCCCGGAGCCCGGAACACGTTGGTGGTCTTCTTGCGCTTCTTCCACTTGGCGCGTCGGTTCTGGAACCAGACCTGCAGGCAGAGACGTGACGAGTGAGGTGGAGCTGACAGGTCATAAAAAGGTTATGACATCAGAGTGTGATCACCATCATAATGCGAGCAGCCGACAATAAATCAGCTGCAGGAAACAGATTTATGTGCCAACATTTACAGCGTGCGTAAAAGTGCCCAATTATTAAAATCAACAAATAACACGTGCGTAAATCCAGTTTATTGCAGTTACTCTCTCTGTGCTCACACATGTTATAATAAACTCTTATTTTGTGAGTCAGATAGGAAAAAATGTTCTAAATTTGAGGTGAATTGTGGGAATTTTGCCTGAATTAATCCATAAAAATATTACGCGTAATTATCTCAGCTTTCCAGACGAGCAGACATCATGTTTTTAATTTTATTCTTGCGCGTAAAAACACATTTTTAAAACCACCTTTCAGCCCCTAAATGACTCCTCCTGCTCCCCGCGGAGCCTGAATAAAGATAATGTTATCGCTGTGACAAACAGACTTTATTCCGGGAGTCCTTGAGCTCGTGCAGCTCCGCCTGCCGATGATTAATGTGAAGATTTGCTTGAGAAAGTGGCGCGCGGTAATAAGAGCGGGACAATCTCACTCTCCTCCTCCTTCTTCCTCCTCTTCTCCCTCCGCGTAGCCAGCCGTGAAATCCGGCCTGAAATGCATTACACTTCAGAGGAAAGAAAACGCAATTCCTCATTCCGTTTAAAAAAGACGGAGTGCGCTCTGAGCGCGCCCGGCGGTGACAGGCCCATCGCTAAACTGATCCTGGACCTGCTCCCATTCCAGGAGATGAGCTTCATTTCACTAATTCTTATTTTATGGAAATAGTTGAGAGAAGCTGCGATAATAATAATGATTATTAGGGTGTTATTTCACATGTGAGCGAGCCGAGGGCGTCTGCCAGCAGCGCGACTTAATAAGTCCTGATGTGTTTGTGCAGACTGGAGGTCAGTGAAGACAGAAACATTACAGAGGATAAAACCAACAGAGTCCAGTCGAGCTGGAGCAGCTGATTCAGGCCCGTTAAAGGTTCTTAGTTTTTTATCTGAGGCGATTAGAGGAGTGTAATAAAGCTGCGATCATCATCTGGTTCCCTGCGGGTTCATCAGAGGTGGAGACGAAATGTGCGACCATTTTAGAATCAGGCACAATTCAGAGGACACATTTTACCTTCCAGATGTTTATTTTATTTATTATTATTTACTGTCAGTGAAATTTACGCCTCTTGTGGACAGTAAAGAACATCTAACCTCACCTGTTTAAGATGAACACAATAAAATAAAACGTGTCCTCAAACATGAGATTTTACATCCTCATAAATCTGCTTTTTTCCCTGAAAATATTAAATTATTGTTGTTGATGTTTGTCCGATAAAGGATGCATGGACGCGGGAACTAAAACGAGGCTGGAACATTTGCCGAATTTACAAGAAGAACTAAATAATTATGAATTTGTCAGAAACAGTTTCACAGAGTTTATGAATTTTCTGATGAATCAACAACTCACAAAATTAAGTGTTTTATAAAGGGAGTCTGGTGAATTTCTCTCCTCGCTGTTGACTGTAGTCGGTGTGGCTGCTGTATGTTTCCGTCTGTTGAGGCGCAACATGTCTCATGTTGTTGTAAATTATTCTTAATAACGACAAAAAGACTGAAAACATTTACACTAACCAAAATAAGTGAAGGATGTTTTAATGTTTCACTTGTTTATTTTGTGACATGTCTGAATTTTTATTTTGTGTTTTGCGGATATTTTTGATCACCAATAATTATGCGACACATTTAATTTGGCTTTTATTTTACTTTTACTTTTATATTTGAGTAGTGTAACTAAAGTAACGCGCGGATCTCAGGCTGTAGATCATGTAGTGTGTGAACAGTGTGTGTATGAAGCGCCACACACATTTATTAGTTATTAAAACACCGATAAAAACAACAACATGACCTCATATTCTGAAGAAATAAACACATTTTCTTTCTGTTTTTTTTTGTTTGTTTGTTTCTTTTTGTAAAATAAAATAAAAAACATGAAGTCAAATTGTTGGATAGTTACAGAAAACATCTGTGTTCGTTTCCCTCCAGCGGATCATTATTTAGGAGCTAAATCAAGACGATAAATAAACATTTTCCTCTTTTTTCTTTAACATAACCTCATCAATTATATTCAGACGATGTCAGATTTAATTTTACCTTCTTTATTATTTATTCTTGCTGTATTTCTGTCTCTGATTTGTGTTTCTGAAGCCGATTCTGGTTCTGATTCTTTCAGCCTGCAAATAAAAATGAGCTTTTTGTTTTAACACCGTCGGATAAAATCAGAACATTTAATTCTGCAGCCGTTAAAAATAAATAGAAATTATAATAAAGCGTTTTACTCATTGATTATTATTGGAGCTGCGTTTATATCATTTCAAATAAGCAAGAAGAATAAAATTAATGTTAAACTGCAGAAATTTAATATCAGCTGAATTTTTAAGATTAAAATTCTGCTGCTCGGATTATTTTATTTCTTTAAATGTGATTTTTAGTTTCCTGTTTTTATCGCAGCGTCACTCTCATGCTTTTGTTTTGTAGTTTTGTAGTTAACTGTTGATTAAAGCGCGGGTTTATTTTGTGTTTGATGCTGTTTTATTTGACCACCCTGGCACGTGCCTGTGTGTGTGTGTGTGTGTGTGTGTGTGTGTGTGTGTGTGTGTGTGTGTGTGTGTGTGTGTGTGTGTGTGTGTGTGTCCTCGTGGTGACCGGAAGCGGCTCCTACCTGCACTCTGGACTCCGTCAGGCCGATCCGCAGCGCCAGCTCCTCCCGCATGAAGATGTCCGGGTAGTGCGTCTTGGCGAAGCTCCTCTCCAGCTCGTTGAGCTGCGCCGGAGTGAAGCGGGTCCGGTGCCGCTTCTGTTTCTGGCTCTGCTGCGCGGACTGGTTCTGGTTGTTGTTCTGCTGCTGCTGTTGCTTCTCCTGCTCTTTGCCGCCGACCTGCACCGGGTTGGATCCTCCGCCGCTGCTGATATCATCGCCCGGGAGCATCGTGGCCCCTTCCACGCCGTCCGGGCCCGGGCCGAGCTCCCCGGAGTGTCCCGGGTCGGGTCCTCCTCCGCCGAGCCGACACTTCAGAGCCTCCCTGTGGCCCAGGAGCTCCGCCGCGGCATCCTTCATCCCTGCACAGACAAGCACAGCTGGTGAGGTTCGGACAGAAAAGAGTTCGGCTACAGGAGGAGAGAAGGGACATGTTAGAAACATGCGGGTACTTTACAGGCAGGAGAGAAGAAGTGCGAGCAGCTGAGACATTATTTTAACTTTAAACATCAGCAGACATCAAACTGCAGCTCTCACACACGCACACACACACACACGCACACAGCATGCACGTTACAATCTGCTCCTTAAATACTCTTAATTCAATCCGATCACAGCGATAACTTAGAAAACGCTTAAATCAAATTACGCAGTAATGTAATAATAATAATTACTTTTCCAATGAATTAAGCGAGTTTAGCTCACTTCAGTCGCATTAAGATGAAATAAGAAGCAAATTGACAATTTTCTGAGCTTGATTTAAGATGAGAAGTGTCTCCAGCTTACAGTAGAGTTGAAGACCGGAGTTTGGTGATGATAACTCACCGAGGCGAGCATCCAGGAGGTCGGCATGAGAGAGCATTGCGCACCGCTCCAGGGCGAAGTGCTACTCCTAAAAAAAAAAACCAACCTCTATGACTTTAACCTATTTAAGAAATATATATAGCCTAAATGAAAGCAAATTCGGTTTGTGGTTAAAAGGGAGGTTCGTTGCATTATAATGTAGTTTAGAGAAATGGGGAGGCGCTTAACGGCGGAATGAACCCATGAGCTCCTCCAAACGAGGACCAATCAGAGCTGAAGCCTGAGGTATGTCAGCTCCACAGACCCCCTCATCTCCTCCTCCACCCTCCTCCATCCTCTCACATCCACAAGTTCATTCCTCCTCATTCCTGTAATTGGCTTTGATTTCTCCTCCAAATTACATCCAATAAAAATAAGCTGATTTAATATCTGTGTGAAAAAGCTTCGACCCGCTCAAGAAATGTCGGATCACCACAATATTTGTTTAATTGTGCACGCTGCTCCGCGCCGAGAATAGCGCTTATTAACACCTCATAACACCTTGAATATGAGCTGGAGTCCGTGATACAAAACTCCCTTTGATATTCTGCCATTTTTAGCCTCCGTGATGACACCGTCGACCTCCTCTAATATCCTTGATTTCCCAGTCAGCCAGACAACAAACTTTATTGTAACCGGGCTCATTTTCGAGGCCCATTAGGCTTTTATGTAATTAGAGGCAAATCTATACGCCTTTTATAGCAAATATCAGAGTAAGATCAGTGTAAATTAGAGGGGTAATTTACTCGTGTTTAGGCCCCAACTGTCAAGAAGGAGGGACTTGGTTTAAATGATGTGTGTGAGCAGATTAATTCGGCGGAAAGTGGAGGGAGTTCAACATGCAGGGACACCTGAGCAGACAGCGGAGGCCTTTACGTTTTATTATCTGTCTAAATTAAGGTTGTTTATTCTGAATGAGAAGAGAAACTTCTTTAAATAAAATCATCCCTGAATAAATTAGACTCATTCAGTAGGACAGCTTTCTTTCTTTTTTTTTTTTTTTTGGTCAGCAGTCTGTTAAATATTTAAAAGAGGAAAAAAAAAAGCCTGAGACATGTGGACAGATGTCGGGACGTGTTGGAGGCAGCAGCTTTTATTTATTATGTGCTGGAAGAAAAAAAAAAAGTGGCACAAAGGAGGCGTCCGAGCGTGAAGCCCGCGGCTCGTTTGGCTTCTTTTCTTCATCCATCCAGACTCCACCGGCCTCTGCTCATCTTTTATTTGTCTGCAATCTGGTGGCACGACGGACACACAGACAGACAGACAGACAGACAGACAGACAGACAGACAGACAGACAGACAGGGACGGATGGATGGACGGAGTGCGGGAGTCTCTTCGGACGCACGGTTGAGCTGGAGGAGATTTTTTTTTCATGCGTCTTTCTTCAGGGAGGAAAAGAAGAAGACGCACTTGGAGATATTTCCTGTCCTCTCTCTTATGAAGCCACTGTTTGTTGGACTTGAGGTAGACTTTTAGAGATTTAACACCGGAACTAAACGCTTCTTGTTCCAATTATTCTGTAATTTGTAGAATACAGCAGCTTAATTATTCTGCAGAATTATAAACACATTATTGAACATTTACGCAGCTGCTATAATCCTGTACAGAATGAAGAGTATTTCCTGTGGCAGCTCTCTCTCTCCCTGTGAGGATGATCCAGACTCGTGATGGATTCATTTTACGACTTTTCAAACAGCTCAGTGCTTTTATAGCTGCACAAACATCCGAGAACGAGCTCATATTTAACATTTAACCCAAACAACACACAGAGAGAGAGGATGAGGAGGATGAAGAGGATGAGGAGGCGTTTAAAGGGCCTAAAAACTGAAAAATAAATGTTAATTTATCTGATTTTTTAAAAGACATTTCCTTTATTTGTTACAAGCCGAATTAAAGGGAACATAGTTTTATTTTTAATAGTGTTTTTTTTGGTGGTTGTTTTAAAAAAAGCTCTGGCTGTCTGTCATTTCATTTATTATTTAGCTGTTTTCGTTGGTGTAGATTGAATCTTGCCAGACTTCAGGCTTTTTTTGGATAATAAAGTATAAAGTATAGACTCAGGGACACGTTCATTATCATAAATATCACAATTATTTTTATTTTTATTATCAGCTGAGATCATTCGCTGAGTTAAATTCCTCTCATTGGAAGCTCCTGATAGATTCAGTGTTTTTGTTCGACTAATTCAAAGGCATCTTTTCACTTAGCAGTGTCGATAGTGTGTGTGTGTGTGTGTGTGTGTGTGTGTGTGTGTGTGTGTGTGTGTGTGTGTGTGTGTGTGTGTGTGTGTGTGTGTGTGTGTGTAATTAGTGTAAACACAGCCACAGTGAGCTGCAGCCTCTCTCCCTCTCATCCATCTCCTCCATGATAGAAAATAAAAATAGACAAACAAATTCGCCCCCTGCGGGTTAATGCGGTGCATCTGAGTGGAAAGCAGACATTTTCACGCGTTGTGGAGATGAGGAGTGACTTTTAATAAAAACTGAAGAAAAAAAAAAACACACATTAAACTATATTACTGTAAACGGTGAGAAAGCTGGGATCCACGTGTGTGTGATTGTTTTGGGGCAGAGCGGGACTCGAACCCGTGACCTCTGGGTTACAGTACAGCCTCTCCACACCAACAGGCCCCAGTGCGGGGAATGTTTTCTCCCTCCCTGTGATCCGCAGCCTGTTTTCACTCAATTAGAGATTTCTGAGGAGAAAAACAATCGATCTTCCATCTGCACGAGCTCCAGTTTAACAAATGAGATTCTTGTTTCATGCAGCTGATTTGGTGACAGTCTGCGGGGATTAGGGAGTAATAAGTTACTGTGCTGAGGAAGAGGAGGAGGAGGAAGAGGAGGAGGAGGAGGGAGACTCAGCTGCAAACCACAGCGGGCTGCTCCGCGTCCTGCAGCCAAAGTTTCATCAACTTTAGATGCAGAAAAAAAGCGGAAATCTGCGGGAAACTGTCACCTGTCACCAATCTCCATGCTGTTTTTAGTGATTTTTAATATAAATAAAATTTAAACGAGTAAATTCTCAACAAAATGAGTATTCGAAGAAACATTCAGATTCTTGGAGTAAAAGTACATAAATCGGCTATCATCAGCACATGTAGTACTTAAGTATTAAAGTAGAAGTACTAACGTGTGTTTTTAATCTAAATAAACGTGGAAACAGTAAAAAGTACCATATTTCCCTCTGAATTGTAGTGAAGTAGAAGATAAAATAACACAAAATTAAAGTAGCCTACTTAAGTACAATTGGACATTTTCAGATTAAGAGTTTAAAAGCTGTTTTAGACTTTTTTATATAAATAAACTTAGACTCAGTAAATTAACAACAAAATGAGTTTTGAGGAAATATTCAGATTCTTGGAGTAAAAGTACAAACATCTGCTATTAAGTATAAAAGTAAAAGTACTCACTGTGAAGGAAAAATGGCCTCTTGTCAGTGTACATTACATTTAAACAGTATGATAGTCTATTTTTAGGATTATTTTTAATGCAGTCTCAGCTGCAGAGCTCATTTTACTGTGTGCTGGTGTAATTTACTGTATATAAATACACTTTACTCTATACGCTCATTATAAGTTATTAAGAACTTCATCTGCAAAGGAGCCCAGCTGCCAATTAAATGTTGTTTCAGAGTAAAAAAGTACATTATTTCCCTCTAAAATGTTGTGAAATAGACGATAAAAGAACTTCAAATTAAGATACTTAAGCACAATTTGAGGTAAATGTACTCAGTTACCTTCCACAGCTGAACAAAATGGTCTCATGTGTAACGTCTTATCATTATTCCCTGACATTATTACAGTAGATGGAGGGTATATCTCGCTCTGAGGTTACATACAGGCCACTACGTTCATTTGGAGCTCATTTAAGGAGAGCTGATGATTCACAGCAGGTCAGTCAGCCGATGTTGGAGGTAAAGAGGTTGAAGCTGTTGGTTTTGAGAACACGTGGACATGAAAAATTACATCCAGCCTTTTGTTTGATCTCTGAATTACAGTCAGAGATCAAACAAAAGGCTGGATCAAGATTTCAGTCTCCTCTAACCTCCCTCATCTTCTGTCTGAGTCTATTCTTTAATTATTTATTAATGTAATTGTATAATTTAGTGTAAAAATGTGCAGTAACACCATCTGTGTAGTGTTTAATGAATTATAACACATCATAAACATACTTATAATGTGTTATAATGTGCCGATTGCAGCGTATTATCAAAGTTATCAGCACTTATGAATGTTCATAATTCATAAAGAAACAAATATTCACAAGTGCTTAAAACTATTGTTACAAAGTGTTACAGGCGTATTATAATGTATAATAAGTAAGTTAATGATGTGTTATAATGCAGTACAGATGTGGACGATAGACTCTGAAGTAAATAAACATATAAAATATGATAAAACAGCAATAAAGTATTAAAGAGAGAGTACAGTGTGAGTAATACTCCAAGTTAGTAACATAGACGACCCAGTATGACGGAGGAAAGTAACTAAATACTCAAGTACTTTATTCGAGTAGAATTTTGAGTTTCGTGCACTTTACTTGAGTATTAATATTTTGAAGTACTTTATACTCCACTACATTTATCTGACACCTACAGTTACTACAGACCTTTTCAGATTAAAAGTTTTAAAGCAAAAACGTGTGATCTGTTTATAAAATATGATGAAGTTCAATAGAATAAAAAGCATCTGCCAAACTCACCAGCTATAAAACGCTGAGTTCACCTTCATGCATTAGTAATAAAACCTGATCATATTGTCGGTATAATAACTTCCTGAAAGGAGCCCTTCTGTTGCCGGGGTGCTTTTATTTTGATACTTAGCTGATAGTACTTCCACTCTTAAAGGAGCACGCTGTAGTTTTAGAGAAGAAATTCAAACTCAGCATTTTGATATTTACAATATTAATGAGGTAATAATACAAACTGTTTCCATCAGTGAATAAACCAGCTGCTCTCAGAGGAAAATAAGCTCCCAGAACACTTTTTGAAGCTAGAAAGATGGCAGGGTCCGCCACATATAAACAAAGTAAAACAGTAAGAAATTGTGTTGCAGCATTAAAAATACTTTAATAACAAAAGATTATAAGAATTATAGAGTAGGTATTACTTCCTGAAGTTGACCATTCTGATGCCTGATGAGTGCTTTTATTTTGATACTTTAGCCGACAGTACTTTCACACTTTTACTTGAGTATTTGAAAGCAGGAGTATTTTAAAGGCAAAAATATGACACAGTTAAATAAGATTAAACTATCTACAACCTCCACCAGCTGCTAAATTAAAAGGGGGGTTTTAACTTTTATGCATCAGTAACAAAAATCTAATTATAGAGTAAAAACAATAACTTCCTGTAGGGGGCATTCTGCTGCTTTTATCGTGACACTAACAGAGTAAATGTAGTTGACAATACTTGCATATTTTTACTTGAGTAAAATGTTTGAATGTTGAGTTTTAAAGCAAAAATATGATTCAGTTCAACAGATCAGAATATCGACAACCTCCACCAGACACATCGTTAGAAATGCTGCTTTAACTTTTATGCATTAGTGACAAAAATCTACTGAGGCTATAAGTTACTGTATATGACAACTTCCTGAAAGAGGGCATGCTGCTGTCTTATCAGTGCTTTTATTTTGATAGGCTACTTTAAGTAAGTTAGGATAATGCTCATATTTCTACTGAAGTAAAATATCTGAATGCAGAAGTATTTTTAAGTGTTTAAAAGCAGAAGACACGTGATCAGCTTATAAAACATTTTTAACATTATGATGCTGCTTTCATGTTTCTGCTTTAGAAATAAAAATCCACTTACAGAAAGAGGTCATCCTGCCGCCTCATCAGTGCTTTTATTTTGATAGGCTACTTTAATTAAGTTAGGATAATACTCGTATTTTCACTGGAGTCAAATATTTGCCTACAGAGTATTTTATAAGGTAGTATTTTGTACTTGAATCCTCCTCCAGTCTCTCCGTGCGGAGCGGAGTGAGCAGCCCGCCCGGGTCCTGCGGTCACATCCGCCCAGCTGCAGCGCCCCGCCGCCGCATCTCATGCCTCAATTAGCGCCGCTGCCCTCTGCACGGACTCGATTAGGCCGTGATTTATCCGAAAGAAATATAATTATACCTCCAAATAAAATAATCAGCATTGAAGAGCGATTTCCTTAACGAGATGGAGCGGGGTAGATGCCACGGAGCAGCAGCGCCTCATTAGGGCGCTAATGAGACTTCGGGGTGATCCCGATAATTATCGAAATCTGTAAAATAAGGATCAAGTCAAATGCGACCTTAATTTGTCCGAGTTCATTTATTAGTCTGACTATTTAGGAAAGACCCGCTCACTTTAGGGTAATAGATGTGGGAGCTGCAGGACAGACAGGCAGAGGGACAGACAGACTCACAGACAGAGAGAGAGAGAGAGACAGGCAGACAGACAGACAGACAGAGGGACAGACAGACAGAGGGACAGGCAGACAGACAGACAGACAGACTTACAGACAGAGGGACAGAGGGACAGACAGACACACTCACAGACAGACAGACAGACAGACTCACAGACAGACAGAGAGACAGGCAGACAGACAGACAGAGAGACAGACAGACAGACAGACAGACAGAGAGACTCACAGACAGACAGACAGAGAGACAGACAGACAGACACACTCACAGACAGACAGACAGACAGGCAGACAGACAGACAGAGAGACAGACAGACAGACAGACAGACAGAGAGACTCACAGACAGACAGACAGAGAGACAGACAGACAGACACACTCACAGACAGACAGACAGACAGACTCAGACAGACAGACTGACAGCTTCATCTGTCAGCTGACTGACAGGGGTCACAGACAGCAGCGGTCTCTGTATCAGGCAGATACAACAGTCACCTGCAGCAGGTCAGCTACAGCAGTTAGTGTGAATCCTGAAACCACCAGTTTATTAATCTGTTAGTTGATTGAAAGAAAATTAGAATCCCTCCAATTTATTTTTTTATAATCGACAAGTTTTGTCAAACTAGGGAGATAAGATAAAAAACATGTCCCCACATGATATCTGTGTTGATAGTTTGAGATCTCCTCAAAACAAAATCAAATATCACAATATACATGTTTTCACCAAATACCTCGATATCGACATTGTGACAATAATGAAGACGACTGTTGGAGATTTTTGATAAATAATCATCAGTAAAGTTGATTTAATGACGACACCTCGTCATCATAGACATATATAAGTAGACGCCACAGTGACTGTGTTGGCCCGTTGTCGCGATAGCACGTCTGCCATATTGGATGTGGCAGGTCGGCCCTGTAAACTGAGGGTTTAAACGTTTACATTTAACCGATTCTGATTAATCGTTTCTTTATTCAATGATTTATAATCATTTAAGTTATAATAATGACGATCATTAAACAAAAACAACGGTTAAACAAGTGAAGGGATTTGTTTCCTCTTAAAAATGAAGAGTAGCAGTTTAATTCATACTAAACACAACAGACTGATTCAACAATGCCACATCCAATATGGCGGCGACGACAACGTACGATCCAGCGAATCAACGTGGCGTCTACGTATACACGTCAACGGTTGTCACGCTGTTTTAGGCCCCTGGTGTTCAACGACAGGAAGTGCATTTGTTTACGGATGGATATTAACGTCACCATGAAAAAAAGAAAACTCAATTTTCTGTTTTATACGTACAAGTCGTTATCACTGTAAAATAATCTAGTTTCACATTATTTTCCTGTTTATATTTTACAGATTTTCCCTGTATTTTTTCAACACACCAAAATATACATAAAATTACAAATTGATTGATTAATGTCCAGAACATATTTAGCAGAATATTATGACGTCACAGTGAATTTAACCTCTGACCTTTTGGATGTCAAAGTCACAACTCCATCGTTTTATCCTATTAGACATTTGTATTTGTAGTTCTTGAGTTGTGGCCTGTGAATAACTGCAACATCACCATTCTTTTTTTTTTTTTTTTTAACCTTTTAGGCGTTTTAAATCTTATTTTGGGGCGACGTCACCAAACAGTAGAAGTGTTTTTACTGTACTGTCCCCCTCATATTCATTTAGACAGGACCTTCAGTTAGTCCAGGATAACTGCGCAGGGCGTTGACAAGATGGCTGCCAAGTGACAAGACTTGCCTATAAGGACTTTGGCATACGATCTGTCCAAAAAACGCAGCAGAAGTTGAAATTTTTCAACATACTCGAGGAATTTTATGGACCAGAAAACATTACTGGACTGCCAGTTGGCTTATATGTACACAGAGCTACATGGAAACTGTAGAAGAAATTATATAATTTTTTTTACTTTGAAACCAGGAAAAGGTCCAGTTTTTTGAGAATTCCCAACTCGTCAAACGCCGACACTTTGGAGTTTGAAGGTCGGGTCGGACGCCGTCCCAAAACGTCAATATTTGAGGAGTTGAGAATGAGACTGAAAAATAAACTTTCCTTCAATTTGGACCTTTAAGTCACATCACGATTAATAAAAAATATAAGACGATGTATAGTCTCACATCAGCGGCTCGGGTCCTGTACGACTGATGGCCTTCCTGTCTAAAAAAGGCTAAATTCCTAAAAAATAATCTTAAAAAAAAAACAAAACAAAAACAATATCATATAATAATATTCCAAATGTTAGAATGTGCTGCTTTCCAGCTTTCTTACAGCGTTTTAGTTTGGATGCATTTATGTTTCAGACACACAAAACAAGCTGAGGACACTGGTGGTGGTTATTTTTTACTTCTCTGTCACATCTTAACAATTAATCAAAAGAAAACTCAAACAGTGAAAATAATCATTAATTGCAGCTCTGGTCAGTTTTCTGGGATGATCAGTGCTTAGAGGCATTAAAGGTCCAACTCAGATTCATATAAAATGAATGCAAAACTCATAAAAAAGCGGAGCTTCTGTAGTTTCTCAATAAATCAAGTTATAATTGCAGAAAAGACAACAGACAAATGTGTGTGTGTGTGTGTGGGTTTAATCATGTGTATTAAGTCCAGAGTGTTTTAGTATGACGAATAAAATCTTAAGAAAAAAAACCCACTCCACTCCTAAAACGTGTTCAGGTGGGATTTCACACACAGGAGAGGCATGAACAAACGTGGTGGCACGTTAACAGTAAACAGTAGAAATAATTACATCAACAGAGACTTTGAATGGATTCAGTTTGCCTCGGCGGCTGCCAACAGGGCCTGACGAAAAGGAATGGACATTTAAAGCGAGTGAATCTCACAGTGAGAACAGAAACAGATCAGAAATCATCCTTCAAGCTTCACTGAGTCCAATATGTTTCTGGCCCCTTTGTACTCCTCTGATTCAGCCAAATCCTCTTCTGCTTCCTGCAAAGACACAAACACACACACACGGTTTGGTTTTATTGCAATCTGAGAAGAATACTGCCATTTCCTACACCAAAAATGATCAACTACAGCTACATACTTCAGAATAAATCCACAACTTTTATACATCACTGTGAGTTTAAAAATATCTGAACCAAGCTGTCTGTCATGATAAAACTTAATGCCCGAGGTCAAACTTCAGTCAGTATCACATTACCCTGATCCAAACTTAGCCGTTAGGGGTTGGAGCGAGCGATAACGTAGCTGTATGGTGTCCACGTCCTTTAATCAAGTGTGTGTGAGTTCCTGTGGTGGTCACCGCGGTGACAGCCCCGCTAATGAGCGGTGATGAGCGTGTGCATATGTGCATGTTTGTCTGAAGGCAGAAACAGGGGAGGATGAGTGATAGGGAAGAGGACATGTGGCTAATTCCAGGTTAGCTCCCTCTGCCTGCCGCTCAGCTCTCATGTGAGTGACTCACAGCAGCACACTGCTGCTCTGCATTAATGAAGATGACCCAGAGACACGCATGCTTGTGTTTGCTTCTCACATCAGCTCAAGTCCTGGAGACACACTCTGGTTGTATGGACCTAAAAATGGTTAATTGGTGTAACATGTCATACTTGAGCATAAATCCTCAGTTCAGCATTGTGATGAGTGGCGGAGCAGGTTTGTTTGATTTGACTCAGCGGTGAGGTATCTACTATTAAGACCAAGTGTAAATCCACCGTGATGTCACCTGCTGGTTTGTGGAGCATGGTTTTAGGGGCCTCGGGTTTAGCATCACGGCATGTCGCCATCTTGGTTTTTTGGAACCAGAAGTGACCATATTTGGACAAGAGGGTGGAGCTGGGGTCCTGATTGGATCTGAATGAGAACGCGTAACTACTTTAAACAACAATAATATGTCAGGACTCAGCGTCTGTCACCTTGTTTTAATACTTTTGATTATTAGTACCTTTAAAGTTGATTATTTGTTGGAAGCCAGCGAGAGCAAGCTGAATTCCCACCACTCCTCTGAAACACATGAACCTGCACCGCCTCACTACACCTGCTGCCCCGTAGCCCTCACTGGCTAGCTGGAGGATGCGTTAGGGCCCGTGTCCACGTAGAGCTTTTTTCTGACCGCCAGCATCGTTTTTTTTCAATTGTTTCTAATGAAGAGCGAGCGTCTGCAGCAGCAGGCGGCCACCTAGAGTGCTGAGTGCTACGCCTTTTTTGTGCAGCCACTCCAAGTTGAAAATCAACTTTTAAGAAAGGCACTGGCTACGTCACCACCGCTTATTTGATAATATCCATGATCGGCCCAAGCGTTCACTGAAGCCTTGTGGAAGACTCCGGTCGTACGCACTGAGTGAACGGGCAGAGTGTATGCAGACAGACAGGTACGTAGGTAGACAAACAGGTAACCTGTTCGATGATTTCATACAGGCTGAATAAGATGATTGGATGAACTTGTTAGAGGTTGATATGCGATTTCCTCTAAAGCACTTAATAAATGTTGACAAAAAAATGACAAAATCTAATATCACAATATTTTTGACCAAATACCTCAACAGATATTGTAGAGACGACTATTTGTACGAACACAATGAGATTTTTTTTTTATATCAATAATCATCAGTAATGTGGATATAATGACTAAGTGGGTAAAGACGAGTACTAAAACAAGCACAGCAGTCAGAAAATTACATCACATTACTGTAATGCAGCCATTAAAACCAACAAACGACAACACTTGTGTCATATCTCCATAAATCCAACATCTAAGAAGGAATACACTACTCATAATGTGTTATTGGGATATGAGTGCATATATGAATGCTCATGGATATCCAATAAAAGTCAAATAAAATGTGTCGCAAGATAAAAATTCAGATGTGTCAGAGAATAAACCATCAAGTGAAAAACTAAAATAATTACTAATTTTGAGTGTAGTCTCATATTATAAACTGCATAATATCTATACATGAACAGCCGTATGAGCAGTGTTTACCCTCTCATACTAACACCTATGAGCACTGGGTTGAGCTTAGTTCAGCTTGGTTAATTTACTCTTAGATAAACAACAGGAACACAAAGGACCAATAGGTGCACATGTTGATGGTCTGGGAGAAACCTACTTTGCGTAAACACAAGCTGAGGTTTAGGTTCATTTAACGGCAAGTAGTTATTTTTGTCACCATGAGTCAGTGATACCCTACAAACACAATTACACTCTGTAAGGCCATGAAATAGGCACAGTAACAAAATAAAATACACTTTTGTCCTGTTGTGACATGAAAAAGGTTGTTTTTTTTTTACACACGAGTGTTACTCACTAATAACTGAAGCAGATCTGCATGTGCGATGGCCAGACGGCGGCGGCAGTCGGGGATCATCATCTTGGACTCCTGCAACACCTCCAGCTGAAACAGAGACCACAGCAGTGCCATCACCAGCTTTATTAATTAACTTACCCCCATCACTGCTCCTGTGATCACTTTTCATTACCTGCCTTCACAAAGAAAAACATGTTTTCCAAGTATAGAGCATTATTTCAAACAGCTAGAAACAGGCATATTCATTGGCTGGAGCCTTGCTCCTCACAGTAACAGTGCAGGGTGTCCCACATGCTCTGCTGTGGTTAACATCTCCCAACAAGCCGGCGCTATGAAAAATGTTATTGAGTTATCGATCGGGCAGGGAGTTGGGCAGCAGGGGACCACCTCGATCTGACTGCACACCTGGATAAATGAAGAAACCCTGAGCTGAGGGCACTGTGATCAGGCGTAAAGAGGTATTACTACGCCTGGAGTGAGACTGTGTTAAAGCCTGGGGAACTTTCACAGCCGCAGCTAATGTGGAATTCCCCCAGCTGGCACCCTAAAGAGCAGAGAAGAGTTGGCTAACGCTGTCAGACACACTCACTCATGACAGATGCTTCCTCACCTCGCCCTCTGTCGAGCTGGAAAGCCACAACATGGACGCAGCGACACACGTGTACATTTCACGGCTGTGCACACCAACAGGCACTCGCAGATGAACTCATACACAGGCAGGCAGGCTGGCAGACTAACTGACACGCCGAAAGACAACTAGTCGAGTTGGTTGCCGTCTAGATGTGACAAGGTGAGGCAGACTCTGTAGAAACAGAGAAAAGTCATGGTGCCCTCCCAGTGCAGTGGAATGATCCCATCAGCGCTGGATAAAGACGACACTTACAGCGTATTGATTCCATTAAAATAAAAACCTGTAATCCATCCTGCCTCAGACCTCTCATCTCCAACCATAATCCATCTGGCCTCCCAATCTCCACATTTAACACCAGCCAAGCCTGCTGCTCAGCCCGAGCCGCCGCTCTATGAATGAGCAAACAAAACAAAACACACTCAGAATTTTAATGTTACCAGTAAACATAATCAGGAGCGGTGCCCGCTCGGCCTGCAGCATGGAGAAGGGAAATTAAAATGAACTGGGACCAGTACTGCTGCTGGAGGAAGTGTGGAGCAGTTCTGGTGGACCAAGCCAGAATCAGGGCTGCAACTAATGTGACGGTTATTCATCTTTACAGAGACCCGTCCCCACCACATCTTTACAAAGACCTGTCTCCAGCAGAGGCTGATGGGAATGTCATTTTTTCACGTATTTGGTCAAAGCTTCAACTAAATGAATGTAGTGTTGAGACATTTCTCAAAACCAGGAATCCATCACTCAGGGTGAATAATCAGAGCGATGAGCCAGTCCAAATCCTCGTATTTCAGTTTCTCTCCACAAAGATAAAGTCAGTGTTTAAGATGGTATCAAGACAAGCTAGCAGCACGTGTGTCTGACAGATTTTCAGAGCCTATAGTGTCTTTAATACACAGGCAGACGATGAAGGGCTGCAGGCACAGTGACTGAGAATGGAGAGGAGGTTAGGGACACTAAATTACCAGCATGTGTCAGTAATTATCAAACTCCTCTAAAGTAACATGATATAATTACATCTGCATCAAGCAAATTACAAAATCACTAATGATTCTCCTCTCAAAACCTAATTCTTCATTATCACTGTGGACTGACCTCATTACATGAATGAGGGGCCACTCAAATCATCAAGATAGAATTCACTTCCTGACTACGGGAGAGCAAAACCCCTTCACTCAGTGGCTGAGATGAAAGACTAACGCAGAGATTTTCACATTAAGACACATAATTGTTTAAGTATCAAAGAGGCAAAAACATAAGACACACATACCTGTTTCTTGATGACGTACTCATCTCCTGCCTCTGCCTTCAGGCGCTCGACTTTCTCCTCCTGCTGCTTTGCCTCGGTTTTGTACGCAATCTCCTCTTTGGCCAGCCTGCAAGACGACGTGAACGGGAAGAGAGGAGAAGACAGTTCACAGTTAAAGGCAGTGACACAGTGTTGTTCCATCAAACACGAAACACAAATGCACAGCCTCCCGGACGGATAATATAGGCCCAAGCATGAAAAGGCGAGCTGTGATGGTCACCTTTTACAGACGAGGCCATCTATCCTCATTCTGTCCACCGTTTGTCTGACTGAGGGGACGCACTGAGATCATCTCCCACAGGATGGAAAGACACACACCTCAATAACAAGCAGCCAACACATCAGTCCTGCTACACACAGCACTGACATCCAACAGATCAGCCTTCAATTACACTTTAAATTTAACTTATATAGAGAGTACACTTTGATCTAAAGACACTTAGGATGGGATGTACTTGCATATTTAAAAATGTTGCTGGAAATCTGAGAAAAATGATTTTATAATGCTTATCTGACATAAAAAAAATATGTATGGAACAAACCTTCATCTTTACACTAAATATTAAAATTCAGTAGCTACTTTACACTTAATGATAATAATTATCCCATGAAATACAAATATGCAAAAGCATCTGCAGTTGTCAACAGATTAGTTGTCAGTTATTAAATTATTTTGATAATCTATTCATCTGTTTGAGTCATTTTTTTAAGATAAGGAGTCTAAATGTGCATATTTTCTGGAAGCATTACATATTACATTACAGACAATATTAAAAAAATGTATCTTTTGCGTTAAGTTGTCGGTTTGATTATCATAAATTCCCTCTGCTTAAACAGCCTGGGTTGAAACGTTGAAATGAAATAAGTACTTTTGTGCTGAGCAACAGACAGAACTAATAAAATGATCAGCGGGCCAGAACCAGAGTGTTTAAAGGGCCCGTTTGGCCCACGGGCCACCAGTTGAATAGGTCTGCTGTAAGTCAACCCTTTCCATGTTGAGTGACCATTCAGCAGGCACACATAAAAAAACTGTATGTCTTCTAGCTAACATCTCATCACCATGCTTATCTGACTCCTTTATCCACCTCACACACACACACACACACACACACACACACACACACACACACACACTACCAGTCCTTTTTAGAGATTAATTGATCATCAATTTAGTCCCTAATTTGGACCAAGTCAGGTGGTAAATGGGCCTCTTTTCCTTGATTGTTAGTGAAAATGGGCTTCAGTACATTGATAAATTTTGATTATTTATCAATTACGGGCCAAATGGAACTAAATCTATTAAACAGATTCTGACCCTGATTGGCATAATGGAGTTTGAAAATATCGCTATTGATAATGATTCCCAACTAATAGTCTTTTTCCGGCTGCGGCTGCTTGTCGGAATGACAACACAAATTTAATTTTTCATAAAATCAGCTGTGTGTGCGTAAGTGAGTGATCCTTCATTAATCAGTCACATTACCGGAGACCCTTCCCTCCGTGTTGCACTGCTCCTTGCTTAGCCAAGGAAGCCGACGGCACTCTGTCATATTTTACGTCAATTACCACTCATTCTAATACGCTTCCATCAAGAAGCTTTTAAACAGGCACCATATGCAATCGCAGCTCCTGCCTTCCTCTCTCGCGCTTGATGCAGAGTGAGTGATGTCACCTGTTTAGAGTCAAAGAAGGTGGCGAGGAGGAGAGGGGAAAGATGGAGGAAGGAGGGCTGGAATAATTTGAATAAAACTGAAGGACAGTCTAATAACAAAATGTCCATTCCTCCCCTTCCAGTCCTGATGTTAATTTCTTATTTCTCCCAGACTTGGAGCGCTGTGAATGAGGGGTGGGGTCGTGGCTGGTTTTAAATAGACCTGCCACCTCAGGCTTAATGGAAAAGGCAGCTCTGTGGAAAATAGAAAAAAAGGGAATTAGAGCCAGCCGACACACACATTCGGCCTCCTCCTCCAGCACTGTATTTTTGAGCCGCGATGTAGTCTGCGCTGGGACCGGAATGACAAAGGCAAATTACTGTTGTCATTTTATTAAGGGCATCCGCCTCGCTAGGGCAGAAAAGGCACTGACTGGAATGTGCAAAAGCCACTGGAAATAGGCCCGGCTAAAAGAGCAGGCAGGTTTCCTCTAAACTCCAATATATAATAAGAGAGGAGGGGAAGAGCGAGGCAAGAGGAGAGGACAAGGAGAGACGGAGGGAGAGGGACTGAATGGGAGGGACACGAGATTATGAAGAGACACAAAGCAATGACATTCTGCACATTTAAACTTAACGGCTTGATTAAGGCTCCATGACAACGTGGTGCTTTAGGCCCAGAGAGGATACTCAACCTCAGAAGCATCAGTACAGCTATAACCCTTTCAACACCCACAAACATCTGACTTCAGTGGGAAAGGTTCATTTAAAGACACGCTTTTATTATGAAACTCCCCTGGAACGTCTGTGTCACCATGTCTGTCCAAACCCACCTCCGTCCTACACAGTGCTCGTTTCAGGCAGGTAAGAGCAAGAACAGGACGATGAGGACGTTCCCTCTCAGGAATAATTAAGCATTGTGGAAATATTTTGGATTATGGAAACAAAAAAACGGGTCAGCAGACAAACGGAGCATCTCACAGAGCAGTCCGCTAACTTGATGCTCTTACGTCACGATCATCCTGTCCAACATTATTAAGTAATCATGATATTATCCTGATGATAAAACTGCACTTTTACAACTGATATCATTCATTCATTCATTTCATTACAGAGGGACACACATCTTTTTTTTGTGAAAAACAAACTATTAAAGAATCTTAAATAAGTAATCATAAATCATAAAGTCTCCCTACACAAATAAAGGTTACATAAAGGTGGTAATCTCATCTTTTGTTGGGAATCTGAAGTATTTACACACATCAGATTTTACTTGTTTTTATGGGAGATGTAATGTGCAAGCCGAGCCTTCAGACATGGTGACAGGATTAGGAAATTTAAAATAAAATCAGGAAACCAACACAGGACTGTACATCAGAGGGCAAGGCAGCATTTTCAAGTCAAAATTCCCCACAATCAATTTCGTTCATGACACATTAAAAAAAAATAATAGGAAGGATAGGAGTCGATTACCTACAGTTAACTTTCGTTTAAAAAAAATAACCTGCATAAAGGCACTTATTTTGGTGTAAAATGATATGAAGGACAGTACTCGGTGATGAAGTACATCTATTGTACCCTGTGTACTCTGTGACATTATCCAGCCGCCATCATTACCACCTCAGGGAGCCTGTTTGTAATCTGACCCTCATCAAAACACAATCGATAGCACATTACATTATCTCCATTGACAGGAGGGAATTAGAGGTCTGCCTCTCAGTCCATCACACAGACTACTACACTGAGCCCATTATCCCACCACACATCATCATATTACAGTATTTTCTATTCCAGCATGCTAAATCTGGCCTTTGTACCAAGTTTAGTAATGGAGCTCTATTAATAGCCCGTCTTAAACTGGATCGGCAGCTTGAGAGGTTCTACATCAAAAATCCTTTGTGTTGTCCCAAATCAAATCTGTCCAGATGTCATGCACAAAACAAAAGGTTTGGATTCTCTTCATTATTATTTGGTGCTATAGGAGGCCATTTTCCCATTTTATGAAATACCTCAGCTACATCCATCACCAGAGATCTACAAACAGTGAAGAAGCAGAGGGAACACAGTGGGACATAAAACTGCCAGTAGTTGTAGTCTTTGGTTTTAGTAGTTCACAAACATCTTTCAGAAGCACAACCTGTCCAACAATCTCATCTTTTTTCTGCTATAGATTTAGAGAAACATGAACTAAAGTATGTTTGCAAAATCATCAAAATGGGAACTATTTAATCAATCGATTCCAGTCAGCAACTATTATTATGATCAACTTTATTTTTAATCCCGAGCGTAGAGCCCGACAGACTTTTGAGGCCGATAGTTTTTTGCAATGATCTCTCAAATATCGTTATCAACACTTGTGACAAAGATAATTAATGGAGGCAACATATTTTACAGTTTAACAATAATCTTCATTGTCTAAAATGTCACCATTTTATTTATTTGTTATAAATTATTCCAGGCATATTTTTTTCATTATAATCTGAAAAAAAAGAGAAAAAGAAAGACAAATGTATCGGCAAATATACGTTAACATGTACATTGACATGATTTGTCTGTGTAGGTCAATATCAGCTGATTATATCTGGCAACCAATATATTGGTCAGGCTCTACTAAAGTGCCATAAATCCACTGGTATGAATATATATAGATTCAATCAAAAAGTTCAAATACATGTTAGTTGCAGTCCTGATCACATCATAGCTAATTTAATATCAGCTAACTTTGTAGTTAAATCTGCAAAGCATTCAATGTGTTGTGCTGAGTTTACTGGCAAAAAAATGTTTTAGCACAAAACTACTGTGACGCGTATTAAAAGGTATAAAAATGAACGTTGTTTCTGTGTGTAACTTGATGACTGGCTGCTGTCAGGTTTGCTGGTGTTTACACTCAGTTTGTAGTCCAAACATGTACAACAGAGTGATACATCTCTTTAACCGATGGCTTCATGTCAGTTTCAGGATATTAATGATTTAAGAAGATCAAATTTATAGATTTGAACCAGGACCTTCAGTGTTTGGATAAAGAAGCTTGTGAAAAATAAGGTGGGCCAAATTTAGTAGCTACAGCTGTTATTTCAACGTGTCAGACACACACTTAATCATCAGCTGTTACATGGTAATGAAAGATATCCAATATTAAAGAACTTGGATTGGGATTAAGGAAACGTCCAGTTATTGCCCTCATTCACTTATTAATGTTGTAAAGCAGGCCAATAAAAGTCATGTGTTAATAATAAGTTTGTGGTACTACTTTGAGTTGTTGGTGACACCGTGTGAGCGACACACCTTGAGGATGTAGGTCAGGAGTGTTGTTGCACTGAAAACATTCAACCCATAAATTATACGGTAAGGTTTTTGTTTTAAAATATAGCATTTACTGGAAGACTACTGCATTGCATTACATCACCTAATAGATGTTTTTATCTGGTCATTCAGCACTCAAAGTTTACCAATGGCCCCGACTGTAGTCCTTTATCATTTAAAAAGAGACAACTCCCAGCTAAATCCCCATACAATTAAACAAACTGCATGGCTGCATAACCAGTCTGTCTCCAGGAAGGTAATAATGTAATTATAACACATTAAAACAAATGTGAAATAGTGCAGACATGTTTCCTCCTCAACAGATGTACCACAAGTACCAAGACGTGATTCCTGTACTCCTCTGGTTATAAATACACATTTAATAGATATTTGTATATATATATATATATATATATATATATAAAAACCTGATATAAAATATTTGTCTAATGAAGTCATGCACATCATTTTTAACTTAGTAACTACAAATCAATTAAGGATTAAAGTGACATGTTCAAGTGTGGTAAACATCACACTGTACATGTTCATGTTGTGCTCAGTGGCAGTAAACACGCAGAGCTGCTGTCTCTGTGCTGTCTGGGCCTTGTTGACAGCAGCAGCACATGATGGAGACTTTCCCATTGTGGTAACATGACTGCGCAGTTATTTCCTACATCACCACAAATGTCCACCATCCCTTCAGAGCAGCTGGGGAAGCGATGTTACACGGAGACAACAACAGCTGAACAGGGCTGTGCTCAATACAGCAGTGAAACGTTAGTTTGTCTCACATTTGCCAAGATAATTAAGACAGTTTTCAGTGTTAGCGTCTCGGGAGCTAATTATGCTTTCTCTCTCACATTTATGACAACTGGAGTGAATAAAACAATATGATGAAACTGCTCTTGGCACCGAGGTTTCAGTGAACCTCTTCCAGCAGCATACATGACTGCTTCAGAGACAATGCAGCAACAATAACCTCAGAGACGAGCCAGAAAGGCATCATGTTCGGAGCTAACAGCTAACTAGCTAACAGCTAGCATCAGTCGACCACCGCTAGCTCCCGCTTCAAGTTATACAAAACACATTATTACAGTATAATGCTCTCTCTTCGAGCACAGTGAGCTTGTATCACAGCAGGAGTGTCAGCCAGTGTAGTCACTGCAAACAGAAGGAAAGAAAACAGCGTAGCATTCAACTGACTGACTACAGGCCGCGGCGAAACACCGGAGTAAAGTTAAAAACCTCTCCGACAAACACTGCTCCGTGAGCGGTGCGGAGCTAGCCTGTCCGCCTGGCTAAGCTAGTTAGCTCGCCTCCCTTAGCTTAACGTAGCTATTATAGGTAGCTTCCTTGACATGCTTACTCATCTTTCACACAAAGTCAACCTTACCTCTTCACGATGCCAGTTTTGATCTTAATCTGCCGTATTCTTGGATCTGCCATGGCTGCTGGTAGTGCGTATTACTCAGGTTTAGCGTGCTGTGGCTAACAGGCTAACAGGCTAACCGTGTGAGCGCAGTGCAGGAGAGGGGAAGTCTGACGAGCTGCTCGCAGATAAATCGATCGGGTGGAGCGGATGATTATCGAGTGTTGGATCACAGTGACGGGTCCAGGAGGGGATCCAGACCAGGAAGCGAGCTCTGCTGCTTCAGGCTGCGTTTAATCACATTTATCCTGAAGTTACATTTAAAGAGATGAGTAAAAAAATGAACCATGAAACCAGGTCGGCCTCACTCACTGACGTCATGTGTTGCTATCACAAACCCCAGAGTCAGAGCTTATACAGTTGTGACATGTAATTAAGTACAATTACTCGAGTACTGCACGCCTACTTAGGCACACATTTGAAATACTTATATTTTACTTGATTATTTCTATTTTATGCTATATGTGACTACATGTCAGTGGACAATATAATATACTTTTTACTCCACTACCTACATTTATTTGGCACATAAGTTACTTTTTGCTTTGTTAATACAGGATATACATATATTTTCTATAAATAAAGCTACCCAGCAGTATACAAAGAATTTTAAATTAGCTCAACGTTTAGCAGAATGCTTACATCTTTTATGTTTAAATTCACCCCCAAAACGTAGATCCACTCATCATCTCCTCCTGATGATATAAAGTCAGGCTCAGCCATCATCTCCTCCTGATGATATAAAGTCAGGCTCAGTCATCATCTCCTCCTGATGATATAAAGTCAGGCTCAGTCATCATCTCCTCCTGATGATATAAAGTCAGGCTCAGCCATCATCTCCTCCTGATGATATAAAGTCAGGCTCAGTCATCATCTCCTCCTGATGATATAAAGTCAGGCTCAGTCATCATCTCCTCCTGATGATATAAAGTCAGGCTCAGCCATCATCTCCTCCTGATGATGGAAAGTCAGGTGAAGTCTCGTAGTCCACAACACATTTCTGGAGCTTCACAGTAAAACAGAGTTGCAGCATTCTGCTAAACACCTGAAGCAGCTGGAGACTAACTGACAGCATACTCTGTAGTTACATCATGTTCACTGTAATAATGATAAATGATAATAAACTTTATTCATATAGCATTTTTAAAAACAGAGTTTACAAAGTGCTAATAGATCCATATACTGTATAATATAGATGTACCCTATTTGCTGACCAGTGTATTGAACTATTATGGCATTAATTTAGCCTTTAGCGTTCAGTGTCAATAACATTAAACTGTATCTACAGACAGATCTTTGATATCTGTGCAGGTCTTATAAACCTCAGAATGAGCCCATTTCTTTATTTACACAGTTTATCACTTAAGCTAAACAATTGACATGGCTCATAAAGCTGCGTTACAACGACAGCACGTTCAATATCATTTGAATCTTTGTGCATCTGATATTGATTTGTGTGATCTATGAGAAAAGAATCAATTTCATAGTTTTTCTTCAAGGCTGCTGGTGTCAGAGTATATATTTTTATTACAATCAGGTCTGCCAGTACCATTAAAAGTTTATGTTACTCAACAGCATTTCTGCACAACAGCTTTAACACAGCTTTTTTTCCATAACAGAAGAAACACTAATTACATTTTATATCTTCATCGCTCGTCACAACTGATCAGAACAACAAAACCTGCCAGTGATGAGCGGAGCAGTTGTCAGGGGAAGGCTGGAGGAGAGGAGGACAGCTCGGATAGGGGGAGGAAATTTTCACCTTTTCTCATGCAAAGACATCCACATGCAAAATACACCATATTCACAAATTCTCTACATAAAAATAGAAATTGTGTTAAACAAATTCTCACTGTTATATTTTGGCTTTTAATTTGCAATATCGAAATGACTTGACTGAGTGTTTTTATGTTTTGTCATCTGTCAAACTGAAGAAGGGTTCTTGTCTCTGTCAGGCTGAAGAACACAAGAAAAAACTGAGTTAAAAAATCCAATCTAAAAATTATAATCAGAGCAGAAAATGGTGTGAATCCTGAATATGTGACGTAAAGAGCAAATATGTTCACAACAACAGCTTCAGTTTTCAGTTTTGTTTTGTTTTATCAGCGTTAAGCTGGCGGTGCTGTTTCTTGTGCTACATTTTGACTTTATTGCAGCGTCACATGCAGCTTATTGAGTCTCAAATGAACTTTAAATGAAAATATGTTTGGTGTGAAAATTCTCAGCAAAAATCTCAATTTTGCTGTTACATAAAAAAATCATTCATTTCCCTTGAACACATTCATTTTCACCAGAGCTTTTGATTTAGGCGTGACAGCCCGGCAAATAGAAAAGGACTCGTTTTTAATGTTGCGTCTGCTCGTGTGATGCTGAGAATACGAATCAAAGTTCAGTTCTACACTAAAGTTACAGTTTTTATTGTGAACACACAAAAACTGGAACTATGCACGTTAACTATGCTAAACTCTGAAAACAAATCTGATCATTCAACAAACATCCTGATTAACACCTGGCCTCGATCGCTCCTCACCTGTTCAAACTCAGTGGGCCAAAACCTCCAGTCACCTGTCAGAGTAAAGAAGAGGCCTCAGGTGAGCTCCAGGGAGGAAACTGGAGGAGGAGGAGGAGCTGGAGGAGGAAGAGGAGGAGGAGGAGGAAGAGGAGGTGGAGGAGGAGGAGGAGGAAGAGGAGGAGGAGGTGGAGGTGGAGGAAGGTGTTTTTCTCTAACAATGCTGCAGTATCAACTGTGAGTTTACAGTGTGAAATTTTGTGTTTTCAGAAACGTTGTGTTTTGTTGTTGTGTGACTTAAATGTTGTTTTGCGAAGTTTTCTGAATTGTCGTTTCTTTTGTAAAATGTTGTTGTGTTTCACAAAATGTTGTTGTGTTTTCTGAAATGTTGATTAATTTTGTGAAATGTCTTTTTTTCTGAAATGTTGTGTTCTGTGACATTTCATCATCTTTGTGAAATCAGGTTGCATTTTCTAAAATGTCATAATTTCTGAAAAGTTACAGCTTTTCTTTATGTTTGTGTTTGGACCATCAGGGCCACCGTAGCTTTAACTTGTCTGACACTGAAGACACAGTCAGTTATAGAAACATACCGGACCAGGATTCTCCTCTAATGTTAGAAAATGTCTAATGAGTAGATAATAATTCATATTACAGCAGATCAGAGGGCAGAAACCAGCTGATGATGATGTCACACCAGGTTTACCTCACATTAATGCAGGACGTTATCTGAAAACATGACTCCAACATGAAGGATATCAGCTCATCTAATATATATCTTCTCTATAGTGGACCTGAATAAAACATGGCGCAGGTTCCTCTGTGTTTGCGTGTGTGTGCGCGCGCGTGCTGCATGCAGCAGCAGAGAAATCCTTTATATCGTGCAGAGCTCCTGTGATTGCATCTGAGAGGTGGGAAAACCCCGGGCTCTCTCCCCCTGCAGCTTCATGGCCGTTGATTATTGGTATTTTCCGAGTTTTCCAAACTAATAAGTGGCACTATCAAGCATTTGGAAGCGCCGCGAGACTACAGACGGGCTGCTGCACCTAATTGATATTGAGCGAGGCGCTGGTCGGCGCGGACGGGGCCGCTGCTGGGTAATTTGCAGTTTAATCAGCGTTTGTAATGAGAGCCGCTGATTAGCGCGGGGTGGAAATAAAAGAGAGTTACAAGGAACGTCTGTCAGAGTCCGGTGATAATTCACGGCTAATTGTAATGATTAGAGCAAACTGGATGACTTTGGAGTTTTCTAATGGCGCTGCCTGCTGGTGTATGCGTGGCATGTGAGCGTGCGTGCGTGCGTGCGCGTGTCTGTGTGTGTGTGAGGGTCTTATTCCCTAAAAAAATCAAATATCAATTCACTTTGGCAATTTTCTCCATCAGACAGAGCGTAAAGCAACTGTGTGTGTGTGTGCGTGAGGCTGTGATTATCAAACAAAACAGCTAATTTATAACCGGTGTGTGTGTGTGTGTGTGTGTGTGTGTGTGTGTGTGTTGTGGACTCTGCAGCAGAGAGAGAGGAGGCCGGCATGTTCCTCGAGACGAGGCGCGAGCTGCTGGAATAGCAAATGAGAAATTAGAGAGAAATGTGTGTATGAACGCCGGCAGTCAATTAGCGCGAGGCGAGAGGAGGTGGGGGGGGGGATCAGCTGGTGTAGTGCAGATCACACACACACACACACACACACACACACACACACACACACACACACACACGCACACACAGCCTTCAGCTTTATGTGATTTCCTCTGAATTTTTAATAAAACTGCAGGAAATAACATCTCTGACTGTGATGACGACACCAGAGAGGTGATTGATGATTGGCTGTTTAAGCGGCTGCATTACAAAACGTTTAGACCTTAAAGGGTCAGTTCACTCAGATGAAATAAAAACAGACTCTCTCACTGAACTCTGCTTCAAACACCACAGATTGAAGAGCTTTATGCACTTTACACTTTGTAATATCTGCCACATCATTAAAATAAACAATTATATATCATAAAAAGTGCAGATGTAGTTAATCAGACGTAAGTTAAGAGTTATTTCACTGTTAACAAGCAATGAAAGGCTTTATAATCTATTTATTAGCAGTTTATTGGAAAGTTGCAGTTGATGTTTATTATGTTTATTTATTTCATTGTTTCTTAACAGTGAAATTACTTAACTAAATCTAATAAACCATAAATTTACCAGTTATTAATGATGGTCATTATAAAGTGTCTGTAAAGTTCTTTAGCAAAGAAATAAGTTTTAATACATTTAAGTCAAATCGGCCATATTTGTTACTTTTCTTCTTCTTCTGTCAGAATTTGAGTCCAGTTTTCATATTATTTCCTAAATGATTATCAATCCTGTCAAAATGCAGAGAAAATGCACAGATTTATACTTTAGTCTTCAAAATGTTCTCAGTGACCTCAGTATTTATACGATCCAGGCTACGGCCCTGAAAACAGCAGTGTTGTAAAAAAAACAAGTTTTTCTTAAAGTTGAGTAAAAGTAAAAATAAAAAAAACAAACAAAGATAAAATAAAATAAGATAAAATTTTACTTTAAATATGTAAAAAATGAAAGTCATCCATGCAAATAGTACTTGAGTTAAAGTCTTAAAGTATCTGATATTTATTAGCCTACTTAACTATCAAAAGTAATTTACTGGTAATAATTGTACTTAACTGTATTTAAATGTATATAAGTACTGTAGACTGCAGGTCGACTGATCATCTGAGCGAATATTCAGCATTTCTCTGATTATCTGAATCAGTGTTTTTTTTTTCTTATTGCAGATAAAATAAATACTTTTTAAAAATGTTTTAATTAGGCTTGATGCAGCATGTAATCTGTAAAGTAACTAGTAACTAAAGTTATCAAATAAATGTGGTGGAGTAAAAAGTACAATATTTGCCTCCAAAATGAAGTAGGAGTGGAAATATGAAGTAAAAGAAAATAAAGTAAAGTACGAGTACCTGAAATTTATATGTACGTAAAGTAATTGAGTAAATGTACTTCTTTATATAGCAACATTAAATGGAAGTACAAGTACCTCAAAACTGTAATTCAGTACAGTACTTGTGTAAATATACATGATTAACAGCAGTAAATCACGTGGTGTGGAAGTATAAAGTAGCAGAAAGGGAAATATTCAAGTAAAGTACAAATCGTACTTGAGTAAATGTACTTAGTTACAATCTACCACTGATAAAAAACAAACAATAAAAAAAAAAACCCAACAACAATATTCCACTGAAATGTAGTGGAGTAAAAAGTACAATATTTGTACTGGTAGCAGAAAGGGAAATACTCAAGTAGAGTACAAGTACCTCATAATTTTACTTGAGTAGATGTACTTAGTTACATTCAATCACTGAAAAAACATGAAACTTTTTGTGGTTATAGAAACTGTGATCCCGTTACTGTAGATAATCTACAAACGTCACTATAACTAGTTTTAATGGTACGTCTTCATTAGAAAGCAGCTGACCGATAAGAAGGACATCGTTTCTATAAAAGTTACTTAGTTACTTAATTACTTAGTTAGTGTATGTTGTGTCCCAAGTTTTTTCCATTGTCAATCAAGTTTTCATCGTACCGTGTGTGAAATACGGCTTTCAGCATCACAAGAAGACATCGAACTTGACTCATACACCTGTATAATTTGTTGTGTAACAGTTAATTAGTATGATAATGGTAAGAACAATACGTGTTGGCTGTAAGTAAAAACAAATGAAAACAGGTAAATGTAATGAACAGGAGCACCTTCTGGTTCCTCTCTGCACTGACTGTCAAAGTAAAATAAAAATAACCCCAAAATATCTCTCATTAAATAAAAAACAATTACAAAAGGAGCTATAAGTCTATAAATCATGTATCAACGAGCTGCTCCTGCGGCCGTTTCAAACTCATGTTGTGCAGCCAAACACTTTTCAAACACACAAAACTTTATGCGGAAATTGCAGTTAAACGTTTCCAAAGAAGCAAATATATGTATGGAGCTAATACGAGCTAATACACAATGCACACTGAAAGCATGCTAACGCTTTTAGCTTAGCAGTTGCAGTAAAGACTTCAGCTTAAAGGGGCATTATGTAGTTTTGGAGAAGAAATTCAAACTGAGAATTTTAATATTTACAATATTAATGAGGTAATAATAAGTGAATGAACAAGCTGCTCTCAGAGGACAAAAAGTCCCAGAACACTGTTTAAAGCTAGAAAGGTGGCAGGGTCCGCCACATATAAACAAAGTGAAACAGTATAAATTGTGTTGTTCTTTAAGGTCAGTTTGTTTATTCAGTCATGAAAAAAAAGACAGCTTGATTATTTAGTTTGTTTCAGTCGGTGACGATCTTTCTCTTCTCATTAACATTTCTTCAACAAAACTACAGACTGCTCCTTTAATAAAGGTTGTCATTAACATCTTTTCAGATCAGTTTGGGAGCTGCGACGCTGTTTTACTGAGAAGCTCCAGAAATGTTTTGTGGACGACGAGGCTTCACCTGACTTTATATCATCAGGAGGGAGGAGATGATGACTGAAGTCTAACTCTGGACGAACTGTTCCTTTAAATGTGGACTGTTCTTCAGTGAAATTCATTTTCAGTGAAATGATTCATGTCCTCGTTGGGTTGCCAGGTGGCCCCTCGGTGCCCCCCTCTTCTCAGGAACCCTGTTGGCTCCTGAGCTCCTCTTTGGGCTCCACCACCCTCTAACAAACCCCATTAAAATGCATAAGACCTCCCCGGGCACCACAGCAGCAGCAGCGGCAGCAGCACGGATGACCTGTTTGGTATCAGCTGTGATGTGCCACTAAAGTGACCTTCTCCATCTGAGCCTCTGGTCGGCTACACAGGGAGACGGAGCCCGGACGGGCCGGACAGCCGGCAGGAGGCCCGCGATCGATTCTCCAGCGAGAGGTTATCTATACGTGGTATTTTAATGTCACGGAGTCAGGCCAAATTGATGGTGATAAATATTTGCCGGAAGATTAGGTGAGGGGAGTGTGTCGAGGGCGCTCCATCTCAGACCTGTAACCCCGGCAGAGCTGTTCCTCTCTGTGTCGGATTAGCCCCATCCATCCAGTGTCAATGGCTGTCTTGTTGAGAAAATCAGTGAGTAAACACGGCTGACAGAGAGAGAGAGGAGTGTGTGTGTGTGTGTGTGTGTGTGTGTGTGTGTGTGTGTGTGTGTAAGGTGGTAGCTAGGCGGCTGATTACTCATACAAATAGACTCCAAACTCCGCCTGCTCCCTCCAGAAATGTGTTTTCCCTCTGTTCACCTCCTCTCCTCTCCTTTTCCTCTCCAATATTTACTCTCCCCCTCCTCCGCTGTCTCCAAGGATCCTCCCCCCTCTGTCCTGCTGTTCCCACTTTGTCCCCCATCAATCACTGCGGCATTGTGTCCTGGATGTTATATAGAGTGACTTAATATCTCCTCCTTCATCTCTATTCACTCACCAAAAACCGTCCTCCACGAGGACCGGACGCTGTAGCCGTGTTTCATGAAAACAGTGATCAACGTTTAAAGAGGAAACAGGACGAGTTTTTACTGTAACACAGTACGAGACCGTGTGTTCACTGGTAATGCAGAAGTGATCATCTGGGCTACTTATGTAGATGTGTAGGGCTTTAATTTGTTTATTAATTGTATATTATAAACAACCTCCAAGTGCATTCATAGAAATCGATCAATCAGGAAATATTAGCTTTTTTTGCTAAGAGTTAGACGAGAAGATCGACACCACTCTCGTGTCTGTGTGATGAATATGAAGCACTGGCAGGAGGTGATTAGCTTAGCTTAGCATAATGACTGGAAACAAGGGGAAACAGCTAGCCTAGGTCTGGCCAAAGGTACTCCAAAAAATAAGCTACCTGAAAATAGCAGACGTGAGCAGCTTTCAAGCTACAGCCAGCAGATGGTTAGCTTAGCTTAGCATAAAGACCGAGGGAGTGATTTTCACTTTTACCAAACTATTTTCACACAATGTCTTCTGGGTACTTTTTACAACATTGTTAAACATTTTCTCATTATTCACATTGGACAAACAATCCAGTCTGCAGTCTTTTACCTCAGGACGTATTTCATGTTGCACATAATTTTAAGAGACAGACGTGCAATCAAACAAGCTTAATTCACAAAATGTTACGATGATTTTAAAATACATATTAAAGACGCCAACAGGAAATTTAGCAGCAGATTTTTACAGGAAATAATACAAAAGGCTAAAAACCACTAAAGTTAGTGATGTTAATAAACTCAATTTAAAAAGAAAATCATTTAATTTGCTCTGAGATTGTTTCCTGAATGTAATCTAGAAATTTTCTAACCAGGAAATGTAATTTCATCCACTGATTGAGTTAAACTTCATCTTACAATGAGTTTTTAAAAAAAAAAAAAAAAAAAATCCCCTTGTGGTTAAATTCGCTGGAATAGTCTTTTAGCCTTTTTGCCCTCTGCGACAAAATGAAGACATCACTTCTCCGACGCCGTCCCCGTGTTTTATGAAGGGTCCCTGACAAATAGGGCCTCCCCGCCACGCTCGGGTGGCCACCTTCATTCCGCACTTGGCTTGTTTACATAGCACCAGGACCATTTCCACGGATTAAACAAATCACTGCCCGAGGGGGACATCCATAATCCGCTAACGGGTCACCAGCACGACAGTTATAAATGCCTGTGTCTTGTATTAGGGGGTAGAATAGATGTCCGTGTCCACAGATGACCTTCCCTGAATGCAGCACCCACCACTGCCTGCAGTTTATTATAGGACAGGGAGAGAAAAAGAAAGGATTTGTCAGAAAAATGTTTTATTATGGGTCGTTTAAACACAAATAAAAAGGAGTATTTCTGAGCTCAGTGTTAGTGAAGAAGGAGTCTTGTGATGAGAGCCCATCACCTTCTACCAGCTGCTATCACTCTCTGAAAGACTCTGTGACACCTCCAGTAATAGCGGGAGACATTTTCCCACAAATAGAAAGAGGCCAGTGAAGGAGATCAGTAAAATATTGTGAGGATCTCGGACCAATTTACTTCATCATTCCACATTACGGCCTTATGAATTGTTCAAATTCGATAACAAGCACTCAATCCTCTTTATTATGTAAGTTAATTTAGACTTTGCAGGGGGAAAAAAATATAGTTGCAGTGGCGTTCAGTGAATAAAATGTAATTTGTGTGAGAATTTGTTGTATCTGTCACAAATATTCACAATTAGTGGCGGTAATTATTTGATAGTTTCTGCAATTACGGCTTAAACGGTTAAATTTGGAACTGTGTGGAAGCCTAATTGGCCTAAATGCGATATTTTGCATATTTGCATAATGAGGAAATTGGTAGAAAATTGTGTTCATTCATTTGTGAAAAATCCTATGAATTTTATGAATTTGAAAGGTCTGTTCCTGCAGTCTGTGACTTTGCTGGCTGCTCCCCGAGGAGCTGCTGGAAAGTGGGGCACAGGCAGAGGGCCAGACGGGGGAGATCTGGGGGAGGAAGAGGGGAGGAAGGGGGGAGGTGTGAAGGTTTTTAAAGAACTTCACGTTTGTAGTTTAAGTTCGCCTGATTACTTACAGGAACAAAACAAGCTGTTAAATGTTATTGAAAGGTGCTCAGATGCAGATTAGGGTCCAAAGGCGTCGTTAATAAAAATCTGCTTGGATTAATACTTGATGACGTGTTCATGTTCAAACAAAGATACTGTGTAATATGTAAGACCTCTGCATTTAAATGTCTAAAATGACATCTTTACGTCTTTGTAATATATTTTTGTTGAGTTGTTTCCAACAATGTTCAAACCAGATAAAGCAACAACTTTACTCAAGGTAACGGTTTCATTTGGTCGCCTGTCGCTATGGAAGGTCTGCAAACAAGACTGAACGGCACCTGAATAAAACTTTAAAATATTACCTCGTTTGTCACGTCAGATAGTTTTTCATCAACAATCATTTGTGTTTATTCGGCCCAAACAATCCGATTACAAGTGTCTGTGTGTTTGACTTCAGGTCAACTCTGACTGACCTCAGCACTCAGCAGAGACTCTGGTTCTGGTTCTGGTTCTCTGTCTCCTCTCTGTAACATTACATTCATAAAGTCCATTTCCCCTCCAGCTCCAGTCAGCAGTCAACATTACAGAACAGAAACACCCGACAATGGAGGTCACCTCCGGATCACTGCTGCAGTCAGGCTGATAAACAGGAGTGAAGATAAATCCACTTTTTAATCCCACAAGTTAAAAAGTAATCTCTGAGCTCTCCTCCCATCGGTGAACGTCTCCGGATCAGAGCAGAATCTGATGAGACTCCAGGTGTTTATTCCTCCAGAAGGTCTGGATCTACATCTCCTGAGACAACACTCGGCAGCAGCTTTATATTTGTTTTGATTCAGAGGAGGAAGAAATGACATAATGTGTGTTTATGTCCTGTATAAGGTCGTTCTCCCTTATTAACACTTAATAAGGTGCATTCTTATGTAACGAACATTAAAAAGTCTCAACGGTGTCCAAATAACTCCAAATCAAGGATTTCTAACCCACAACATGTCCTGCTCACTAGAAGTTTGACACTAATTAACACACACACGTTCTACGATTTAAAATTAATGACAATTTATAAAATAATTCAACAATGTTACACACAGAACAATAACAATGAAATGAATATAATATCTAACAGAGTAGTTTTCATTTACATTTTCATCTTTCATCTCAACCTTTTATTGTTTTTGATAACTTATAAGATCTTTAATACACACTTTAAAACACTAAACTCAAAGCAGTTATTCTGTAATCATATTGTTTTCAAGAGTTAAAAATCTGCTTATTGTCACTGTGAGCACTGTGATAAGTATAAGTATAAATAAGAAGTCACTATTGCAGCGTTATCATCTTGTGCTTTAGTTCAAACACCGACTGATCAGAAGTTTGAGTTAATTTAAAACACGTTGTTCACGTGAATGTTTCCAGAAACTGCTGGTTGTTTAAAGTTGTTCACTGCTGCACGTCTGTGAGTGGAAAATACAGATATTTATATTTTTATCAGCTCTGACGTTTAGAATCAATAAGTTTATTTTTCATCTGATTACCGATAAAATAAATCATTTTTAAAATGTGCTACTTTGGCTCTGATGCAGCATGTAATCTACAAAGTAACTAATAAATAAATTTACACAAATAAATGTAATGGAGTAAAAAGTACTTTATTTGCCTCCAAAATAAAGTGAAGTGGAAGTAGAAAGTAGAAAATGGAAATACTCCAGTAAAGCACAAATACCTCAAATTCATACTTAAGTAAAGTAACTGAGTAAATGTACTTCTTTAAAAAGCAATATCCCTGTGAGATGTAGTGGAGTACATGTGCAAAGTAACATTAAATGGAAGTACAAGAACCTCAGAATTAAACCTAATTACAGTACTTGAGTAAATGTATTTAGTTACATTCCATCACTGGTTAAAAAAGAGCAATATTCCCCTCTGAGATGTAGCCGAGTGGAAGTGCAAAGTAGCATTAAATATAAGTACAAGTACCTACGAATTGTACAAAAGTATGATACTGTGAGTAAATATACTTAGTTACTTTCCATTAATGATAGAAAACAATAATTCCCTCTGAGATGTTGTGGAGTAACAGAAAATGGGAATACTCAATTAAAGTACAAATACCTAAAATTTATACTGAGGTAAAGTAATTGAGTAGATGTACTTCTACTTCTAATTCCAGTGTGTTATAACTCATTAAATGTTGATAAAAGCTGAATAAAGAGTGTTAAAGTAAAGTGTCACCATCAAACCGTTCCCTCTGAAACACGTCCTCGTTCTCTGACTGTTCCGTCTGCCGACACAAACACAAAACGAGCTGCGTTATTTTCATCTTAATGAGAATCTGCTTGTTTATGTTTTGCGTTTTGAGGATCATCCACATTAATTAGAATTTGACAGATCCAATTAAAACTGTAGGCCCATCATGACGTGACGGGGTCGCCACCGGGGGAGCCGCCTCAAAACAAACAGCACTACTTTAATGTAAAGGTTGAGGGGCCGGATCACAGAGCCTCCACGTGTGTGTGTGTGTGTGTGTGTGTGTGAGCGAGCACACTGTTTTCCCGTATAGCCGCTCTTCTCTGCTGCTCCCCAGAACCTCATAAAGCTCATAGACAATAATGATCCTGCCATAGACTGTAATGATCCCGCCATTTCATGGGGTATTACACTATAATGATGATAGTCCTGCACATTTGCATCCCATCCAGCCTTTAGCCGCCGCGCCGCACCTCCATCTTACCTGGCACGGGTAATTTATAGAGCATAAGCCGCTCTGGAATAATACAAGCTGCACTTAGAGTCAACCGCAGAGATTTATTATCCGAGTGTAAACCCAAAAGGCAAATAGAATCGGCCCGTGTGTGTGTGTGTGTGTGTTTGTGGTCGGCGTTTAGGAATGAAGACATCCATGACAAGCCGCCAATGACAGCACATAAAGGATGATGGGGAGGTGGGGTGGGAGACCTGGGAGGGGAGGGTGGGAATGTGGGTGTGGTTGGATCATAAAAAAAAAAAAGGAAGAAGAAGAAGAAGAAGAAGAAGAAGAAGAAGAAGAAGAAGAAGAAGAAGAAGAAGAAGGAGGAGAAGAAGAAGAAGGAGTGCACCATGAATGTGTTCTTTCTCACCGCCGTCCTTTACAAACAGAGAGACACGTGCAACAAAGAGACGCTCAAACACACACAATCGGCGGGAGGAGGGGGGAGAAAAACAACAAGCCGGTGCGTATTTTACTCCGAGAGTTAATGGGAATAAAATACCTTGGTGGATGAGTGCAGATGTGTTTGATACAAATAGTCATTTTCCTATTTGCTGCCTCATTGAGCATGATGAATGATGGGAGTCAGGGAGGCGGCGTGATGAATGGCAGCACCTTGGCTCCATTGCATGCCCTATTGATTCTCCTTCTTTATTACTCCTACAACCCAGCTGGCTGCTCCTGCCCTCCCTACACTCTCCTCTCCACTGAGGGGGGAGGAGGAGGGAGGTGAGGTGATGGTAGTGGTGGTGTGTGGGGGGGGGGGGGGGTCTTCTTCCTACTGTAAAGCCCCACCTCTTACAGGAAGACTATGTGTGTGAACAAGCGTAATGTGTGTGTGTGTGTGTGTGTGTGTGCTGGTGGGCTGCTGGGAGTTCATGGGTAGGAGGAAAAATGAGTTTTCTGATTAGCGGATTAGAGGCCAACAGTCTAATAGGGACTCTGCTCAGGTGACGACGAGAGAAGAAACACGAGGAGGAAATCAGAGCGGGCTGTAAAAGACTGAAGCGAGGTGATGAAGGACGAGGACTTTCCTCGAACCGTCCCACAGATGAGATCATGGGGATCGTCCTCTTGGAAGCAGTCAGGAGAGGAAAATATGTCACTTTAAAGCCTGAAGCAGCTTATAATCTATTTAACTGTAATATTCATGATGCTCAGCACACACTGTTCTTCATGTGAGGTGAAAGACAAGCTTCTGATGTTCACTAAAAACCTAAATTATAAACATAAAATTTCATGAAAAGAGACTCCAGCAGAATTCAAACAAAGTGAAACATCTCTGTGAGCAGAATAAACTCAGCCATCATCTCCTCCTGATGATATAAAGTCAGGCTCAGTCATCATCTCCTCCTGATGATATAAAGTCAGGCTCAGCCATCATCTCCTCCTGATGATATAAAGTCAGGCTCAGCCATCATCTCCTCCTGATGATATAAAGTCAGGCTCAGTCATCATCTCCTCCTGATGATATAAAGTCAGGCTCAGTCATCATCTCCTCCTGATGATATAAAGTCAGGCTCAGTCATCATCTCCTCCCTCCTGATGATATAAAGTCAGGCTCAGTCATCATCTCCTCCTGATGATATAAAGTCAGGCTCAGCCATCATCTCCTCCTGATGATATAAAGTCAGGCTCAGCCATCATCTCCTCCTGATGATATAAAGTCAGGCTCAGTCATCATCTCCTCCTGATGATATAAAGTCAGGTGAAGTCTCGTAGTCCACAGAACATTTCTGGAGCTTCACAGTAAAACAGAGTTGCAGCATCCTGCTAAACACCTGAAGCAGCTGGAGACTTGATTTCGAAGGGAAAAACAACAACAACAAAACAAATCAAATGGCTGCTCAAAAGTTTCCAGAAGCCCCGAGATCACAAATTTACACCTTTTTTAAGCGTAAATCTTCTCTGTAGCTGTTGAGCTATAAGCGTCTGAAGTGGGTGCACGAGCTTGTCCGCACCTCAAGGGTGTAAATAACGTCTCTTCAAATCAATTTGTTCTTCTGGAGACTTGGATTACAGCAGACGAGCTGTGTGAAGACATTTTATGTTTTTTGTTTGCTGTGAGGCTCCAGAAATAAAACAAAAGAAAAACCTTAAATCTTTTTTTATATTACATCTTATTTACACCCTGGACTTCAGATGAGGTGAACTGTGAAGATTTTGGTTGAAAAGTGGTGTAAATGAATAAATCCAGCTGTGACAGTGTCGGCTGTTGATGTTATCATCTTGTGAGTCTGTGTGTGTCATCATGGTGTCATGTGGTCCTACAGAAACCTTCTGCAGCAGGAAGATACTGAAGCACAGAAGCAGTTTTGTGTTTTAGTGTTTCTGGTTCTGTTTTACCAGCGGACTCTACAGGTGTGTAGCTGAGATCAACGTGAAGGCCGAGCTCCTTTATTTCGTGGAATCACACGTGTCCAGAACGTGATTACACCATCATGTTCTGGAGATTTGTTAAGGAAAACCACGTAGTTTCTTCCTCTGATGGTTGTAGCCGAGCTAGTTTTAGTCTTTATGTTCAATGAATCATATATTTCTCTGAAAATGTAATGACCTTTCTGTTTACGAGGCAGGAAATGAAATAAAGGATTACACCAGTGGAGGACAATATTATAATAAATGGTTGTAACTTGTTTTAGGAAAGATCCAAGTTCGTCTTCGTAAATAAATAAAGTTAAACTTCCTGAGGTTCAGTCTGAGCTCACAGCGAAAGAAAACACAAAACCATTTGACTTTTTTTTTAAATACTTGTAAAATCATCCATCTTCAGACAAAACAAATGTAAAATTGGGACTTTATATGAGCGAGACTGAAACTTCAGGTTCTCCTGAATCAGATGATGTGTGACACTCGATGCCTGACTGAGGGAACATGAAATAAATACAGGAGAGTCAGGCGCCTTAAATAACTTACTGTAGGCTGATATATTTCACAGTAAATGATGTCTACCTGTGGGACGATGTTCTTAATTTGAATGAATATGGTTAATATTTACAGAGCTGCCCCTCTTTGTGTATTTAACGATAAGACCAGCACACCGTCCTGCCGCCACAAACACCAAATGTGGATTAATCTGCCGCTGAAACAGTCCCCAACAAGTGCACTATTATTCTGTTTCAGGAAATCACTGAGGAAACTACATATTTGCGACCTGTTTAACTATTGTCTTTGAGACCCACTTCACCTGCACATGGCAGGTTGGCTTTGAGGTAAAACAGATGTGTCATACATGAAGCCACGTGAGTGACAGCGATGTGTTTTCTCTCAGCGTGGAGCCTTCAGATGATCTGAAAACACATCTCCCCAGGACTGTAACCTCAGTCCCACCGGCTCCGTCAAAAACAAAGAGCTGTTCATCCATCCGTCCTCTCATCTGAGTCCACATCTGAGGGACCGGGCCTCGGCCTGGACAGCAGCTCCTGTGGGGTTTGGACGTCACTGGGGTGGCTTCCAGTTTACCGTGACGTCATTGGACAGCAGGAAGAGGGATTATATAACGGTCATGACAGGAGAGATGTGAAACTTCGAGACACTGGGATCATCCAGAGTCTCTTAAATCCACTTGTGTCTATTCACTTGGTTTTAGTCTACGGAGAGTGCATGGAGAGAGACAAGGTAACATACGAGAGAGAAAACAAGGAAATACTTACCATACAAAAGACCTGTAGGAAGTTAATAACTGTGTAACTCCTGTATAAATGTGACATGACGTCCATTTTCCCTCCACGCTTTGATGAAACGTTAACATGTTTGTTGACGTGCTCAGAATAAATTGGTGAAATTGGGATAAATCAATACTACTTAACTACTGTCATCACGCTTTTTGAAATGCATGATGGGTGATTATTTACAGTCAGCTGCTGTGAATTTGAATTTCAGCGTCATTCTGCGGTGACTGTAAAAAAAAAGTAAAAATGTTACATTACATGGAAATACTGTTATCAGGATACAGCCATATAGTGCTAACATGCTAACAACAGGCTAACAGGCCTACAAGTGGTCAAACAAGGTACACATGCTAACATGCAGACAAGCTGATATGCTAACAGGTTGACATGCTAACAAAATACAGCTCCGATCAGCTCCAGCGACCCGTATCGCGGCCTTGATGGGCCCTGGTGGAAACTGGGGGTCAGGTAACGCTGGAGGAGTCGGTCATCCAGGCGAAGCTCCTGAAGAAGACGGTGAAATTCAGCAAGCTGAGTGCACCAGCACGAGTAACACCAATAAAAATGATTAAACTTGTTGTGTAACGAGAGGCGAAATCCTCTTCGCATTTGGTCTGAATGCATCGTTTACATCGGACTAAACTTGTCTTCGGTTTTGGGGACGGAATAATCGATCACTACAGTTGGACTAAAACAGAATCAATCAGGTGCTGGTATTCACATGCTGCAGAGCGTCATGTTCCCACATTATATTTCTTTATGCATCATGAACACCAGCGTTCAACTGGTGTCAGTAAATCTAAAACAGTCTCTGATTTAAAAAACAATGCTCATTGAAAATAATGGACAATCTCTGCAGCTGATGAATTAAATTTCGATTCATTTCCTAAATGGGGGATGCAGAGATAGAAATGATCCCGAGCAGTAATATGCATTCACACGTTACCCTCCCAGGCACACACACACACACACACGCACACACACACACACACACACACACACACGGTTGCTTCCTCACACACACTCCAGCATATCCACACAGCCATCTTCCTCTCAGCATGGCCTGTGCGAAGCTTCCCAGACTAAATTACAAATGTTTCAGTGGATTGGAGTTGCAGGACATAATGAAGCAGTGCAGCACGCTGAGAGGTAATTACCCAGCAGCACTCCTGCCGCTCTGCAGCCCTGCGAGGTGAGAGAGAAGATGAATAGCCAAAGTACAAAACCACTGACCCCTCAAAAGTTTCATTTACCATCTCCCCCTTCTATCTCCCTCCCCCTGGTTTTGGGGAGCTTGGAAGAGGTAATCATCTAGGGACAGTTTTGGTAGCTTGATGAATGGTGTGTGTGGCTTTGGTGCTCGTACACACACGCACACCTATTTATCTGCTGCGGCCTAAACCCAGCCGAGCGGGGCTGGAGATGCGGAGCATGCTGAGCCTTATTGAGTCACCAGGGCTGGTTGAGGGGAGAGACAGGGCCGAGGAGGAGGAGGAGGAGGAGGAGGAGGAGGTGGAGGAGGAGGGATGGAGCGATGGAAGGAGGACAGACTGCCTGGCTGGGAGACGTGGAGCCGATCAATTTTCCCCTCCAGCCTATCAGTCATGTCCTCTCACTCTGTCCGTTTCTGCTGATGACACACTTTCTCTGCCCATCGGCCCATTTCCAGGCCAAGAGCGAAAAAGTCTAGGTGTGTGTGTTTGTCTTCAATGTGTGTGTGTGTCAGTCAAGAAAGAGAGAGAGAGAGGGAGAGAGAGAGAGAGAGAGAGAGAGAGAGAGAGAGAGAGAGCACACCTGGGGGTTGTCCATGTGTTAGGCGGCAGCAGCTTCTGTCAAAGTTTCCTCTCCCCCAGGAGTGCGAGCGAGGACTGAGGAGGGGGCGAGCAGAGCCGAGGCCCCTCAGGTGAGGCCGGTTCAGCCTCCTCGCTCCCAGGCGAGCCGGCGGAGGTGGCAGGATCCAAAGCCTTGTCAATGCATAATGCATTAGAGGCCTCCTTCTACTGACAGCCCCCTCTGCCGCCTTCCACTCCAGCAGCCCGCCCGCTAATCAAAAACGACACATCCGAATGTCCAGACATACACACACCCAAACAGACACACACACACACAGAAATTTACTAATCAAAAAGTGTATTTCCTAGAGGCCGACTCCCAAGAGAAATCCAGCTGGAAGAAATTGGAATAATTTATTAGCTTACAAGTTTTCGTTGACAGTTAGCCCGAGGCTATTTATCTCAGTAATAGGGAACGTCTCCAATGTGGCAAAATTGACCAAATCAAACAGCTTTGATCAGAAAATGAATCTGGCAAGGCTGTCTGTCTCTGGGTGTCCCACGAGGCGAGCGGGGAAACAAACAAAACTGAGAGACGGAGAATAAGACGGAGACGGAGAGAGAGAGATTATTTAGCAAGTGACCACAGAGTGAAGGATAGACTCACATAGCAAGTGCGATAAATTATTATTAATTCAACAGAAAAAGAGGGGAGCTGGAGATATTCTAAAATGGAGGATAAATAATGTGACAACGGCAGAACATCAGAGCAATTTGTAGAGTTTACGGTCTCTCTTCATCGAGTTTGAGATGCAAAAAAATTCGTCCTGCTTTTTCATATTACAGCAACAGGACGGCTAATTCACTTTGTCAGCTGCGAGAATGGAGAGATGGGAAAGACAAAGACTCGACGCACTGTAAAAAAAAAAAAAGGCAGCTGGACGCCAAAAGATCCTGTAAAAAAACAGGAAAATACTGTAATATTCTGTGATTGAAATGCAGGTTTTAACTTCATTATATGTGAGATCCTGTTTATGTTTTGGGGTTATTTATGTGTAATTAAGAATATTTACACATGAAAACACTTTAAATAACCCTCAATAATAAATTACATTTATTGTTAATTCAACTTTAGTTCAAAGTTATTTTAGTGATGCCAGAAATTGTATTTTTTAGACGACCAATAACTCCCAGCTTCTCGTGGACGATACTGATCAGATAATCGATAATGTTTGTATTTTAAAAAGACTCCTGAGCTGCAGTTTATTCACACCTGAAGGTTATAAAGGCTCAGATGTACTGAGCAAAGATGATTTTATATTTGGCTTCATATTAACGTCTATATTTATCAGTTTAGTTTAGTTTTTTTTTTTAACAATTTAAAAAATGTACAAATGACAAGAAAAACAAACAGAGATACAGAGGGCAGGAAGAGGCAGAAAACATGACAGGAAGTTACAGAAAACACATAATTAACATTCAAAAAATAATAAGAAAACATAAAGAAGATGGTAAAGTAATAATAAAGGGCTTTAACATCAGCTATAGTTTCACTGATACAATAAATAGCTGATAATATAACTTTAACAATATCGTGCATCTGTTTATAAACCTTTACTACTGCTTAATAAATGATTTATAAAACATTTAACTTTATTAACAATAAAATAACAATCAACTAAAGTTTAATTAACGTTTACTATTCATTTATGTTGTTATTATAAAGTGTAAAACTATTAAATTAGCTTTAAATAAGGTATGAAATATGGTTTAACACTGAGCATAGCAACTGCAACTACTCAGAAGTTTGTGAAAAACACGTTTATTCAACGTTTTTATTGAGAAAACAAATATATGAAACTAATACTTCATTTACTGTTTACTCACTTATTTTATCTAAATGTGATTAATTTAGTTGTTTGTAATTGTAATTTATTAAATGTTGATGAATTTGATAACGGAAAAAAATACATTCTCTTTTAACAGTTACAGATTTTTAATGTTATCTTACATTAGACATGTCAATTCATGAACTATTTGTTGTAATTGTATTGATATTTTCATGTGTTTAGTAAAAATACAGGAAAATATTTAAAAATTAACATAAAAATTCTGTAAAATTACAGGTTTAATTTACAGCGTAGTTTGTGAAACACGCAGCTGGAACCTTGTTGTTTGTTGTGTAAACTAACATAAATGTAGAAAAGATATCAGTCAGGTAAACAAACTGATGTAAAACTACAAAATTATTGTTATTTTTATTTTGTGAAATAAAAAACACTTTCTTTCTTTCAGCAGCTACAGATTTGTCATGTTGTTTTACATTAGAAATGTTTTTTTCATGTATTTTAAGGAAATCGCTGTAAATAAACAGGAAACTCCTGTAAAATCAGAGCTGCTGTTCACAGAGCTGCTACCAAACATCCCGTCTCTCGTCCACTGTAACTCAACCCTGTCTGTGAACTCCTGCAGGATTCAGCCGACACTGTAAAGCCGGATCTATTTCCATTCCCGCACAGTATATCTCTGTCACTCCGTCTCAGTGACAAAGACACTGAGGCGAGCTGTAAAACATGCTTTTGACATGATCCCCAGGCATGCCTCTCACTGTGAGGGACACATTCATTTGTCGGGGAGACTGACAGACAGTTCAAAGGGTCGTCAGGCTGACACCGAAAGGGGACAGTAAACACACCACAACCGTCTCAATTAGCAGCCGGGGCCTTTGATTCACAGCCGTCACGCCGAGATCCCGGAGATAGGTCTCATTATGTTAAACGCATGTCAATCACACACGCCTCAGGGCAACAACACGGTGGTGGAGGAGGAGGAGGTGGAGGAGAGCTGCTGCCTGATGGATCACATGTTGGAAAAAAGATCAAAATAAGTTTCACTGGAGCAGAATGGGTGGAAAAAGTGGGCCTGGCAGCTGAGCGGAGAAGTTTACAGAACAACAACAAAGTCTTTCCATAAGTGTCGAGCCGCGCCGTAAAGAAACAATGATTGGATCACAGAGGGAAATTTCTCCAAAGACTGGCATTAGCATTGACCCCCATCCCCCCCTCCACCTGTTCTGCTCCGCGCCTCCTCCCTCTCCTCGTCCTCTCCAATCTATCCGCCTAATGAATTTTTACCTGGCACAGACTGTTTTAAACTCCATTTGGACCGGTGCCTACAATTACCTCCTCAGAGTCTCCAAAGTAACTGCGCACAGCCTAATTAGTATGCATTATCAATTAACAAACTTAATAGCTGGCAGATTGATTGGATCCTCTGTAGGAGGGGTGGGGGTGGAGGGTGGGGGGGGAGCTGAAGCGAAACACAAAATGAAAAATCATCTCCCTCCACACTTCTCATTTCTCTTGCACACAGATTCACGAGTTTAAAGACGGAAGCAGGGTTTTACAGAGTGTTGTTCATGTCAGCGTTGGTGTGTTTGAGGCTTTTATGTGCGAAACATACGTAGAAATATGAAAAATAAAAGTGGATTGCTATAAAATCTAAGATACATTCACATAATAATGTATCATTGATGAAAAATACAGCAGTGGAAGAAGTATTTTGATGTGAAAACACTCCTTTACATGTAAATCTACTGCATCAAAAATCTGAAACGTACTCAAATATTATTTGCAAAACGTACTTTGAGTAGAAGTACTTGTTACATAATTATATATTTAATTGTTGTATTGATATTTCTGATCATATTTCTGCTGCTGCAGCTGGTGGATGTGGAGCTGATTTCAATCACTTTAGATTTTTTGAATCTGCAACAGTTTGTCATATTATTTATTCGCTCCTCAAAGGTTTAGGATGTAAAATCTTAAAGGAACAATTCACCCAAAAATATAAATTCAGTCATCATCATCTCCTCCTGGAGCTTCGCAGCAAAACAGCGTCGCAAGCATTCTCCTTAACAGCTGAAGCAGCTGGAGACGGAAAAATCAACTAAAAAAATAAACATCAGACAAAATAAACATCAGAGAACTCCAGAAGCCCCGAGATCACAACTGATTTGGAAAGACGTTATTTACACCCTCTTTTATGCCCAAATCTTGGGTGCACAAGCTCGACCGCACATCCAGGGTGTAAATAATGTTTTTTTTTTAATCAGTTTGGGATCTCGGGGCTTCTGGAGACTTGGATCACAGCAGACGAGCTGTATGGTTGTTTTTACGTTTTAAATCAAGTCTCCAGCTGCTTCAGGTGTTTAGCAGAATGCTGCAACTCTGTTTTACTGTGAAGCTCCAGAAATGTTTTGTGGACTACGAGACTTGACCTGACTTTACATCAGCATGGAGGAGGAGATGATGACTGAGTTTATATTATTGGGTGAACTGTTCCTTTAAGTAAAAGTACAGACATACAACACAGAATGAAGGAAATTCAGATCTGAAACTGCAAACGTGTGTAGGTCGTAGTAAAAAATACTTTAAGTATAAAAAGTAAAAGGGCCCCTGTTAGTGTTATATATTATATATTACTAATAAATATCATACAAGTTTATAATTACTGATGCATTCATGTTCATGTGAGTAGTATTTGACTGTTGTATTTAATTTCATAAACCCTTTAATCTATAAAAAAGCTTCATACATTTTGTTTGTAAAATCTCAACCTACAAAGTAACTAGAAGTACAAGTACACAGCAGGAAATACAAGTAAAATACAAGTGTCTGTAAAACGTAAGCACAGTACTTAAGTTGATGTACTTGGTTCCTCTTTACCGATGTAAACATTATTTTACACGTCATATAAATGTCATAAAATATGTACTGTATACATAATATACCCAGTGGTGAAGGAAGTATTCAGACCAGAAGTAAAAGTAGCAATACTGCAGTATAAAAGTACTCCATTACAATTAAAAATGTAATTTAAGCAAAGCTGCGTGGGTACATTTTAAAAAGTAAAATGGCCGCTGATATATGTCACGTGTTAAAGTATACAGCTGTCAAAGGGAACAAAGCTAGTGGACTACATGTATAAAGAAGTAAAAGTACCTCATATTTGTACTTAGTTACATTCCAGTCCTGCATCTTTCTATCTTTCCTCTCCCACAGCGAACACGAGGCCCTGCTCTGTAAACACGAGACGAGACGGCGCGCAACACTTCCTGTAATTCAGAATTAGGAGCTTCATGAAGAAGAAAAGGCGTCTGATGGAAGCCGGTGAAAAATGAAAAACGGAGGCTGCTTCCCCGGGAGGCGTTAAGTGGCAGCCATGGGAGGCATGTTAGGCAAAAGAAGCCAATTTGTCAGGGAGATGAAAACGATAGTTAAAGCAAGCATCCATTTTCTGGACACTGACGTCGCCATTAAATTCTGCTGTGTGACATAAAAGTCGCTGAATGGAGAAGAACGCCTGCATTTTTCACTCCTCTGCTCATTAACGCCACCTGTTTCCCCCTGAAAAACCTTTTAGGAGAAGAAAACAGATCACCTGCAGCCGGAAGCACACACCCAACCAAACTACCACGTTAAAAAGTCTGAATTTAATCTCATCATCTGTGGTGATATTCTCCTGTTTGTCAGTGTTACAGTCCTGAGCTGCAGAGTGTGTGAGGAGGGGAGAATAATCCACCTTAATATCACTCTTTATCCACGGTGCTAATGCCTGAATAACATTCATAAACGCATTACCAAAACATGTTTGACAGACTCGTTTTAGATGCAAATTGGCCAATACGTCCTCGCCTTTAAGAGTCCGCGGTGCTAAAAAAATGAATGCTGCATTGATTCTCTGCGTGAACGTTGTAATGAATCCGAAACTATTTCACCTGATTCCAACGGTTTGATTAAAGGAACTCGCTTATTTACATAAATATCAATAAGAGGACATTATGACAATTACCCGCCCTATTGGCCACAAACTTTATATGCTTGAAAATATACTTTATTTTCATTAGGAGGCATGAAATGCAGTCATTAGTGCATTAATTAAGGCCACTATAAACAATTATCTGGGTTAGTTTTTCAGTTATCCTGTAATGGGTCATTGTTGTGACAGAATCAACACCGCACTGAGACTAATTTCTACACACACACTCAGGACAGAACAAAGGGCGTCCGATCCTGCAGCCAGAACATGAACAAATAGAATAATGTTTGGTCTTTTATGGGAGGTTTTCTGCGGTAGAAATGGTTTCTCAGCACATCAGCAGCAGCTGCAGGTCCAGAGGATGAAAAAAAAAACAATCCATTACCTGGTGCAAACACCGCTTGTCCAGATAGTTCATAGCGCGGTAATACAGCGGCAGAAATGTGCTGTAAATGCAGGGAAGCAGCGAAATTGAGGAGTCACATACAATGAGCGTCACCTCAGGGGGGGACAGTGGCCTCGGGGTGGGGGATGGGGGGAGTCAGGGGGAGTCAGGGGGGACAGATTCAGCAGAACTTCCTCCAACACTGCAGCAACTTCAAAGAAATAAGAAACTTATTGTTCCTGAAATGTGAAATACTGCAGAGATTTGAACAGTTTCTACAAATAAAGTCGGTGGAACAGCAAAATTAGGGGCGAAGAACACAGACAAGAAGATCAGTGTGATTCATTTATACCTGATTAATCGGTTAGTCGATCACAAATTAATTAGTTTTCAAGATAAAAAAGAAAAAAGTACTCCGGCTCCTCCACTGTGAGAATCTGCTGCTTTTCTTTGTCAAATATGATAACAAAGTGAATATTTTGGGGGTTTCTGGACGTTAATGAGACAAAAACAAACAATTAGAAGACGTCACCGACTCTGAACCTGGATGTGCTTTCTGCAATTTGCAGATGAATCAACAATGAAAATAACATCAGCTGAAAATCTTTTCTTCGTGTTAGAGCTGATGATTACCTTCATCGTAGATTAATCTGCCGACTATTCTCCTGATTAATCGATCAGTTGTTTGGGTTATAAAATGTCGAACAGGATGACGTCCTCAGATTTCTTGTTTTGTCTTCAGTTTACTGTCACAGAGGAACGAAACCAGAAAATATTCACATTTAACGAGCTGGAATACACAAACCCATTAATCAATGATCAAAATAGTTGACAACTAATCGATTACACGATTAACTGTTGCAGCTCTGCTTCATACTGAAATATTTATTGTTATAATATCTCATGTTGTCGTGTTATATTTGGGTGTTTGTGCTGTTTTTACTTTTTTCCCATCAATAAAGCCGATAGAAAGCAACGGTAGAAGTAAAAGTACTCGTGCAAAAATACTATGTTACAATTAAAAGTACTCCAGATGTTGTCTTGATGTCAGAAATCAATCAATTATTATTATTTGTATCACAAGTTCTCTCATATTTTATCTTTAAATATGCAAATGAGGCATTTTCTGATTAAAACTGGCTAATTTGCATAAATGTCCAGAACAATATGAAGCATGTAATCTGAAAAGTAACTTGTAACTAAAGTTACTAAATAAATATAGAGGAGTAAAAAGTAAAATTTAATCTCTCCGAAGTAGAAATACACATTGTACTTAAACACGGTATTTGTTTAAATGTACTTAGTTACATCCCATCACAACATCCCCCTCTGATATGAAGTGTAGTACAAGTGTAGAGTTGCATTAAATGGAAGTACAAATACTTTGAAAGTTGCACATTACTTGAGTAAATGTACACAGTTACATTAAATCATTGATAAAAAGCACAATATTCCTCTGTGAACAATAGTAAAGGTGCATGGAAGTACAAGTACGTAAGAACCAGAATCGGGATCAGGATCAGGATCAGGATCAAGATCAGGATCAGGGTCAAGATCAGAATCAAGATCAAGAGGAGGATCAGGATTAGAATCAGGATGAGGATCAGAATCAGGATCAGAATCAGAATCAGGATCAGGATCAGGATCAGAATCAGGATCAGAATCAGAATCAGGATCAGGATCAGGATCAGGATCAGGATCGGGGGAGGATCAGGATTAGAATCAGAATCAGGATCAGGATCAGGAGGAGGATCAGGATCAGAATCAGGATGAGGATCAGAATCAGGATCAGAATCAGAATCAGAATCAGAATCAGGATCAGGATCAGGATCAGGATCAGAATCAGGATTTTACTTTGAAGGAATGTGTCAGAGAGAGAGAGGGGAGAGAGCACACAAGGGCATGTGCTTCAGTCTGTGAGGCTCCTTCATCGTCACTGTGTGTTTTTTTCTTTGCACTGATGTATATTTCGTTGTCCGCCGGCTTAATTTTGATTTATAGTCCGTCCATAAATTAGAAAAATATGTTTTAGAATTCCATCCCGTGGAAAAAGCGGCCCGTGATGTCAGGGGATTGGGTGATATTTAAGATGTCAGAAATACATATTGGATTAGTGCGCTTTGTTCCCCCGCAACAGCAGGTGTTTAATCATAGCTGATGGCTGGAGCGAAATGCGTTAGGACAGGCCGGGCACCAAAAAACTGGAGCTGCGTTCCCATCGCGATAAATCATACGGCCCAGTGTTGTTACATTCACCCTCCTCCCCCCGTCCTCCCCCCGTCCTCCCCCTGTCCTCCCCCTCTGCCTCTCTCTAGGTATGTTGACTACATCACGTGGCCCTCACACCTTTACACCTGCAGGTTAAATCAATTGATCAGCAGTGTAATTGAAGCAATAGTCCATTATGTGAGCCTGATGTGATGACAGTAAAACAATTAGACTCTAATATTCATTTAATTCTTCGGCCTCACAACACTCTGCTTTAAATCCTGTTTGTTCTCTGTGTGTCAGTGAACGCAGCAGCAGAGGTTGGATGAGCAGCTGAGGACAAAACAATACAGGTGACAAGAATCTAAATGTCATAAATTAAAGCAATCCATCAAGAAAAACATTAAAGGAGCAGTTCACCCAGAAATTAAAAAATTCAGTCATCATCTCCTCCCTCCACTCTGATGGGAAGTCAGGTGAAGTTTCCACAAAACATTTCTGGAGCTTCACAGTAAAACAGCGTCGCAGCATTCTGCTAAACAAAACAAAACAAAAAAAGATAACATAAAATAAAATATAACATATATAATATAAAATGGCTCCATATAGCTCATCAGGTGCAATCCAATGTTGTTTTTTCACAACTTCTTCACAATAAAAGCAAAAAAAAATCATTTAAAAGCTTTTATTATGAAGCAGCATCACAGGAAACGTTGTGTTTTCAATGAACACGATGAAACATAAAAAAAACAGATGTTTGAAAGAACAAACAGGACGAGAGAAACTAAAGAGGTTCAGTTAGAAGCTACAGAAGAACTGAGAGCTGAACACACTGACTTTTAAAACAGGTGATGGAAAAGCAAAATCAGCTGCTGGAAAAAAACTCTCCATAAGCTCGAGATCCAAAATTGAAATTTATTAACATGTTTTTTAAAGTTGACTCATATTTACGGTTGTTATAAGGCGGCGACCTCTAGTGGCTGTAGTAATTATTACAGCTGCAAAGGAGGACGTCAGGATGGACGGTCGGGTCAAACAAACACAGGACTGTCACCCAGGAGCTGTTGTTTGTGTCCACTGTGAAACCAAGAGTCAACGCCGAGTTATTTAAGCTGCGTGACGAACATGAGAGTAAATCTGAAGTTACAGAAGCAACATCGTTATTTTTAAGCCGACCCACAATGTTTTCTGAAAGCAGACCGAGTAGTTTTGTCGCCCAAATCTAATCAAAATGCGAGTGTACATCGAAGGTCCGGTACGCCTGCCGCTCGTATGCAGCATGTTGGTTTGGGGCTCACTGACGGAAGTAGCTGGAGAACAAAACAATAATCCAAGTCTCCAAAAGCCCCGAGATCCCAAACTGATCTGAGAAGACATTTGATGTTTTTTTTGTTTTTTTTTACGTTTTAAAACAAGTCGAGCACGGAGGGAGGAGATAATGACTGAATTTTCACTGTTGGGTGAACTGTTTTCCTTTAAATACACACAGAGGTGAGCTCCGCTGTCATTTCGTCGTGTTAGCACGGATGAGCGGCTGAGGACAAACCCAACTAAAGGCCTTTTTAAGCTGATGTGAATCCAAACAACATAAATTAATGTGATCCATCATCGCAGAGCTTCAAGGAAAACATTAACTCACGCCTCTCTGGAAGTGTCATTGATTTTTCTGTTGATATTATTGTCTGTTTTGCCTCTGATCATCATGTACAGAAAGTCATATGAACATATTTTTTAAGAATCCACCTTGAAACGCATCATGTCGTCGTCATCGTCACCATCTTTGCGCCCAGCAGCGGCCCGTCCATGGCACTGCGGCGCCGGCGGCTCCGTTTTCCCTGGGATCAGATGAGAGGGGCTGCAGGGAGGGGCTGCAGGGAGACGTTTAGGAGAGCAAACATTTTCAAGGTCACCCGGTGAACTGGAACCAGGGAGGGGAGATGCATGGAGAAAATAGTGCGTTTTGACACCAGCGCGCCGTTTGATTAAAAGGCAAAGTAATGGGTTTAAACACACGCACCGAGAATGCCGCCAGACTCTGTTGGCTTTTTTCCCCGCAAATTACTTAACGGTGCAGTGATGGAAATAAGGTTGTAATGTTTGGTAATGGAAAAGAAAGCCTATATATTCTTTTTTTCTGGTCTTCTTGTTTTCTGACATACACAAAATAAATTGGCCGAGCTAATAACCATGAGATTTTTTTTTCTGTATCTGTTCTCTGGAGCAGGAGCAGCCTTTCATTTTACATTCGTTACTATGAACAATAATGGTCAAAATGATGAGACATCAATCTTGTAATGTAACACTAACGGTTGTGACTGCTGAGACAAATAGCCGGCGAGGACTTGAAAGAGGAATTAAAGTAGAAGAAAGAGGAAAAACAAAGAAAATGTCAAGCTTGCAGTTGAAGTTGGAGCGTTGGAACCGGCTGGCGGTGGCACCGGGGGCACCTGCAGGATGAAGGAACCTGCAGAGCAGAACAAAGCAAAGCACAGTGGAAGATGATTTAATGTAGAGGCGTGTGGGGAGAACAACCTCCAGCACATTAGCTTCTGGAGAAAAAGTGCTAATCATGCATGCTCGCCTGGCGGGAGCACGCCTGGCTAAATATGGACTTTATTGAACATGGAAATTCGATAATCAAAGTCTGTGTATAAAGCGAGTCACAGAGGGCCGCTGGATCGTCTCCGTCGCTGTGTTTATCCTGGAACCACCTCTTCAATGAGTCTCTTAATTCCTCTCTAATTCTGCGTGTCAGGGCCGCGTGTCCCCGCTGTCCCGCCCAGTGGCCCTTTGTCGGCCCGCGCTCGGCTCTCCCAGCATTACTCAGCTCAATGACACACGGCAAATTGCATTTAATAAATTAGCTTAATGGATTCGACGATCGGTTAGCGGGCACAGTGTTTCCTCTGGTTAGGCAAAACATTTATATCCCACAATCCCTCTCTCTCTCTCTCTCTCTCTCTCTGTGTGTGTGTGTGTGTTACATCACACACATCTCTGCAGGAATATGAGTGTGTGTGTGTGTGTGTGTGTGTGTGTGTGTGTGTGTGTGTGTGTGTGTGAAGCCCTCAGCTCTCTGACATCACCACCATTCATTCATAAGTTCACGTTCACAGTGATGTTTTTACTCCAGCTCATCTCCAGTAATGTCTCCTGTGCTCCGAAACACAGCGGTGGAATGTAACTAAGTATATTTACTCAAGTACTGTACTTTGAGGTACCTGAGCTTCACTTGAGTATTTCCATTTTATGCTACTTTACACATATAAAGGGGGTATTGCTTCTTTTATCAGTGATTTATTGTAACTAAGTAATGTACATTTACTCAAGTACCATATTTAAGTACAGTTTTAACTTGTACTCAGAAGGTAATGTTGCTTTTTACCAACAATCTAATGTAAGGAAGTACATTTACTCAAGTACTTTACATTAGTACAATCTCGAGGTACTTGTACTTCACCTGAGTGTTTCCATTTTCTGCTACTTTTTACTTCCACCACATTTTTTGAGTCAATTATTTTACTTTTAACTCCACTGCATTGTGTTACACTTGATACATTTAGTTACTAGTTACTTTACAGATTACATGCTGCATTAGAGCCAAAGTAGATTTAATTTTTTTTTTAATTTATTATCAACAATCAGATAAAAAACAAACAAACAAACAAACACTGATTCTGATCAGCAAAAACAAGCTGTAAACAGGATCTGGCTGTTTCATTAATTACAGATTGTTGTTCCACATTTTGTAAAGGTCCACGGACACAAAGAGTTCAGTCGAACTCTCTCAGATCGAGCGAGACGTCTCACCAAACTCTGATCAAACTGTCTGAACTGTTAATATCATATTGTTTGTTACCAGCCGGCTGCTTTTTACTGTTTCCTGTTTCAAAACAAACGACGAGCGAATAAACCGAGCACCGCCCAGCTCGCAGCACGTCACCCGTCAGCAGGAGAGTTGACCTGTAGAGAAAACCACGGCCTGTTTCTGTTTTCTCTGTCGTGTTGCACCAACTTCAGAAGTATTTGTGTCTTTCTGCTGCAGATTTATAAACTTCAAGTACATTAATCACCAGAAAAGTACTTTTTAATATCAGATACTTTCAGACTTTTACTCGAGTCCTCTTCATATTTGTGACTTTCTATTTGACCGAAGTTTATTTTAACATGATATCTTTACTTTTACTTCTGTTTTAGGAACATAAACAGTTCTCTCTCACCTCCTCCTCGTCTCGACCTGTGTGGAGGTGATTCAAAAACATCTCAGCCTGTAACTCACCATCATCATCATCATCATCATCACCATGAGCATCATCTTCCTCCCTCTCATGTGCAGCCACGCTGACTGCATGCGGTTAAATGTCATGACACCACCTCCTCCTCCTCCTCCTCCTCCTCCTCCACAACAACCCTTTATGGCCTCTGCATGTTTGGTTGCGCAAAACAATCTCATCGGACATTATTGATGTTACAGATGTTATAGTAATCAAATTATCGGCGTGTGAAGGGCCCCGCTGTCACCGCGCCGCGTGATGAATTATAGGAAAGGTCACAGCCTGCCGCCGCTTTATGGAGGGTTTGTACGGTAACGCTCAGGTGAGCGCCTCCAGGGCCACACACACACACACACACACACACACACACACACACACACACACAGGTTATTCGTTCAGGTTAAGGGCTCCTGCACCTCTCGGGAGGAGGGTCACCTTTTTCTCATAACACAACTTTACCTTTTGTGTTTACAGGTAATGGGAGCTTAACTTCCCATGAGCCTCTGGTGCTGACGGAAAAGTTTAAAGGAGCAGTTCAACCAAACATGTAAACTCAGTCATCATCATCATCTCCTCCCTCCATGCTGATGTAAAGTCAGGTGAAGTCTCGTAGTCCACAAAACATTTCTGGAGCTTCACAGTAAAACAGAGTTGCAGCATTCAGCTCCCATCAGACGAGCTGTTTGGAGACATTTGATGTTTCTTTGGTTGTTTTTCCGTTTTAAATCATCTCCAGCTGCTTCAGGTGTTCAGCAGAATGCTGCAACTCTGTTTTACTGTGAAGCTCCAGAAATGTTCTGTGGACTGCGAGACTTCACCTGACTTTATATCATCAGGAGGAGATGATGGCTGAGCCTGACTTTATATCATCAGGAGGAGATGATGACTGGATTTTATTTCTGGGTGAACTGTTCCTTTAAAGTGAGAAAAGAAGAACTCTAAATCTGGTGATATTTTTATCATAATCATCTATCTTCTTCCTCCATTGTTGTCCAGAAACTATTAAAAACACATCAGTGAACACACACACCGTCCTGCTGCCTCAGATACTGACCAGAGCACCAAATGTGGATTAATCCGCCGCTGAAAATAGTCCCCAAACAGACACACTGTTTATTTCTGTTGAGGAAACGTTTGCTTGAAGCTGAGAAGTCAAAGTTAAAAACATTTAGAATAAAGAGTCGTGTCTTTACAGAGAGAAGATGTTTGTTACAGCTGTGCTCATCTCCTCTCACACCCCCACGATGCCGTTTATAAACTCTTTACATTTTAATTAACTTATATATCACCTGTGTGTGTGTCTCTGTGTGTGTGTGTGTCTCTGTGTGTGTGTCTCTGTGTGTGTGTGTGTCTCTCTGTGTGTGTGTCTCTGTGTGTGTGTGTGTGTGTGTGTGTGTGTGTGTGTGTGAGCGCTCTGTTTACTTTGCTGTACATCCTGATCGACGGTTTCACTGGAAATGTGTCAGAGTGAAAAGTTGTGTTTGATCTCAGATCTTTATTTAAATCTGTGTGTTAACATGGAGCCGTGTTGCCACCCTGACCATCACCATCACTATGAGAGCGTCACACACGAGACGAGAGCACAACTTTACTGTTGCATTGTGTCAAAAACAGGCGTTTTTACACAACTTTCAGGATAAATGCTGAAACGATCCGACGGTCATGACGATTAATCGCCCGATAATCGAGTTATTGTTTAAAATGATCATTTTCATCCAGTCGAGCTTCTGAAATGTGACGATTTGCTTCTTTTCTCTGCACGACGCTGCAAACTGAACGTGATTTCACCTTCTGGAGGATCGAGACGAACATTTTCACTGTTGTGATATTTTATTGGTGCAAAATGTGAGAAATTAACTTGAAAACATTCAGAAATGAACTTCAGTTAACAGAATGTGAAGAAATCACAGTTCTGACGTCATGATGTCAGTGTACACAGTGAGGGAATGTAACTAAGTACATGTACTCAGGTACTGCAGGCTACTGAAGTACGATTTGTGTAATGTAATTTACTTGAGTTTTTCCATTTTCTGCTCCTTTATTCTTCCTCTCAGCTTCACTTTAGAGACAAATATTGTACTTTTTTTGTATTATCAGCTATAATTTCTTCATCTGCCGACAACAGATGATGTAAATCTTCGATAATCGGGCCAATAATTTTTCCGTCTGATAAACATTGTGCATCCTGAGTACCATAAAGTCATACTGGAGTAAAAGTAAAGATATGGTGTTAAAATATTAGTCTACTCGAGTAAAAGTCTTGAAGTATCTGATATTAAATGTACTCAAGTATCAAAGCTACAAGTTAAAGTAAATGATATGCCTTCATGTGTTCTGTGGGTCGACCCGTCACCAGATCCAGTATTCAGAGTTTCTTATTAAATCACATTGAAGTACAATCTTGAGGTACTTGTACTTTACTCGAGTATTTCCATTTTAAGTTACTTGATTCTTCCACTCAGCTACATTTTGGAGGCAAATGTTGTACTTTAGTTACAAGTTACTTTGCAGATTACTGCTGCTTCAGAGCCAAAGTAAAACATTTTTAATTATTTTATCAGCAACCAGGTTAAAAACCCAAACAGATTCTGATCATCAGTGAATGTTAATACCCACAGTACAGTTTATACATACGTGTAAATATATACGCATATTGTACTTTTACTTTTGATACTTAAGTTCATTTAGTATCAAATACTTTCACTAATTTTTCTAATTTTTTGACACAATGAATTTACTTTAACTCAAGTTTGACTTCCTGCACTTACAACCAGTGATTAAATGAAATAATCATAATTAATTGTATATATATATATGTTTTAATGTCACTGTGAGGCCCATCAGATCAACACTGTGTTTGCTGTGTGTGGACGAGCACAGATGGTTCTGCTCGTGTTGCAGTCTGGACCTGGAGGACATGAGCTGTTCGTGTTTCCTTTAGTTCGGCTGCAGGACGGGACCCTGGCCGCTCCGCTGTCAGTCCGGTCCACATTAATCCAGAACACAATTACGTGTCAGAGCTGCTGTTCTCGGCTGATGATAGCCTCGAGCAGAGAGCCCTAATCAGGAGAGTAAACTCCGCTATATTTCAATTTGGGAGTGCGCTCTTCCGCTCCGGGGTTCTGTGGCACCGGTGATAAATAAAACGCCCATTTACTCTCTCCGTCCGCCGCCGCCGGGCCCGTAATCATGGCCGCCGTTTGGACTCTGAACATAAATCACACAATTGGAAACGCCATGATTAGAGATGCCAAACTCAAACAAATGCAGCGTGTAACCTTGTCAGCGCGGAGCTGATGCCCAAATCATCTCCAATGAGGAAGGAAAGTAAATGGAACAACTGACACTCGTCCAAACCTCCGGCTGTAATCTTAACAGGATTACAGCCTCCTCGGTGTAATCCCTCAGTATTATGACACATCTGCTATTAACAAAGGTGACAAAGGTGGCTGCAGCGGAGGGCCGGGCCTTTCAGATCCTTTCAAATGTTAACCAGCATGTTCCTGAAGCCGCTGAGAGTGTTAATAGGCTGATTGAGTCCATTTATCTAATCCCTGCGCTCCGCTCTGCCCTGCGGCCCTGCGGCCCTGCCCGCCGCCGGTGGATTTGGGTGAAGTGCTGCACGCGATCTCTATTCAAATATTTCCATATGACAACTGCTCGCAGGGCTCTTCAATTAAAGCCCAGTCACTTTCTATTTAGGGCGCCTCAATGGATCTCCGCTGTGTGCGTGGCGCAAACAAAAGGATCTTTCCGAAGCGTTTAACTCCCAAAAGTGGCTCCGGACGACCCGCCCGGCTCTCAGGGGATTAGAGGCCGGGCCCGGGAGGAGGGCTGAGGCTGTAACACTGCCTCTCTGCCCGCTACAGAGGAGGAGGAGGAGGAGGAGGAGGCTGCATGTGCGTGTGCGTGTTCAGCACCGTGGAAATGAGATGCGCATTTAAATCTGAGAGCAGGTCCACCGCCTGTGGCCGCGCGCTGCCAGGAAACCTCCCCCGCCCCCCGCACCGCCCCGCACCGCACCGCCGGGGTTAATTATCAGCCCTGCAGAGCTGCGGGAGGAGGAGGAGAGGCCAGAGTCTGATGCTCTCTACATCTGTGATTCACCCACCCAGCGGCCGCAGAGGGAGGACTTTTAAACAGCAAATTAGCATTCAGATGAGACACAGCGTGACGTCACTGAGACACTGACACTGAGAGGACCTGAGCTCAGAGACACCTGACAGTGTTGGGAGGCACGATGTGGATCTTTATCTGCCGATACGATAACCGATAATCGGCTGACTCTCGAGGCCAATACGATAAAATAACCGATAACAGAACTGTTTTTATTGGCTGCACACAAAACACCTGCAAAGGTGCAAACCACCACCTGCTGTGTGGAGACGCTGCACTCGTCAAGTCTAGTTGGACGATCAGGTGACGATCAGGTGACGATCAATCGAGTTGACGTCATTTCACAAACAAAACTGTGACGATCTGCTTCTTTCATTCAAAAATGAAATAATAAAACAGGTCGAGAGGAAACATCCAATCATTCACAAAAAAGTGAAACATAAACACAGTTGTGCAGTTTTTCTTCTGTTAATCATCTGACGGATCTTTAAACGAGCCCGGCCCGACCCGACCCGACCCGACAGGTAGACACTGACTGAACCATCCGACTGTATATAAAGTATTTCTCCACCTGCAGCAGCTCCAACAGTAACATGCTGCTCTGACACTGATCAGTCACAGGAGCACTTCCACTTTAATTACAGTTTAATTACAATAATTACAGTAACTGAGTATTTTTCCACCACTGGAGAGATTCAGCACGACAGTATCGATCACATCCTGAGAATGTTCCACATTTTACTTGATACATGACGACTATCAAATCACACGATCGATTGATCCGCTATTTTAAATAAAATCACAATGAAAACTTCAAAAAAGTCCAATTTACCTTCGCGTGAGACAAAAACCAGCAGCCGACTGTCACGTTTCAGAAGCAGAAACCAAAATATTCAGATTATTAATTTTCTCTTGATCAATAAAGATTAATCGAGCTTCTATGGACAAAACTGGGAGAAACTTTACCCAAAATGAAAACTTCTATTTGAGGTATTTCAAAAACGTCTCGGGCTGCGACTGACTAATTTCATCGTCAATGAATCTGTAAATAATTAAACTCATTGATCGATTACTTATTTGGTAAAAAAAATCCCAATCTATCAATCAAAACTTCCCTGAGACCAACGTGACGTCTCTCAAAAGTCCAATTTACCTTCACGTGAGACAAAAACCAGCAGCTACCGTCAGCAGAAGTCACGTTTCAGAAGCAGAAGCTATAACATTTTGGGCATTTTTGCTTGAAAAATCTAAAATACAAACTACTTTTCTTTTTAATGAGTCTGCAGATTATTTGACTTATTGATCGAAGGTTAAAATAAAACAAAAATCTCACAATCAAATTTTCTTTCCGCCGACGTGACGTCTCCATGTCTCGTTCCTCAACAGTCCAAAAGTCCAATATACTATTCATTTTCACATGTGAGAAGCAGGAACCAGCAATTGTTTTGGCCATTTTTGCTTTATACTGACGATCAACCGGTCGATTAATCAACCATCAATCACTGCAGGTCTAATTATTATGAATCAACCCAGTGAGACAGTGAGAAATAAACCCACGTAAACAAAATGTGCTCGACAGGTTCGACCGTGCTGAGAAAACATCAGATGAAATGTTTCTAAATGTGAGTAAATTCTTTGAATGAACATCAGAAACACAGAAACACACAGAGGCACTTCTGAGATCTGCAGGCTTTTATAATGACGGAGGCTGATGGAGGCTGATGCAGATGCAAAGAGGCCCGGCGCTCTCTGCAGCTCGCTCTGCTTTATTGTCACACACAGGTCTTCATTAGCAGCGTCTGAGCCTCCTTTGTGTGCGTGAATCACGGCGGTTTATGTGTCTTTTGCACCTCTAACACTCCGGCGTGTCAGCCGAGTGTGTTTTAGTGCCGGGCTTTATGGGGGCAAATTGGTGGCGAATAGGACAGCGGAGCACTTTAACAGCACTCACCTCCTCCTCACCCCTTTTAACTTATTAACTTATATTAACTCGTTTTAACCTGTCAACAGCTCTGCATCTGTATCGCAAATAAATCACAGCGTGTGTTTGTCCGGGTGCAAAACAAGCTTCTTTTTTTTTTTTTTACCTCCTCGTCACCGTTAATGAAGCCGTCCTGACTGTGTGATCACTTTTTAATGCACTCGAGTGTTTTTTAAAGTGCAATCAAATGTTAATTAAAGGCTGGTGGGAGGTGTTTTTTCTTTCCGGCTGACCATAAATGCTCTTTCTGCCTGTTTTCCTTTGTGCACGCTCGCACTATGAGTCGATTGTTAAATGCACCTGCAGACGGCCCTCAGCGAGCTGCGTGTCTTTTTAAAGAGGACACAAAAAAATGGAGAGTAAACACTGCGATGAAAGCAGCTTTCAAAGAATCTGCGCTGATTAGTTTCTCCTTCCTCTCTGAGTGACGGCTCAGAGTGGATCGGTGAATAAAAGCCTCGAAGCTGCCGTCAACACTTCTTCACCCAGACATTCATATTAAACAATATGACGTCTGTAATGTTGCGTTTAATGCTACATAAAGCTAATTGTTGGTTTTAAAATCAATCACTGCAAAACATCACAGATCATATCTCACATTTATGATCACAGGTGTCGAACGCTTCAATTTTTATCACATTTCAAGAGAATTTAAACCAAAACCTTAAAATCTTATTCAGGTGTGTCGTATATACGTGGTCCTGTGCAGAAGTTGGTTTACTGAAGCTCAGTCATCAGGGTACAATGGTGGCGTTTGTCCTGACCTTCTTATCTGCAGGTGGAGGGGACGGTGGTGGAGTTACAGGTGAGAAAGCTGTGAAGCCAGTGACCGCTGTTCGAGACTGTGTTTCAACATTTGTAAGCATGAAAACAACAGGTTGTAAGGAGACGTCTGAATGTTTTCCAGACGTGTTTGTGGCAAACAAAACAAGCACAGCGTTGTCACAACATAACAATTAATAACTGGACATAAATAAACGTAGCAGAACAGCAACATGTCGATGGTTTGCAGAAATGTACATCACCAACACTTATTCTGTTGTTTGAGGTGGTTTTATGTAGAAATATGATTATTATAATGAGAAAAGTTAAAGGAACAGTTCACCCTAAAATATAAATCCAGTCATCATCTCCTCCCTCCATGTTGATGTAAAGTCAGCTGAAGTCTCGTAGTCCACAGAACATTTCTGGAGCTTCACAGTAAAACAGAGTTGCAGCATTCTGCTGAACACCTGAAGCAGCTGGAGATGATTTAAAACATCAGATGTCTCCAAACAGCTCGTCTGCTGTGATCACAGTCTGCAGGAGATACGAGATCACAAACTGATCTGAGCTCCAGAAATGTTTTGTTGAGCTACGAGGAGAAACGACTGGATTTACATTATCGGGTGAACTTTTTCTTTAAGTATAAAATAAAAAAACTTGCCTCATTTTGACAAAAAGAAAATTCATGGTGGATAAATTAAATAAGATAAAACGTTTGTGTTGATAAAGAACTTGTTGATTTTGATGTTTTTATTTTTGTTTTATTCATTATGTTGTCTTTATATTTTTATTTGTAACTGCCCCTTTAATACTCGTTTCCCCTCGTCACTCTTTCATCGTTTTACTGTTTTATGAACGTGCAGCACTTTTACAAATAATGTCATTACATTCGTCATTAATAATATTTATAAAACTGAATTTAAGACCAGCATCACTGCATCACTCACAGCTTGTCGCTTTAACCTCTAACTCAGGGGCCAAAACGAGGGCGACTCTCGGTGTGAACGTTCTGCTCTTCATCTCCGCTGGACTGTAGATTGATAAATGTGGGACACCAAAAAGGAAAGTGAAAAATCAAATCAGCGGCGCTGAATGTGTCTGTCCCCCTAATGAGCTGCTGATTGAACATTTCAGTGGGGACACATGTAGTCATTAGTCTCCATGCTCCAAAGAAGCATTAAAAAGAAACTTCAGCAGAGGAAAAAAAAACAAAAACCTAATTACAATACAGGAGACACAGGAATAGCTGTGAAGCATCAATTTAAGCATAATCACCACAATTACTGTTCCCACGGCTCTGCTGGAGTCACACATGATTGTTTTGGGGGAGAAATTGTATTTGTGTGGATGTGACTCCGTCTCCTCCGATGTCACACGTCTTCACATCATCGCCTCTCGGTTTTCAGTAAAATGTGTTCAGCTCGTGAGGGAAACATAATTTTGTGTTGTCGGAGGATTAACTGTGTCAGCGACTGGTGAAATGATCAGTTACAGAATCTGTAATCTATTTATTTCACCTTGAACAACAAATTTCAGAGAGAAATCCTCCCACATTAAAAATGAACTGACTGATTATACTGTTTAAAGGGCCAGTTCAACCAATCTACAAAAACACGTTGCACCCTTCATCCCCTGGTGGGTGTCAGTCAGTGATACAGGTATTCTGTTTGTATCAAAGGTTTTTAGAAATGAGAGGGAATTAAGACCTGGAGTGACCACCAAACACGTACATCACCGAGACAAACAATGTTTTATACGCTGACAAAGAAAAAACTTGCTAAATGCTGCTAAATGTTGGCAGGTCAGACTTTAGCACTTTAGACACAGAAGCAGACAGGCTGGTGCAGCCATGCTGCCACAAACTGACACTTTTTACAAGCAAACAAACAACTTCAGGTTTTCATTTAATAATGAATTTACAAGAAGGAGACAATGATTCAGAATCTGTCAGAGAGAGTTTCATAATGTTTATAAAGATTTACGCTACTCAACAACTCCTAAAATTAGCTGATTTGTTAAGGGAGTCTGGTGAAATTGTGGTTAATAGTTGGCTTCATGTATTACATTTAAGATAGAGATTAAGATAGAGTTTCATAATGTTTGTTAAGTTTCTCCTTATTCAACAACTCACTAAATTGAGCGATTTTTAAAGGTAGTCTGGTGACTTTCCCCACAAGCGTCAACGAAGTAGCCTGTATTGGTTACTGTTGTCAAATTTGACATGTTTCAATAAAATGTTGTCTTCTTTCATATATTGAGTGGCGTAGGTATGTTGGGTTTCAGTGTGTTTCTCCATCATCTCCCATTGACTTCAATACAACAGACACCACAGTCTGAAACCAGAGTGACGTAATGATCCTTCCTTCTGTTTTAGGTTCCTTGGATCAACGAAGTGAAGTTTCACGTGATTATTAGTCAAGATTTTTACCCCATTCACTATTTTTTGTCTGACTAGAATTACATGATCACAGTTTAATGCCTCTGTGCAGCAGTCAGGTTGCTCTTCCAGATGAATAACGGCCTGAATGGTCATTTTAGGTTTCATCATTTTATCCTATCGGACATTTGCATGTCAAATTTTTCTACTTATTGTATGAATTCAGTCTGATCTGGCTGGTGAGCGTGAGATCATCTTCAGTTTCTCCCTCCAATCATGTTAACGGTCACTATAAACAGCTGCGGAGGCTGACGTGAGGAAACCTGTCATCAGAACTGAATATTATTGTTGTGACAGGAGCTAAAACTCTCACTGAGAAGAGGAGGAGATCTATAACTTAACATCCACATCCCAGCCTGCGATCGTGTGTGTTGTATCTTTGCCTGCTCGCTGTCAGCTGATCACAGACACGCCGGCTAATGAGAAGCTGCTCTCAGCGGTAGGGTCAGACAGGCGTTTCCTCAGCTGGGATCCTCCTGCTTCACCCCCCCCCACCCCCTCCGACGGCTCTCCAGCGCTCTCTTCAAACACACACCGTGAGAAGACCAACTGAACAGGCCCATCATGTCACTGTGCTGCAGCCCAGAGAGGCAAAGAAATCAAGCTGTCACCGCTGGAGGGGAAGAGAGGCAGCGCCCTGTTCTCTCATTCCCTCCACACAGCCCATTATAGCAGGTGCCAACAGCAGGAGATGGATCACACACACACACACACACACACACACACACACACACACACACACACACACACACACACACACACACACACACACACACACACACACACACACACACACTCTATCAGTTTGAGGACAGCCTGTGAAAAACTCCCTAAAAACGTGACTTCATCGTAACTCTTTTCCTGATATTTACTTAAAGGAACAGTTCACCCAAACATGAAAATTCAGCCCGATGTCCACAGAACATTTCTGGAGCTTCACAGTAAAACAGAGTTGCAGCATTCTGCTAAACAACTGAAGCAGCTGGAGACTTGATTTAAAAAAACAACCATAAAAACACTGCTAAACACACAAATAAAAACACAACCCCGACAGCGATGACTGTCGGGGTCGTTCACCTCTTGTTTTCTGAAACTGGAAATGATCAGAAAACGACGTGTTGTTTATTCAAACGTGTCCAACACTCGCTGCTCTTTTCTTCTGTTTACGGTTATAATTAATTAAGATTACGACAATGTGGGGTTGTGTACAGTGAGAGCAATTAATGGAAATATCATCGCATCGGTAAACATAAATAAATGAAGCATTGTGGAGCTGCAGGTTTTCTCCAGATCAGCGGTGCCAGAACTGAAACTGAATGGTGGGCCTCGGGCCAAGAGCAAACATATGGAGCCCGTTTCAGCCCGTTAAAGAGAAGAAACTGATGAAAAAAATTAGTATTGACGACAAAGTTCCCATAGTGAGTCATAAATATGAGAGAAATGTTGACTTTTTATCTCATATATGGCTTTTTTATTGATTTACCATGGGAATATTTTACATTTACAGAATGTTTTGTTCATCAAGGTTAGTCGTCTGGCTGAAGTCGACTTCCATACAAATATCTATTAACAGTATTTAGAGTTTAGTCACAGTAACGGGTCACATAAACTGGCCAATACTGGCATCACTACAGAGGCACTAACACCTTGTGTTTCGTCTTCATAAAGATGCTGCAGGTACAACTGCAGAATCTTTGGGGGGACTTGACCAAGAAAAAATATCTTGTGACTTGCTTGAGATCGAACGCCTCGGTCACGTCCACCTTCACTCTCTGACTCAAATGAAACACGTCATCTCAAGCGATCTTGTGGATTTCTCTGGTTTGAACATTGTTTAAAACATTTGTGATAATGTGAGAACACAACTCAACGACATGTAGAACAAAGATCGAGTCGTTTTTACACATTTTAATGCTGAAATCTCATATTTGATCTTTAAAGCCTCCAAATGTTGAAAAACGAGCGAACATGTTTGGTTTTTGTTCTCTTTGTGAAGTAACTTGTAAATCGTGTTTCTGTGGATGTGTATGATACGTACGATGTGTGTGTGTATCTGGCAGCCTGACGCAGCTCGTGTGTGTGTGTGTGTGAGTGTGTGTGTGTGTGTAATGGGAACAGCTGGCTGAGGGAATGAGTACAGAGGGAGAGGTGATGGATGCGAGTGGAGCTCCTGTGACAGATGAGCTAACAGGTGTTCACCACAGCCCTCAGAGAGACGCTATTTATGAGCCGGAAAAGACAGCCAGACGCAGAGCACAGCGCGCCGCCACCGGCCTGCTGCACGCTAAAACACATCACGTACGTCTGCACAACTTCACTCAACACTGCAGAACTGTCTTTGGGCGGCGGAGAGGCTCCGGTCGGCTAAAATCTTCTTTACCCGACAGTCGAGCTGAGGCACACAGTCCTCGTACACCTTCTGCTACGTGAATATGAACGTTAAATAAATACTAACGACTGGTTCTTCTTCCAAATGATTGACAGGGCTGATAATATCGTGACCAAACGGGGCCGGTCCGACCAAATATCGCTGATGAGACTGTAGTCACACTGCAAACAGGAGCCTTCACCTAATGAAGTGGAGGGACGAACAGCATGTGGATAAAAATCAGCTCTCTGAAGTTTTATTCATGTTCGGGAGGCATATCTTCACCTCCATGACTTCAGTACATCTGACACCAGTCTGGCACCAGAGCAGATTTAGTGACGTACTGACCCGTCCTTCTTTTTCAGGTTCTTTGGATCAACTGAGGAAGTTTCATGTTTATTATTAGTTACATTTTTTACCATATTCACCATTTTTTGTCCAAACAGAATTACAACATCACGGTTTCATACCACCACGCACCCGTCAAGCTGTTTCAGAGCTGCTGCATTTCACTTTCTTCATTTTATCCTATTAGACGTTATGTCAAATTTTATTGTGCTTATTGTATGAATTCTTGAGTTAAGGCCAAAAGTCTGTTTCCTGAGGTCACGGTGACTTTTGACCTTTGACCACCGACTTCTAATCAGTTCATCCTTCAGGCTGAACGTTGCGGACGCATTCGCGTGTAGGCTAGAAATAATATTCAACCACATCATGATACAGAGATATGTAGAAGTACAGACGGCAGAGGTAATCAGAATGTTTGTATTATTGTAGTCATCAGGCCCGTTGATCAGAGGCTTATATTCGCCTCGCAGACTTGACTGATGACAGTAAACACGACTGATCAGTCTGATGATATTCAGCATTTTCCGATTATCATCTGTGATTTTTCTGTCAGATCGCAGATAAAATGAACTCATTTAAAAACTTTGGCTCTGATGCAGCATCGTCTCACACAATGTCCCGCCCACAACAATATCTGATGGTAACACGTCACAATTGATCTCTTATAAACACTGAAGAATCTGAATCTGCAAAGTAACTAGTCACTAAATTTATCGAATAAATGTTGTGGAGAGGAAGAATAAAGTAGCTGAAAATACTCAAGTTAAGTGCTTAAACACTGTACTTAAAATCAGCACTCAAGTAAACTGTACTTTGTGTCAAAATTTAGAACAACCAGTGACGAAATGCACCAAAGATTTTAATTTTTTCTGCAAATGAATATCGGTCTCAAATATCATTTATCTCCTTCCAGTCTTCTTGATTTCTTATAATCTGTATCAGCCATGAAAAAGAAATATCGGTCGACCCCTCGTACGTACGACTTAAGTCTGCAAGTCCAGAGGGTGGAGATGTGGATTCAGACACTGTGGACATTTGTACCAAGTTTGAATAAAGTCCCTCCAGATGTTTCTGAGATATCACGTTCACAAGACGTAAAAATGTGTTTATTCTCAGACTCAGTGTGAATCTCTACATTCTGAAGGTTTTCACAGACGGCTTCGTTCGTATAACGTTCACAGCCCGAGTTATAGAACATGTTATTCTTAAAAACATGGAGGAAATTGATTTTTTTTAACGGCTGTTGACTATTTTCTGTGATAAAAACAGATATTAAAAACTCCCTCTGTAAAAACATTTGACTGTATGATGTCAACAACACGAAACAAGAAGTTTGAACCTGGTTTTATCCAATATTCAGATTTCTGTTCTGAATAATGAGTCCATTTCTTATTAAATACTTTGCTTACTTGAACTAAAATATCAGAAAACTTGAGATCTTGGTTATTTTGCTTCCATAACATGTTTTCTTTCAGAGAAAACATCCAAAATACATATTTAGGTCTTCTTTTTAGTTCAGATTTCAGTTCTGGAAGTTTATGCAAATCAGTGTAGTTAAAATAAATGTGTTAATGTGAGTGATCAACTGGGGAAGTTTCATGGTGATATCTATCAGATAGACCAGCAGTGTCCCCTTGAAACAAGTCTCTCTTATCTCACTGACTGTTTAATAAGTCACTTTATCTTATTATTGTGTAAGGAGATATTTTTATAAAGAAATTCAACAGATTTTGAGTTCTTGCTGTGTTTTAACTTGTACTGTTAACACTCAATTGTCCAAAAACAGACAATAATAGTCATTTCTGTTCCGACCGTCACTGATTCGTGTCAATCAGGCTGAAGACATGAAACTAAAACTCAAATTTACAGTGTGCTTGTTTCATTAAGTGAAGCTGAAGTTGTATCTGCAGTTTATTTGGAATAAATGCTAAAAGTTTTGATGCCTCACTGCTCGCTAACAACAGAGTCGACGGCGTTTGATGGAAACACGGAGGAGAAGACGAGGAGGAACATATGTGAGCAGGTGGAGTGACAGATTCATCACAATCATGATGTCATGAGTACATGGTGAGCGCCTCAGCCTGCCAATTAGCAGCGCTCATCATTAACGATTTTGTGTTTGAGCCACGTTCAGCCGAGTGACCATCAATCACCGCAGTCAGCCTGAGCTGAGCAGCGCTATTAATAGCAAAACAAAGAAATAAAACAAAAAAGTTTGGTTTTAATAAATTCACTTTTTATTGTTCAGCAAAAGCGATACAGATAAAAAGACCTCGTTGGTTTGAGTCTAAGGTTTGGTTTTTCTAAATTACATTATTTTCATGTAGAAGGCACTTTGATGAGGGTGGAGAGGCTGGAATGTAAAACTCCATCAGGCACAGGTTAAGAAGGTTTAGGATGTGATGACAGCGGTTCTGAATGTCGAGTGGAGATCCTCATTTTCTCCTCACAAACACGGGTCGTTTGGCTCGGACACGAATGTCGATGAAAAACAGTCAAATATCGGAAACGTTTTTTTAAAACATTGAAGAAAAACGGGCCTGTTGGGCAGTGATGTACTCGTTCTCCCACCGTGTGATGACGCTGATCAGAAACACCAGAACACCAGCTGATTTCACATTTTCCTGATGGTGCAAGTGTCACATTTAAAGGAACAGTTCACCCCCAAAATACACACCTTTCCTCTTACCTGTAGTGTTTTTTTTAATCCATCTAGAGTGTTTTGGTGCGAGTGGCAGATTTTGAGAGATGCGAGTCTTCTCTCCACTATAATGGATCTAGACGATACTGTCCTGGTGACTCAAGATAATCCAGAGGCCGCGCTGTGAGCAGTTTCATGTAGGTAATATTAATGGCTAGAGCCGAGTATCGCCACTGATTTCCTGATTTGATTCGATTCAGTTTGATATATGTCAGTTAAAATAGCAGTTTTGCTTGGATATGAAAGAAATCCCCTGGTGCATTATTAAAAAATGTTTTTGGCAGTTTTGGCGATTTGCTGCCTCTGGATAAATGAAAGGCATTTTGTTGTGATTTTAGCAACTAATCATCAAAAATGCAGCATTGAAAGAAAGAGAAAGTAATGACGGGTGTGTGACTGTGTATTTCAACAAAGGAAAATAAGAAAACATTTAAATGTTGTGTTTAAAACGACCTTTGTGGCCATTTGACTGATGATTTCTGAGTTATAATATTCATCATCAGTGTGGCCTTCAGAGCCAGAGCCATTTTCCCGCAAAATGGAAAATTTACCAATATATGATGCTTGATGGTTGTTAGACCCTCACAGGCATCAACGGGAGGAGGTATACGCTGAAGATCTATCTCAGGATTAACTTGGATCATTCAAATGAAGATGGCTTTTTTAAACCTGGTCTATTAGTGGCATCCTCACCTGCTGAGCTGTTACATTAGCTAGCATAGTTAGCTGCTTCTCGTCCATGAGTAGATGCTCGTTTCCTTCAGAGCAATGATACAGAAAGAAAATAGTTCCTGCTCACAACAAGGTCTGTGGATTATCTGGAGTAATCGAGACATGTTTTCTGGAAAGAGACATTTCAAATACATTTTTTTTAGCACTTTGTGCATCACAAGCAAAGTGTCCTCTACTTCCATGACATTGGAGAGAAGGCAAACATCTCTACGGCTGAGATCTCCAAAAATCTGTCACTGAAAGTATAAATATATGTATTTTTGATTTCGGGGTGGACTGTCCCTTTAAGTGACACATTTTCAAATGTATAAATCCACTTCAGTGTTGCCGTCTGTGAGTTTTAAAAGGAGAACATGACTTAATTCAAGACTTCACAAAGTTATTTCTGTGATTCAGGATCAGAAAAGACAGACCGTCAAAAATAAGAAAAGCTGAGTGTTGTTCCAGTTTATTCTCTGTTCGGGCTCCAGTTCTTCAGCTTCTGTGTTTTGGATAAAGATGCTACATGTTTAAAGTACCGCCGGACTCGTCCTAAAGCACAGAAATAAAATACATGAAGTCTTTCGTTAGGTGTTGCTCCCCTTTACCTTCACTACAGGAAGAAGGGAGGAGGAGGAGGAGAAGGAGGAGGGGGAGTCTACGCCTGAGCGAGGGCTTGTTTGAGGTCTCGGAGCAACATGGACGCCATGACGCTCTTCTCTGTGTTGATGGTGAGCAGGGCGGCGCAGGACTCCTTCTGCTCCAGAGACACCAGGACCACGGCGCCGCTGCTGACGGTCCGCCCGGCAAACCTGCAGGTGAGTCAGAGGACACGAGTCAGCTTCACAAAACATCGAGGACAGACTGAAGCTGAGCTGCAGAGAGAGAGAAGAAGTAGTTCCAGTTTGTCATGGAACTACTTTCTCGCACAGAAACAGTCCTTATCCACCAGTTTCCCGGGGACGATACCGGGGTAACAGTGATGACGTACATCTGGAGCTTTCAAGGCTTCAGAAGCGTGAGCTTAGTGGGTTTAACAGTGATAACAGTGTTAGTAGTATTCACTAAATAAAGTCGCTAAACTAGATCTTCATGTACGAACGATAACGCTGTACCAATCGCTCTCAGAACGAGTGTCAGCGTCCTGTTATTACGGCAAACGCTGGTTCCAGTTAAGTGAGAGGACGTGTCCGTAATTTGTGCAAGGTATCATGGGAGTGAGGAGTAAAATGGATAAAACCAGCTGACAGCATGTTCTGTGTTTCATCCAGAGGAACACGAGACAAAACAGCTCATTTCTTAAAGTTTAATTCATTTTTTCTTTTTAAAGTAACTTCTCTGCTGTTTTTCCGTCGAGGCAGATGTTTGAACGTGGTAACGTGGTAACGTGGGTGAAGGAAAGCAGACAAAAGGAGTCAAAACAATTTTAAATAGCGACTGAATGTTTCCATCCATCTGTCAACCCCCTTTATGTGATTTTTAAAAAAGATATCTGCAAAAATAAAATGTGAGAAAGTGCAGGAGAAAGAAACACAACACAAAATAATGACTTCATTTTAATTACGGTGTCCCGTCTGTCACTGTTCAACAACTGGTTACAAGTACTGAGGCGACAAAATGGCTGAAATATCAGTTTGTGTAAAATGTGAAATTACTCGTAGTTTATTTAAATACATTTTCTCAAACCAGTATTCTGTTTTATTTGGTTATATTTGAAAAACAAATATCTGTAATCTGTTATTGTAAAATACTCTATAATACTGTATAATCTCTTGTTGTCGATTAAAACATTTTTAACTGGTTAAACTCTTAACCGTGATTAATCGATTAATCATTAACATCCCTACTGCGCAGGACGAGGGCCTGTTGGTATTTCATGTCACTTAAAAATAAAAATGTACGTCACATTTCTCTGCAGGAATAAGACGACAGCTGTGGGATGAGACTCTGTACTGCAGCTGCAGCGGTCCAACAGTGTCAGGGAATTAAAACTGACAGTCATCGTATCACGTTCACTCTCTTATCCACTTAATTGCATTTTATTTAGTATAACTACAAAAATAAATAATAGTTTATATAAAGCTCCATCTCTGTCAGAACAAAATATTTTGTGAAATTATAATAAAGTGATTGTTCAAACAAAAAACCTTCGAAAACTCCCCTTAAGACTCCATAACAATAATAATAATAATAATAATAATAATAATAATAATAATAATAATAATAATAAAATGTTACTAATAATAATATTTACCATGATGGTCGTCGTACAGTAAAAGTCTCAGTCGAACTCGTACACTGAATGAGTCGACGTCTTTATTTCTATTAGTACATTTATATTCTTGTAAACAGTAAAGAACCAATCACAATGTTTGTTTATAAAACCTCTGTTAGCTTACGTACAATTAGTTTCTTTTTTCACCTCTAATTCATCTTAAATGCATGTTTGATGCTTTAATACATCATTAATAAAAATACTTTCACTAAAAGGACGGCTTGAATTTACCCACAATTAGCAGTTAATGTAAGATGTTGCAGTTGTGAAGATATTAAAGACGCCGGCTGAACAATATAGTTCATGAAACAATCACAGCAGAATCATCAGGTGGCTCCGACTCGTGTTTAACTATACATCTTTAAAAGTTACACTTACGGCTGAAAATGACGACAGAAATAAGCAAGTTTGCTGTTGTTGCTGTTGTTGTTGTTGTTGTTGTTGTTGTTGTTGTTGTTGTGAGCACGACGTCACAGTGATTCCATCTTTATAAAAAGGTGAAATGTGTTTTCATGTTGAATTTTAACACCGTGCCTTATCTCTAAGACTTTCCCACTTAAAGAAAGAGTAGATGAGTTTGTCCCATCACTGAAGAAAATGTCTCCTTTTCCTTTTCAATAACAAATAAATCACGTTAAACACCAGGACGTGAAGCCAACAGCTGAACAGATAAATATCAAACAGAAAAAGAGATAAATGTGTCGCCTAAACACACATCCACACACTTAACTCACATTTCTCCCTCAAACTCATAAATCATCACGTTAGAAAACCCTCCAACACCTTGTAATGACTCTAAAGTGCGAGACAAAGCAGGAAAGTGATGTGACAGGAAATACAGAGAGCGGATCAACAGACAGTCTATTATCCCAGCTGACTAAAGAGCTATTAGGGCGGAGACACGCCCTTCAGCCTGGTTTTATGGACTGTGGGTGTCTATGATGGGAGCCTCTGGACGCCCCGTCCCACCCGCTCCCTCCGGGCCATCGGGAGAATTCTCAGTCCACCGTTTCCTTGGATACGGTCCCTGCAGACCGGGGCCAAATCTGGGCACACATGGTCCCCATTGAGAGTGCTAACAAGAGGCAGACAGGGGCTCTGACCCAGTGTGACCCTTTTTGAGGGGCGACAGAGGACCTCTGCAGCTCGGAGCCTCACGTGGCTAACTCCCAGCCATCTGCCTCCATTTAGCACTACATCCCCGCAACAAAGACCCCCCGTGGCAGCCCGCTTAGGCCTGACAAACAGCCCACAAAGAGCCCCACTTAGGCCTGACTAAAGCCTGTGAAGAGCCCCCGCAGGACGGCCTCTGGACAGGCGACGGCGTGCTGCGTGGCAGCAGCGACTAGCACGTCCACCAATTAGCACGCACACGTTAAAGACGGGGAGGGAGGACGGGGGACACCGAGGGGACGTGCATTCACAATGAAACAGCGCTGGCTCGAAAACACAGTGTGTGTCTGGCTGCGTCTCTGGGGAGCTGCTAAATTACCATCAACAGAGGAGAGGGAGTTTATCAGGGAGCTCTCAGGGAGGAGAGAGAGAGTCCTCCTCAGGCTTAATTAAAATATTAGCCACTTCAGCAGGAAACACAAGCCATTCAACAAGAGGACTCATTTCTCTCAAAAATACCAACCCCTCCGCTCCGCGCTCACTTCTTTAAATAATTCAGAGGTTGTATATCAATCCAAGTCTCTCAGTGTGAGTTCAGGATGTTTCAACCTTCAGAAAAACACCAAAATATTCTGCAAACTCAAACACTGTTACCTTCTGTGTGTTTTCAAATGACTGAAAGAGTTTTATTTAATGTGACTTTAACCTTAATGTAAATGACTACACGTGTTTTAAAAGCGGTGGAGAGGCTACTCTTATTTTCAGTTTTGTTTCTTTAGCTGGATTTAAAACATTATTTTTGTTAATTTGACGATGTAAAGTTGACGTGATGCTGTTTGTGTTGAAACTGACTGATGCATTTAAGACGTCTGTTTTATTGTGATACTTGAAAATTGGCTAAAACATCCTAAACACCAGAATAGATGTCGGCAGTGTTTCTGTAAACCACAGTTGTGTTGAAACTTTACATTTCTTCTGGCTGAATTCTCAGTTTTATGCTGTGACAACACTGTGCTTGAAGTCTGGTTAGGTTGAAGCAGAAAACAGTTGGTTAGGGTTAGAAAAAGATCACGTTTTGTCTTAAAATATCTGGTTCTGTCTCCACAGACTCGGCTGTAAACCGTCCCGATGTCTCGTTAACGTCTGACACTGCGGACGGGTCATACGCATGAAAAGCAGTTGATCCCGCCGTGTGGGCCACGAGACTCTTTACGATAAATACATGTTCAATTTTGTAATTACTTACAAACAGGGGAGTTAACTTCAATGTTATTTTTAATTTATCTGACCTGTTTTTATTCAGTGTTGTGTTGAAGTCGGCTTTATATTATTAGACTGGGAACAGACTTCGACACATCGTCACGTATCTTATATCGCATTAAAGACGGCAAAGTGTAACTGCATGTGTTTGCAGGTGTTGTTCACAAAATGTTATGTGTATGTAGATGGATTATTAATGTGCAGAAAGATCTTCACTGGCTGATTTTTTTCTGCCTAAACACACTAAATAATCAAACTCTCTTTGTTTTCATGACTGAATAAACAAACTGACCTTAAAGGACAACACAATTTTTACTGTTTTACTTTGCTTATATGTGGCGGACCCTGCCACCTTTCTAGCTATGGAAAAAATACATATTTCTGAGTTTGTATTATTACTGCATTAATATTGTAAATATTAAAACCTCTCCAAAATCTACAGAGTGCTCCTTTGACTTCAGTTTGTAAATGGCTGATGTAATGTGAACGTGATACGACACGTATCGTTGATATGTAAGTACGTTACGCAGCTCTGACACGTACAAATGTGAATGAATCTGTGATTTGCAGAAACGTTAACTGACAACATTTTATTCTGGCGACTGAGCTTGTTTAAAAAAAAATCACCGTCAAAAACCAATAAAAGCAAAATCATTTTTAAAAATAATTTTCTTGACTAATTTTCTGTGTTTCCGTCATAACCACATGAAAACATGCTGCCCCCCCTCCTGTCAGCAGCCTGAGGTGTCTGTGTGGTCCCTGTGGCTTCGCTAATGGATTTAGGATATAAATCTATCATTTACTCAGCCAGTTAACACCACCCTGAGGCTGCTTTCATTCCGTCTCAGGAGACGCTGCTGTGGGCCTTTGTTCATGTGTGGTAATAAGAGCCAGTGAAAGAAACAAGAGCGTGTTGTGATTGTGTTTGATTTCCAAGCGTATTCGCTTTGAATATTCTCACTTTGCACGTTCAGGTGCACGGAGCTGATCCACATCACATCAGACCTAACACAACATCAGTGCATTTTTAGCTACTAGAAGGGAAAGATTAAGGACAAGCGGGCCTTAAACGGGTCATTGGTATTCTCCTGCACTCTTCACACACCGGGCTAAACACTGGATTAATTGCAGTGTATGGAAAGAAAAGCAAAGCATAACCCCTGGACTTAGAGCAGGCGGATTGGCATCGATCGTCAGGGCTGCGGCTAAGCATCGCTCTCCAATTATCTGCGATTCTCCTCAGTGCAGAGAGCCTGTGTGTGCCATCTGCCTCCCCTCCACCCTCCACCCTCCACCCTGCCACTGCAAACACAAAATGGGCTTCACCTTTACATTCGCCCTCATGCAGAGAGGACAGAGGATTCTGCAACCGAGAACGCAGGACTTAACCCACAGCGAGTACACGAGGCCCCCGAATCTTAAATAAACATGTGACAGAACGGAGCCGCTCAGGCGCTGAACACGACTGCAGTGTGTGACGATTATAACTAAAATCAGAAAAACCAAACGTGTGGTGGCTGCTACTGTTTCCAGGCCATGTGGACAAGTGGACGAGTGTCCTTCAACTGAGTGGTCAGTGAGGCCAGAGCACATGCGAGCAGACTCAGACCAGGCAGATGGCCAGAACTATTAGCCTCAATTAGAACCAGGACCTCTCCACACATCTCCAGAGCTCGGCCATACGGACAGACCGCAGCGCCGCGCTCCAAGGGCAGGAGACGACAAACGACTACAGAGGCTGGAGAAGAATTTAACTCAGCGAGGACTCAAGGATCCCTACAACTGGTTAAACATGCAAATACGACTGCAGTACAACCGTATCACAACTGTTACACTGCGCTCCTCTGAAGATAGATCATAACCAGAGAACAGACGTCTAATTAGTCGGGTTATAAATGACAGCCAATTAAATTTGAAATAGGAACAAGAATTCACTGAAGAAAGGAGAATTCAGTGTTTAGAGGAACATGATCTAATTATATCAAAGTGTAAAGTAAAGAGAAAGCATAGCTTATAAATCAAAGGCTTCAGTTTTTTTCTCTTTTGAAAATTAGGCTCTAACCAGAGGGATTGGCAATGCATGCAGGATTCGATCAAATTTGCTTTCAAACGGACTGAAAAATAGAGCACATTTATTCTATTCCGCCTGTTTAGACATAAACAAGAACAGCGTTTTCTACATTTGCTTTCCTGCTTGATTTATTGCCATCCTCCTTTCCAGCAATCAATTTCTGTGTTTCAGTGGCATCCACCCCCCCCCCACCCTCCGCCCGGCCTGACGCCTGTTTGGGAAAAGCAGTGCTGCACCCTGCTGATGAATGAGGGGACTGCAGGCTGCTGCTTTGTTAAACTGAACCTGTGTTATCTCCTCTCGTTCTCAGGCTTCGTATTAAAACCCAAACCGTCCCTCCCTCCGAGGGCAGAGCCTTCGTGTGATCGTAGCCGGATCAGAGGAGCTTTTCTCTGGGGAGATCAGAGGAGAAGAAGACGGCTCCTGGATGGAGGTCACCTCACATCACGTTTAATACCAAGTGACCTCCACAATAAGCTCTCAGTGGGTGCATCCGATCAGATCGATCTCTCTGCTCTCTGTGTGCGTTATTCAAAGCATGTAGAGCAGGAACACACACAAAAACACCACGATTATAATCACTAAAATGATGATTTAATCAACATTAAAGAGGCAAAACAATCTCTGATTTCTGCTCCTCAAATGTGAAGATGTGTTGCTCCTCTAATATACTGCAAAACCCAAAATCTTACCGATTATATGTATCGACTTATATGTGTCGAAAATATTTCATTACACTTAATACAAGACACAATCTCCTAACACGTCACATTTCAGTGCGATGCAGGGAAATGTCTTTAAACATCAAATCTGATCTAAAGAAATCTTTGTCACTTGCAGATTTGTATTTACTTATTACAATAAAAAACACCTTGTTTTTTTTGAGTGTAATAAATTGAATATTTTGCGATCTTTAAACTGTTGTGCAAACATTTGAAAACATCATCTTTGACTCTTAGAACCTGCCTTTTTCTCTGTCATTTATTTTTACAATTAATTTCAGAAAACAGATCTATCAATAACATAAATAATTGCTGGTTATAGTTGTAATTATTACACCGCTCTTGTTCTCCAGGACTCTGTGGGGATGTGTGCAGGAGAAAATGAGCGGTAAATAAATAAAGAGTACAGTGAGTACAGTATGATGAATGTTAAATTGTTTTAAATTGGACGTCAAATGGAAAATGAAGCTGTTTCCAAACAAAACAAACAAAGAAAAAACAAACAAACTGGAAGGAGCATGATGACAAGGGCTGCAACTAAATATCATGTTCATCATTGACTGCCTGATGGTAAACAGTGTCCATCATAATGTTCAGTTCAATTAACTGTAACAGAAAATAAAGAAAGATTTTCACATCTGAGAATCTGAAACGAAGGATTGTTTTTGCTTTAAAATGACTTAAATGATTAATTAAATAATTATCAAATAAGTGCAGATAACTTTACGTTGATCAACTAATCATAACACAATAATTCAATCAGTTAAAGCTCCGACGTTTCACTTTCATTTGTGTTGATTCTGGCGGCCCCTGTGGAGGAAAGCGGTATGACAACCACCACCTCGTGCAAGAAAGAGGCAATTTGTTTTTAATACTTATTTTATCTTTTTAAACACAGATGTTTGCAAGTGTTTATAAGTGGCTATTCAAAACTAATAACTAATATGACGGTGTAACAAAGTCAAATTTGTTTTAGTGCCGTAGCACCAGACTACAGAGCAGCTTCTCCTCAATTCAACCTCAACACATAAAGAACAGTTCCTTTGCCTTTTCAGCTGTATTTTGTCTTCGTATTGTGCTGTCGTTATCTACGTATCGTGAATGCCGGTTTTGAAGCGTCTGAAGTCCCGGTGGTGAGAGGAAACACGTATCAACGGGGGAGCAGACTTTGACAAAACACCGGAGCGTCGCCATCCAGTGAATGTTCGTCTGCTCACTCGGTTTCTATCTCTCTCCCTCTTCACCTTCTTCACCTCCTCCATCAGCCAGTTTCCACAGTTATTCCAGTTGTTGCACCGTTACCTGGGGATAGTGACCGAGGAAAACAATGCCTCTTCCTGTTTGGTTGCACGATGGCAGATGTGCTTTTTTGTTTCTACAGCCGTTACACTGTGACATCAGTATTTACTTCAGAATGATAAGTCACAGTTGTCTATTGCCTGTTTAAATAGCCTAAACACAAAAGCATCAAGTCCTGCTTTCTTCGAGATGTTTTCTCAGAAACACGCCTGTCAAACCTGCTTGTTTTTTTGTTTGAGGAGACAAGGACTGACGATTTTGTCAGCAGGGAACCTCATCATCTCTTATAAATGGACCTCCTAAGGACAGCATGCTCATCATGAGGACACCAGCGGACAATATGGAGGAGGGTGTCTTCATTATTATACGACCACGGGGCAACATTGGGAGACTGTCATCCTGTTTAGCCGGAGAGAGATTGATAGCATGGCGTCATTTGAGTGATTGGTTATTCTGAATGAAGTATGAGCTTATTGGACGCAGAGCTAACATTGATTTCCACTCACTCCTTCCACTCTCTGTGCCCTTGTGCTACCGTCTCACCGTCCCTCACTTATCCACCATCTCCTACATTTTCCCTCCATTCCGGTTCACAAAAAAAAAAGATCACCTGAGACGAAGAGACGCGGGGAGACGTCTGCAGAGCGAGGTAACAAAAGACAGGCCGAGAGACGACGACGACGAGGAGGACGGCGCATGGCGCAGAGGGATGGAGTGAAAGACAAAGAGGAAGTGAAGGAGAGACAGCGGCGTGGAAGGAGAGACAGATGGGGGTGCAGAGATGAAGTGAAAGAGAGACAGAGCAGGAAACAGAGGGAGAGAGGGAGGTGTAATTATCTATCAGGTGTTCGGGTGTGCGTGACAGAGGAGGAAGCTCATTAGCACACTCTGTGTACACCAATTACACAGCCAGGCTTCTCAGGGCATTCCCCTGGCATGTGTGTGTGTGTGCGACTGCTGGGGACACACACACACACACACACACACACACACACACACACACACACACACACACACACACACACACAGTTTAACTAATCTCCACCTAAAACACAATCGTAACAGGCACACTCATTTTGTCTCAGACGGAACAAACAGACTCAGATTTATATGACTGTGACTCACGACAGAGTCAGAGAGAGATTTTAGGATCTGATCATTTCTGTGGGTTTAAATATCGACTGCATTCATAAAAGCATAGTTATAAAAGTACCAACAAGTAGTAATAGAGTAAAAAGATAAAGATATGGTGTTAAAATATTACTGAAAAGTCTGAAAGTATCTGATATTAAATGTACGTTAGTATCAAAAGTACTTTTCTGACAATAAACAGGCTTAAAGAAGTATTTCATGTAAAGTAAATTATATATATACTGTATTTACATTTATGTACAGTATATATTGTATACTATGGGTTGACTGATTATAAGAATCAGTGTTTTTTTATTTTATCAAATTGTCAATAAAATAAATGAATTAACTGAATTAAGGAGGTTATGCTTTCACCAGTGTCTGTTTGTTTGTTGGTTAGTTCGTCAGCAGGATTACAGAAAAAACATTGAGCCCATTCCCACGAAAACTTGGAATAAGGACGAGTCTCGGCCCAGAATAGACCCGGTTAACTTTTGGTGAAAAAGGGACGGATCGATGCAAGATGTTGACTTTTTCGACATTTTTGTTTAAAGGAGCATTATGTAGTTTTGGAGAAGAAATTCAAACTCAGAATTTAAATATTTACAATATTAATGAGGAAATAATACAAACTCAGAAATATGTATTTTTTCTATCAGTGAATAAACAAGCTGCTCTCAGAGGAAAATAAGGTCCCAGAACACTGCTTGAAGCTAGAAAGGTGGCAGGGTCCGCCACATATAAACAAGGTAAAACAGTATAAATTGTGTTTTTGGTCAGTTTGTTTATTCAGTTTATTCAGTCATGAAAACAAAGAGAGTTTGATTATTTAGTTTGTTGAAGTCAGTGAAGATCTTTCTCTGAAAAAACTACAGAGTGCTCCTTTAACTTCTCACAGAATAATACATGGATCATGATGAAACATTTTTTTTTAGGTGGCTGGTATCTATGAGTGAGTAGAAAAGGGGACTGTCGGGCCTTGGCGGAGGTATGCACTCTACTGAGTGCCATGCTGGTTTAAGTATGCATGCAGCATTCAATCTGCAAAGTAACAAGTAACTGAAGTTATCAAATAAAAGTAGTCGAGTAAAAACTACAAAAAAGGTTGTGACACAGATACTAAGTGCATCTCGTCTCTGGTGGATAAAATATGTGTTTCTAAATTACATCAAACATACAAATGATATTTTTACTATAATTTCTTGTTATTTATGCTCCAACATTTACACCGCCGCCGCCGATACCGACATATCTACAAGAAGCTAACATCCAGTTGATTTTTCATTCTAGTTTCTGATTTCAGATCCACTATTAATCATAAAAATAAAACATATTTATCCATGAGATCATTACAAACATGTGAAGCTGCACGAACACTAACAAAGCTGTATTTCACTTAACAACATTAACCTTCAGATACATTAACAGAATCTATTCCCACCGTATCAAACTGATGAACAATAAAAGTTCAATTATGCATCAAACATCCGACCAGTTTAGGAAATTAAAACAAAGGTCGAAGTTAATCTGATTTAGGTGGATTCTCACATGATAACAGAGCAGCGTGTTTGACTCCTCCGTCATAAATCCTTGTGAATTTCTCACTTGTTGTGAATACACTCTCCTTTCTTTATAACCTCGTGGCTGAACCTTTCCAACAGCTGATATGAAACTGTAAACACCTGTCCATTAGTGTGAAACGCTCTGACAAGTCTCCCGGTCTTTGGCTCATTTAGGAGAAACGTGAAAGATTTCCACAGTAATGATTACAGCTCGAGGGGAGACGACAGAAACCCTCACGTTTATCCAAACAACATCAGGCTGTGTGTCACGTGTAAGTAAGCGGAGGTAAATTCACCTGTGGAAGTTGTTCTGGCTCGATGAAACCACCCCGATGTTGGCGACAGACAGGACCTGCTTGCCGATGGCCAGGCTGGACGTGTTTGCTGTTGCCATGGTGATGGTTGCCGAGGTCTCGTTCATGCCCAGGAGTTTACCTGAGAGGATGCAGAAAATGTTCAGCCATCAGACCAGGACCCAAAAAGGTAAATTATGTTTCTTCTGTGGTTCTGCCTTCAACATTTCCACTAGAGATGGAACCGCCTCGGAGCAGACTCAACAGTTCATTCTCCCGTCACCACATCACCAGACACACGATCGTTTCAATGATCATTCTTCACTTGTTTGATTATAGGGACACGCATTCATAATTCTTCTATCTGATTTACTACGAATGCTTCCTTCAAAACACACCACGCCTTCTGTATTCCCTCGTCAAAAGGCCCTCGTCTTAACAAACACTGGTTTATGCTTATTCACTCCTATTTAAGTCAGTTACTGCAGCTAATATTAGTGGCCAAGTACAGTTAGTGGTGCCACAATACTGAAAACCTCAAAAACACTGCTATTTCATACCATTCTCAATACCAGAGAACATTTACACAACATTGAGGGCATACAATTTTAATTTTATTAAAGGATAAATATAACAAGGCTAAAATATGACGAGATGTGACTTTTATTTTCTTTGACTTGTAGCAGATAGCAGAATGACTGTAGTTAACATTTAATATCATTATCACTATTTTAAAAACAGTTTTTTTCTCTTTAGATCAGAAGAAGATTTAGAGAAACTTGAATTCAGACGGTGGACGGTTGTATTTTTCTGTTTAGATGGAAAATAGGTGTCAAAATATTTCCTTTCTCCACTGAAGTGAACTGGCTGCTTGTACATCTCCCAGCTGAAACTACGGGGCTGTCAGACTCTCACCTCTGAGCTACAGAGAGGTGTCAGGAGCTAGCTGGTTAGCATGCTAACTTCAGTAGACATCACTGTAACACAGAACAGAGACGACTCTGACAGAACGTCAACACTGTTGTTTCTTCACTCTGTTCATGATGTTGGTTCATTTTTTGAATGTTTAAAACTAAAATTCTGGTCACATCTTACAAATTGTTCCTTTAAGGGCCGACCTATGGATTTTTGTAAATGATACTTGATACGAATAATAACATTTTAATTTTGTTGAATTCTTCTTGCTCTTCTTTGTTGTTTGTTCGTTTGTTTCTTTGTCTGGCAGTCGTTAATAAGAATTTGTTCTCTGTGTCTTTCCTGGTAAAACCAAATAAAATAAATGCCCTGCAGAAATGTTTGTGCTGCCATGAGCAAAATTATAATTCTACAGTCAGTGTTACACATCTAAAATGTCCTTTACCTTGCTGAGTATTTTAAGAAAACCTGGTTTCAGGACCGTCAGTGATGGACCAATAAGATAAAATGGATTTTGATGGGAACTAAACATTAAAAAGGGATTCCTTCTTCAATAATGCAAACAGGGCTTTAAAAAAGGCTCTTAACTGGAGGCAGAGGGCGAGTTCATGTGCACTTAGTAATGAGCAAAGGGTTTGAAAGAAAGAATGGAGATAAATATGCACAAGTTAGGCAGAAATAAAAGAGGTCTTAAAGGCAAACACAATGAAAACCTGTTGACTGAAAGAATTAATTAACTTCACTCAATGGGTATAAAGCAGCAATTTGCCAGAGAGAGAAAAAGGTCCAGTAAAGCGAGTTGTTCGACTCTGTTCAATCCCGTTTTTTGTCTGAGTGCAGGTTGTATTCAGCAGAGCTCAAAACACAGTGAATGAAGATTAATTAAGGCAGGAGCAGCATTTAGCGGGCACTTAAGAGCACACTGATGGCTCAGATATGAGTACGCTCTCAGCTCTCAGCGGCTGCCACAGTATGCAGCGCTGCAGGTGTGTGTGGTTTGTATGTTTATGTTGGAAACACCAGTAAGTGCTTTGTAAGAGGCAGGAAGTGTGCCTTAATGACAGAGGTGAGGACGTGTTTGTTCCAGGCAGGTTACTCGAAATGTATTTATTTTATTTTATACTTGTATCATGTATTTTAGATGGCAACTTTTTCTGTGACAATTAAATCACCTTTAAAGGATTGTTCTCACATTTTCCTATTTTTTATTTCTATCAACAAGGGATCATATTTCTTCTTCCTCTGATCCATAGAGCTCCACTGTCGTCCAAAAACTATTTAAAACACAGTAATGAGCCTGGGTGACATGTTCCTTCTGTTCTCGAGCTACAACGATATTTTATAATGGCAGATTTTGGTGGATATTGACGATAAGTTCAATCTTTGAAATACCAAAGCTGGAATGAGGTAATGTACATCCACCAGAGACAAAGAGGACAAGTTTTAGCTGTAAAATATCTACATTAGTGTGTATCGTGGTTCAGCACAGTCGGCAGAAAAAATGTTTCTTCAAGCCACAGATCTGTTCACGTTTGTGCGTGTCATACGAACCATACTGACATTTCTACATTTGTCATTTCACATTTACATTTCATGTATATGATCTGTTCTTAATGTCGGGAGGAGGAGGATGCTGGGAAAGATGGCTGCCAAACCAGAAACCGCTGTTCGTGACGGCATTTAAACATTTCTAAGTGTGAAACCACTGGATTTTTTCAGGAGACTTGAGGATATTTTCCAGCCGTGTTTGTGGCGAGAGAAGCAGATATTTAAGGCCAAAACATTACAGTAAGTGGCTTTTTTTTTTTTGCCTTAACCTAACCAGACCTCAAGCACAGCGTCGCAACATAACATTGAACATTTAAGGCAAAGGAACTAGTCTTGTCAAAATATCTATTTATCGGTGCGTATCGATTCTGAATATTTTAAACAGTTTCAAGACATCTGTACCAGCAGTTAGCGTAGCTGCGATAGCATCGGTTCAATCAGAACTGGAGAGTTAATTTCATTAAAGAAGAGCAAAGAAAGACACTGAAGGCTTTTCTCTATTGGGAAATAGTCAGGTAGCAAATAATAATTTTGTTCTTCTTCCAACTGACTTCAGGAAGAGTCTGATTGGTTGAAGTTAGCAGTAATAGATGCTGATAGACAGATGATTCGTCCAATCACCTGCAGAGTATTTTTTTTAAGTCCCTGCTCTTTTTCAAACAGTGTCCAGCGGTGCCTTTCCAGATGCCTCTGTGTAACAAACCATCCGGCACGTGATCGTCAATGTGTTTTCAGCTTAAATTTTTTTGTACGTTTTATTTTGCAAGCACTGATGTAAATCTAACTCACCTTGCTCCTTGCTGAAGTCCTCTTCTGTCATGGTGCTGGGCATTAGCAGCTCTCCTACAGCAGGCTGGATGGACACACTGAACTGGTCCTCCTTGGTGCTGAGGGAGGAAAACAAAAACAAAGGAAGACGACTTGTTTGCAGGAGCTCTGACAAGCACAAAAAAACCCCCAGAAAAAAACAGACACACAGAAAGCCCAGAGATCCCAAAAAGATATGAAAAGACGTTATTTACACCCTTTTAGAGGCCAAAAATCTTCACTGTAGCTGCTCAGATAGAAGCTTTGGTGTGCGCCCCGTCTGAAGTGGGCGCACGAGCTCGACTGCACATTGAGGGTTTAAATAACATATTTCCTTTGTGAATGCTGCAACTCTGTTTTGCTGCGAAGCTCCAGAAATGTTTTGTCGACTACGAAACGTCGTCTGACTTTCCATCAGCATGGAGGGAGGAGATGATGACTGGATTTATATTTTTGGGTGAACTGTTCCTTTCAGCAGGAATCTTGTAAATCACGACTTGTTGCTGAATATTTTCTGTTTTGTGATTTAGATTCATCTTGACGTAATTGAACATTTGAGGACTTGCGGTGTAGTGTGTGTGTTTTGTGCACATTTATTTGTTTGTGTATTAAACGTTTCTCCTCTGATTGCCTTGCGAATCACGCTCTGTGAATGGCATTTTGGGCCCGATTGATTCCCCCCATCCTGAACAGATTTTCTGATAAGGTTATTGATCGGCTGAGCGGTGGTGCCGATGGCATTCTGCAGGTTGATTTGGGCCGGGGCTGATTACTGGAGGAATAATTGTTATCCCAGTGAACCGGGATCAATCGTGGCTGATGTCTCACCTGGGAGCGCTGGCACAGAGCGGGTAGGAAAAGGAGAATTAACAAAGAACAAATGAGAGAGGCGAAAGGTAAGAGAAGATGAAGGAGACACTTGAGGGAGAAAAAAGGAAGGTGAAAGAGACGTACAGCTGAAGAAAAAAAAATAACTTGATATGAGTGGATGTCAGGTTGTCTCACCACAACTGGAAGTTGGCTGCTTGTGTCGAGTCGCTGAAGTCAATACCCATGGAAACCGTCACCGAGGCCTCTGGCTCCAGCCGCTCTGAGGACGGGAAAGAGGGGAGGAGAGGGAGAGTGAGTGACAAGGGCACAGTGTGCAGTGTGGAGAAGGATGGAGCAAAGGGAGAGAGGAGGAAGAGATGGAGGAGGAGGAGGAGGAGGGCAGCAGCAGAGTGGAACAGACAGGCATCCACACCACTTGTGTTTTCTACTTCACAAAGCAAGGCCACCGTGTGTGAGAAATCTATCCTTCAATCTCACTACACACACCTCTAGCCTCGGGGAAAAAAACACATGAAGGACTAGCATATTTCCAAAACAACAGGCCTGTCAAAGAGAGCATCAGCATCAAGAGAGACGGGCTGAGGGAGACAGACAGAGCGGGAGAAACGAGAGCGAGACCGAGAGTTAAAGTAAAGCCAAAAACTGCTGAAGAGAGAGTCTGGAGGAGGAGGAGGAGGAGGTGGTGGAGGAGGGGGAGGTTAAGGATGAGAAGAACACAGACAGACAGAAACATCCTCCACGCTCCCCCAGCCGGCCGGTGTTTCTCTCTCCGTGGAGCAGGGCTGTTGTTCTGTATAACTCTTTCCACAGACAGAGGAGGCTCCAGAGGAAACCTCTGAAAACAGAGCCATCATGGACTCACTTACAATCCGCCTTCACAGCTCCTCTAACCGCCATTTTCTGCTTTTACCTTTCCGTTTCTTTACAGTCTCTGCATCGTTCTCCTTAGTCCTCTGCATGAGATAAACTATTCAGATTTCTATCTGACAAGAAACTAAGAGACAAGATTCAATAAGGGCGTTAATTAAAGCTGCAAAGTAACCAGTGTGTCTGTATCAGTATGGATGTGGACATTTCTTGATTCTTGATGGAAGATTCTGCATCGATGCAGAGACAGATTATAATCTGGAGATAGCAGACTGTGTCGATTGCTGAGTTTCTGGCCTCGGCTGGACAATAAAGTTGTAAAGTTACGTTCACTCTCTTGTATTTAATTGCTGGTGAACATTCGGCTGCGTTACTTGTTTTGGAGATTTCACAGAGGGAGGCAAAGATCAGCAGTGACGTCTTTTGAAAGTCGACATTTCAGGGTTGGATTTTATGAACTGACTAACAAACCGGCTCAGAGAGACGTGTGTGCAGCAGTCATGTTTGTGATGCTTGTCCCGTCTGAGAGCTGCTGCGTGAAAATGACATGTGATGCACTGCAGACAGATTCAGGTGTTGTTTTTCTAATGTTCATGTACTGATATGAGTCACACACACGATACGGATGATGGCCAACATAACAAAATAAAACCCATCCTGTAATACAGATCACATCAAACTCACAAAGCTACTTGGTGTTTAATTTTCTCGCTTTGATGTATGAAGTGTTTAAAAAGGACATGTCAGTTACTAGTTGTTACTAATTAATTAATGAGAAAGATATTAATTGATTATTAAATAACATGTTGGTCAACCAGTGACCAAAATACGTTTTCATTTTAAACTGCTACGACTGAAACAAGAGCACAATGGACAGTGTCACGCTGCTTTTAGAGGCGACATGCAATAATACTTATTAAATACAAACCCTGTCATGTATTATAACTCACCGAACACACAAAGCAGCTTTACAGAAAGCTTTGTCTGTATTCATCCTCTGCAACTTATCCAAACCAACTGCAGCCAGCAGCTCACAGTGTCCAGGCTCAATCGATCCAAATTACCCACTGTTTGGCTGCTCGAGTTCCTTCAATGCCCAATCAATCCGCTGCAATCGACAGTTTTAACGTGCTCCACCGCACACCATGTCTCTGTGTGTGAGTGTGTGTGTGTGTGTGTGTGCGTGTGCGTGTGTGTGCATGAAAAAGAAAGTCTTGAGGGAGCAGCGTTCTTATATTATACTGAGTGCAGCGATCATACAACAGTGTGACAAGAAATATGGAGACAGTGTCTGTTTGTTTGTCCTGATCGATACTAATGAACAGGGATTAGCTGGAGTAATATTGGCTGTTTCAGGTTGGAGGAATGGGACGAGGCTGAACGCAAACAGGCTTAAAGGTTCCTGATAACATACTGATCATTTAATATCTGTCTGAGAAAACAATCAGAGCATACGTAGAGCTGAAGACGCCACGATGAATGAGGAGGAGAGACAACAGGAACGGGGTTGTTTACATGACAGAGTTCAGGCTGGAGTCGTCACCCAACATGTGAGGACTGACGTCTAGTTTAAAACTCGGTAGCATTATATTATAAAGAGAAAAGGGGATAATACAGAAGGCCACGTACTCATTTTTTTTAAATGAGGCTCTAAATCTGCCCAACTTTCTTGGGAGAGCTGGAAAAATCAGTCAAAAAATTGTTGTCATTTAAATGTGCTGGTTCCAGCTTCTTAAAGACATGATGTGTAATATTTCTGCATTTAAATGTCTAAAAACAACTTGACCTTTGTTATATATGTTGCTGAGTTGTGTACCCTAACAACAACCCTTTCCAACAATGTTCACACCCAGTTAAATCCTAATTTTTCTCAAGGTAACGGTGCGTTTCATTTGGTCACCTGTCACTATAACTTCCAGGAGAGACAGGAAGGAAGGATTTATTATAAGCTACTTCGTAGAAACACGTTGATGGAAGTTCTGTTATACTCACCGATGGTGTTGAAGCAGTGGATGTTGAGGCTCGCTGGGCTTCGGTCTCCTATATGGATCTCCTCCAGGCTGTGGTCTGAGCTGTTGGTCAGTATGACCTGCACAGCCACCATACTGGGCTGGTACAAACAGGGCTGCCGGGGGAAATGGTACTTGGCTGACAGACCTTTTCCTGTCATGTGGTGAAGCAGCTCATAGGTTTTCACGGGGCCGAAAGATGGAGTGGTGACCTGGAGGGACACATGAAATAAAACCTCCACAATCTCTGAATCTGAGCGGGATATTGTACAGAAGTTTTGTGCAAACAAAGAACACAGAAAAAATAAATCAAACTTGTTGATTATCAGAGAAATGAACTGCAGTATGGGCTGAATTGAGCGCTGCAGGAAACAAAAGCCTGAGAGCAGAAGCAGAGAGGGAAGATGAGAAAAACAGTACACACAGAACATTTTGCCCAGAAGCATAAAGCGCTCCACATCAACAACGATATCCAGGGACGCCTCGTACATTACAGCGTAAATGCATCCACACAAGAGGACAGATTAATACAAGAAGCTCCGCTCTTTTCATCACCTATATTCATGCAATTCAACGCGTCCAATCAGCCGGCAGAATGCAGCACTTCTGAGCGGAGTGGGACCGAGGGTTGGCTGATGACACCCCGCCAACCCTCCCTTCATTAACTCTGTAGGGTAAAGAGGAGCCCATTTAAGAAATGTCCTCAATCAGCCCAGTTAGGTGGAAATGGGCTGGATGCTCGGTCAAACCCGGCTGAATAAAAACAACCTCTAATGAATAGAAACACAAGTGCCTGCATGGGCCCGACCCGCCTCTCACAGGCCTTTTTTCAAGGGGCTTTTACCTTTTCAGAGGCAGGAAATTGCATTACCTTTGAGAGATGTAGAAGAGAAGGGAGGTGGAAGTGGTGGTGGTGGATTTTTTTCTCCTCAAAATTAACATCTTGTTACTTGGATGAACATTGTTCACACTTGGTGGCAACTGTCAGCTCCCATTAGAGAGACGAGGTGGGTCGGCCCACACAGTGCACTGTCAAACGTGAGAATATTCACATGACAAGGAGAAACTTAAGAAACACCTCTCATGTATCGAAGTCGTATAAAAACATCACAGAAGTCTGACAACTTTGATTTTTTTTCTGTCGTTTTCCATACAGGTCAAAGAGGCCTGTCTGTCTTGAGTGACGGCTCTAATTGGTTCAACACATCAAGCAGGATGCAGCCTTTTCACACCTTCTCATACACTTAGCACCTCAATGGTTTCATAACACTCGGATGTATGTCGGAGTTCAGGGACTGAAAAACTGTTATTTATTACCTCAGAGGGATAAAAACAAACGACTCATCCAACTCTGACACAAGTTGTGAGAGTGACAAAGAGGAGTGTACAAATATTCAAAAATATCACGAAGCTTCACGTGAAAAAACAACAACCCGTGGTAGAAAAACAGATGTGATAAATAACAGACTTAAACGATTACGCATACTAATTAAGCTAACTGAATACGACTGATAATAAGATATGAAGTGCAGAGCTCACAGTGTCGAGTGGTGTCAGTGTACATTGTTTCATTGAAGCTGGATGAAGTGGCAGTGTGTTCGGACTCGGCTCAGAAGTGTTCGACTTGTCACGTCGGCTTGTGAGGATGAAGAATCGGTTTGACATACAAGAGGAGCGGCGGAGATGAGTTTCAATGTGTTCACTTCAGACAGCGAGAACTCTTCACTATCACTGTACAGTAGCACCGAGACGTGGCCTGGTTTGATAGTTTAAAGATTAGACTTATTTACGGAGTTACAGATCAGTCATTATCATAAAACAGGAAGCTGGTCGTCCTGTAGAGCTGCAGAGACGTCCTGTTTGGTTCAGACCCAACAAATGTCACAATGTTATGATTTTAATAGCTTTAAAATAAAATTCTGGTACAACTAGAATAACCGCATCGCCCTCGTTTGCCTCCGAGCACCAGCCAAGTTCAAGAGCATTTTTTGCAGAACATTATGACGTCACAGTGAATTTAACCTCTGATCTTTTGGATATCAAATGTCATAACTTGTCATAACTGTTTTATCCTATTAGACAGTCGTGTAAAAATTTGTTATAATTATTGTGTGAATTCTTGAGATATGGACAAAAATGTGTTTGTGAGGTCACAGTGAACTTTGACCACTAATTTCTACTCAGTTCATCTTTGAGTCAAAGGGAACATTTGTACCAAATTTGAAGAAATTCCCTCGATGTGTTCTTGAGATGTAACGTTGACAAGAATAAGATGGACGGACGACCTGAAAACATAATTTCTCTGGCCACGGCGATCCAGAGCAGCCAAAGCTGATATAACTTATTCTGATACAGACTTTTAATGTTTTATGCTTTTTATTTTAATTTTCTTTATGAATGAGTTGTGCTCCTTTGGAGTCCAAACACTATTAAAAACACATCAATGAGCCACACTGAGGCGCCGGGCGTAGGGCAGGGAGGCGATACGGCCTTCAAATAATATTGCGATATTTTTTAGGCTATATATAATCTGAATATCAGTGTATATCAGCAGTAGAGCACTTCATCATGACACTGTTTGTCACACATTTCACCTCCATCAAAAAATCTGCGGCTTCCTATCCATTTAAAAATTTGGATAATATTTTGATAAATCATGCAGCCCTAGAAAAGCATTATTAAAACAAGCAGAGGCAGCCAACATTTGACTGTAATGCAGCCTTTAAAACCAGGAAAAGACACTTACAGCATGTAATATCACCTTATAATCATAACACCATAAATCTAACACCTTATAAAGTCTCATATCACGTTACGATATAATAGCGATATATTGCCCGGCCCTACTGTGAGGGCTTGTGTCTGAGTTTGGGCATCATAATGTCTCCAGTATTTAAAACATCTGCCTGCTGAAGTCACTTTACGTACAGAATAAACAGTCCGATCACACCGCTATCTTTCAGTCCTCCTGACAGAGCAGCAGCGTCTCTGAAGCGCCTGTAAAGGAGGTCAAACAAACATTTGTCGCTGTGCTGTAACGCCGCTGCGCCCTCACAAGCGCCCGTCACGCCACCGCCAGCCTGCAAATTTATTGGGCCACTTTTGAATGTGTCAGAGCAGTCGGTGTCGATAAAGCTGGCCATAATGTTTGCCACCCCATCACAGCGGAGATTTACCTCCCTGACAGACACATCCTGCTTCAAGGTCCCGTCTGTTGCCTCGGCCCGGGCCGGCGGCGGCGGCGGGAGGGACGGACGGAGAGCGGGACGTGGCTTCAAACTGCTTATTATCACCAATTTGACACAGTGGACAGTTAAAGGCTGACACGAGTTCCCACACGAGCCTGTTGTCCTGTTACACACCTCAACTGTAAATAAGAGGAGAAGAAGGATGTAACCTTGACTCCTCTGTCAGTCTCCTGTTCTGTGTTTTTTTTTCTTTGGCTCTCGTTCTCCGGCCCGGACAGGAAGGAGGGAGGTGACAATGAGGGAGGAAGTTGATTGAGAGGCTCTATTATGCATCAACTTAAAGGAAGCTCCTGTGATGGATGACACAGACACCAGTCACCTTCAGAACCCGGACGCCACGCTCCCAGCATCCTCTCTGGCAAATGACCTGAAAATCCCGCTGACATATTCAAAAGGGCTAACCGGAGCTGGTAGCCTTGTGCCGTGTGCATAAGACGGCCAATTTAAAACAAAGTGGTGTGTGTGGGGGGTGCAGCGATGTATGGGCATATATTGAAAATCCATTTCTGTTTTTCAGACGCCGTCTGCCTCCTGCAGCAGCGACAGGCTTTCATTATGCTCTACAAGAGTTGTGAGGACTGAGGTAAGGGACATGTGTTTGACTTTAGCTCCTAATTGTTCCCCTCAGTCAGGAGATGACAATTAATTGAGGGGCGTCACAAAGACCTTGACTGCAAATTGAATTAAATAAATGTTACTACAGCCATCTAAAACTACTTTAATGTAACAAGAAGTCTCTCCGGCGCATATAGACAGAGGTTAGTTCATTTATGCCAATTTGTCAGTAAATTGGGTATTCTGAAATGATTAATTTTGAAAATTTCCATTAAAGAACATTAAGAATAATAGAGGACTGTTATTCAGAAAGTATTGTCCTTCATCGTGCTTTGCAAGTATTGTTAATAAAACTGCCAACAGTTTCTTTGTATCAGCAGGATATTTGATCAACTAATGATTATTTTAATCACTGATCAATCTGCTGCCTCAAATAATGAATTCATTGTTTGGTCTCTTGAATGTTTGAGAATATTTATAAAATGTCCACAACTTCCCACAGTCGAAAACCAAAACACATTTGACTTATTATCCCAGAAGATAAAGCTGGGATCAGTGAAATTTTAGCACTTTTTCTAGAAAAAATACTTCAAAACCCAAAATTTTGCTGATAAATTTTCAGTCAATCGATCAAATGTTTTAACTCTCAACAGAATGAAAAAGCAGACAGAGACTAAAAACATGCGATCCGAACACTCAATTTATGTATAATGTAGATTTAAACACATAAATAAATAAACGATAGTAGCATCTCAATTTGAAGACGTCACTTTGGGAAATGGTGATGAGCTTATTTTCCCCCCATTTTTTGACATTTTATAGACTGAAATTTTAATTGTGAGATCGTTCAGAGAACACAATGTTTTCCTAAACCTTACCAAACAGCGAGCATACAACAAAAGGTCCGGTGACAAAGGGTCCGGTCACTGTTACCCTTCACCAGTCATGTTGTTTAAGATAAGATAAGATAAGATGTTCCTTTATTGATCCCCCTCGGGAGAAATTCACAGGTAACACAGCAGTACAGAGGGAAATAAGTAGCATCACAAGAGTAAGTCTCAAAAAATAGAGACAATAATAAGGAGATATTGGAAAGAATAAAATAACAATTTGAATAATTGTTAAATTTATCTTTAGAATAAAGATAAACATACTATATATACACTATATTATACTATATATGTATTTTGGAAGACTCTGATAATCGACCTATTCAGTCGTTCAGGTAGGATGTGTCGGCCTAAAGCGACCATGAGCTCAGTGTCACAACATAAAATTGAAAACTGAACCAAAAGAAAAAAAAATCTTTACAAATCAGTTTGTGATCTCGAGGCTTCTGCAGACTGTGATCACAGCAGACGAGCTGTTTGGAGACATCTCATGTTTCTTTGGTTGTTTTTCCGTTTTAAATCAAGTCTCCAGCTGCTTCAGTTGTTTAGCAGAATGCTGCAACTCTGTTTTACTGTGAAGCTCCAGAAATGTTTTGCGGACTACGAGACTTCACCTGACTTTCCATCAACATGGAGGGAGGAGATGGTGAGTGCATTTATATTTTTGGGTGAACTTTAAATCAGACCACATTATGTGATGTTGGACTGACTCCTCTTGTAGATCAGTGATGGAAAACGAGAACTATGCGAGTTAATTTGTCTTACTCGACATCGCACGTCCCGTGATGTGACTATTTCTGTGATGTGACTGTGCACAATGTTAAAATTATATAATATGCAGCCTCAGTGTCCACTAGACCACCGTCACAACCTCTGTTACCTCAGAAGAGAAAACACACGAGTGACAAAGGGAAGAAGCTCTTCTGTCCAAAATAAAATGCCTTCACACAAACACAGAGTCACAACCTGTCCTCTCATGCTGCAGTTACTAAATCAAACTAATAAGAAACAAAAAGCTGCATTCAAACACAAACATTTCCCAAACTGTCCACTCGGCCGCTGCACTGGCTGCCTCTCTCTGTGTGGGCATTTATTCCTATTTAAGAGGCAATCTCTGCAGTTTGAGTGGCAGCGTGAGGTTTGGAGGGCAGGGGCTGCTATATTCGTGGCGCTCGGGGTCCTTCTGCTGATTCATAATTAGACGTGAACCCAGAGCGCCCACTACGGGGAGGTCAGAGGGGTGAGGAGGGAGGCGAGCGGGGAGGAGGGGCCGAGCTGGCGCCCGCCTGATGGACACCAAATGAACAAATTATGATGGCCCCCTCTGGGCGTGATGGGGTCAAACGCCCCGCGCCCCGCCGCTGACAGTTCAATTTCCCCCCAACGCAGCCCCATTCGCCGACTGCTAATTATGAATGAAAAGTTATCAGCCTGAGCCACCCCGCCGCACACACGGACAGCGGGCGGAAGAGGTGTGGGGCGGGGTGGCAGGGTGGGGGGGGGATTTAAGAGGCATTTGTGAGAGATCCTAATGTCAAAATGTTATTAGAGAGAGCGGCAGCATGCAGAGAGTGGGGAGAGGAGGAGGAGACAGGAGAGGAGGTGGGTCAGAGACAGTGACCAGGGTTAATCTAAATGCCTTTGATAACCATGCAGTAATTCTCTAAAAGGGCCCGAGCGCTCAGCTGAGACAGACTCGCTGCCTCTGTGGGCAGATTGCTGAGAAATAGAAATGACACTGAGGCCAGTGTGTGTGTGTGTGTGTGTGTGTGTGTGTGTGTGTGTGAGTGTGAGTGTGCGTGAGCTGATATGTAAGTGTGTGCATGCAGAGGGAGGGGTGTGTGAATAAAGGTGAGGTTATTTACCCTTGTCTATGAATCCCGATGCCCATCATGTATTTATGCATAGAATTGACTCTAAAATCAGGTGTTGATGTGTGAAAAGTTCCCTGTTCTCATCTGCATTTCTATTCTCTATTACCGCACGGCCTTCACCTGAGGAGGAGAGACGACTAACAAGACTCGCGCTGCATAAACGCTGTCCTGAGAGCAGCTGTCAATCAAACTGACTGACAGGCGGCCGGGACTGACGGCCAGACTCGGAATATAGAGTAACTCACCACGAAGCTCCGTACAACACTCACACAGCTGCACGGACCCTGTGTTTACAATATGGACTCCTACAGCATCTTCAACATGCTTCTTCTGTAACTGACAGATTTGTGAGCTAGCTGTTTCCCAGTCTTAATGTTAAGCTAAGCTAAATGGCTGTAGCCTTATTTTTACTGTACGTTATTGACCTTTTCATCAAACTATCAGTAAAAAAAGCAAACAAGGATATTTTTCCAAAGTGTGAAACTATCGCTGTGATATTATAACTCTACTCCTTCTACTTCTGTCTACTCTGCAGATACGACACCTTCTGACGAGGGATCCCTCCTCTGAGGTTCACTACTACAACCTATAGTATGTGGTTTAGGGTTACTGTCAAACTATGTGAAACATTTGGAGTTATTAATGCCCATACTGAGGAAAGCATACTGAGATCATATTTTGAACAGCAGGCGATTTGGGAACTTCCTTCTAACGTTTAAATGAATCAAATAAAAACTCCACAGATCAATAACTAAGCAAACTACAAAGAGTTTTTAACTTGTTATGAAACAGCCTCTGTTTAATACAGATGCCTCTATGTTTGACAGATTGGCTTGTCCTATATAAATATTCTTAATTCTCTTCACTGGGTTGGATTCTGAACATTAAAACTACATTTAATAGCAGAGGATGAATTCTCACAGTCTGAGGAAAGAAGCTGTGGTCTGATGATACGGCAGCAGATACTTCTGTATAGGGTTGTAGCGGTATACCAAAATTGACGGTTATAATAAGAGAGTATTTTCCATGGAGGGAGCTGCAGCATTATGGTTGCAAAAGATACAGTACACATGGCAAACAAGGCACACTGTGGCACTCCCCACACATGAGATCCTCCCACCCACGTACTCCAAACCCACCAAGTAGAACGTGACATGATCAATCTGGGCAGTGTGCACAAATCAAAGGAGAAAAAAAAGGGAAATACATAAAGCTATTTTTTAAAAACTAAAAAGAGTCATTTATTTACAGCAAAACTGTTAAAGAAATCAGATTCAAGTGATTTCCATAAAAAAAGCACATGTCAAACACCTGTGTGATTGCTCTACATCTTTAAGAGGAGCAGAGTTAACGCAGGGTCGCTCTGAGACACAAAATAGACACAGCAACAGCAGAAAGAATGGTCTGGACATTTCCCTCCCGGGGGGGGGGGAGACAGGGTAGAAAATACACAGACGTGCAGAGGCGCTCACACACTGAGGAGAGAAAGGAGCCGTCACACGAGGAAAGGTCAACCATCAGATATACACAACACGGAGACACGAGGGACACAACATCTGACAGAGAGAGATGGAAGGTGACAGAGAGGGGGAGAGAGGGGGAGACAAACGCAGGGGGAGGACTTATAGATGAGACGCAGAAATAGAGTTCAAGGGTGTGGAAGACAGAGGGTGAGAGAGACAGACTATAAGAGATACAGGAAACAGGCGGAGCAGTCGCACCGTCCTGACTGGCTATAAATATAAGAAGGCAGAAAAGGTCAATAGTTGCCATCGGAGGCAGAAATGTTCCACGAGGGAGAGAGGCTCATTTCACCATCTCAGACGCTGCTCGGCCGCTCTGACAGGGAGGAACAATCGACTCTCAACACACAGTTTGACAGAGGAAATGTCATCCCTGTGTGAGACACACACACACACACACACACACACACACACACACACACACACACACACACACAGGTGGACTCACCTGCATGGTGGAGGAGACGTTGGAGAGGGAGAGGCCCTCCAGGTCGGACAGCAGGCTCGAGGAGATCACTGACGACTTCGGAGCGTTTGTGGGTGCAGGAGAAACTAAAAACAACACAAACACACAGAAACGTAATAAGCCTGTGTGTGTTTTCTCATTCTGCCACTGGATGGCGCCCCCGAGCAGACTTTTCAAATTCTCGTCACTGAAGCTTTAAAAGGTCCTGTGTTGTAGAAAGTGAGATTAATTTATAAATACTGTGAAAGTATCAAAATGCTAAACCACACAGCCCATATTCAGAAACTGCTTCTTTAAACGATCCGTCAGGAGTTCCGTAACATTGTGATGTCACAACTATACAGTGCTTGGCATCAGCCACGCCCCCAACATAGCCATGGTGGTACAAGCACAGACAGAGCTGATGCATATCATCAGTATTAAGAGTATCAGTTATGGGAAGGTGTGAAACCACTGGATATTTTCAACTAGACTTTTTATTTCATTTTCCAGCTGTGTTGGTGGTGACAGATCCAGATATTTTAATCTAGAACATGATATTTTCTTCACCCTAACCAAGTGGTTTTTGTGCCTAAACCTAACCAGACCATAGGCGCAGTGTTGTCACAACATAAAATTTAAATTTGAAGCTAAAGAAACTTAAAGCTTCAACATATCTGGACAGGACACTTAAAACCACAACAACAAACACACTATGAGCTGTGGCAAAGCTCATAAATGTTGGACATTCAGTGATTGATGAACTCACAGTCATCCAGATCCAGTAAGGACACTTCCTTCTTGGACTTCACCTCCACCTGAAAAACAAACAGAAAAATCACGACTCAAAACAAAAGAACTGATATTGTGTTGTTGTATTCTGAGGATAAAATGTTTCAATTCTGCTGACAGTCGCGACACATTCATCCCAAAAAACTGTATTTATCTGTAACATGTCTGGAATTTCCAACGACCACTCATGCACAGTGTCGTGTCACAACCGATACGCGCCACTTCGTGCCGCTGAGGCCGACTTGTCAGCTGTTGACTTGTGGGAATTACAACACACGGCTCCAGCTCGCACCGCTACAGGCTCAATAAAAACGCATTTAAACATACGAGCGCTTTTATCAGCGCTTCTCCACAGCCTCCTAACCAACCACGGCTCCACTCGCGTCACATAAAGAACCATAAAATTCCACTCTGCGTACTCCGGGCTGAGCAGACGGGAAGAAAAGACACAACAACAGGACGGAGGAGGGAGAGAGGAGTGAGAGTGAAAACAAACAATAAAGTTAGAGGCCGTATCTTATCAGATCTTCTCTGACTGACGCGTGCTGCTGCTGGTAATAGAGACGGAAACCTTGTTAGTAAATGGAGGTCTGGAGAGAGAGAGATGCATAATTCATAGGCCATGTCCAAATGACAAACTGGATGAAATGAGAATTTCATAGTGCAGAAAAGAAAAGGGAGGGTGAAATAATGTGATGAGCAGAACAGGTGAGAAAAAGACGCCGAGGGCTGAAACAGGGACGAATCAAAGACTAGAGGAGAAAAATAAAGCTGATAACAGAGGAGCAGAATTATATCCCACAGTATAGATTGTGATGTCGACGCTCTCGCCACATGTGCACCTGGGGAACTCCCTGGGGAAACTTGGTGTTTTCTCCATTATCCTGTTCACAATAATATCATATTCTACACTAAATAAACAAGATATACTGTCGAATGTCTTAGATGTGGGATGAACATTAAACTCTGACTGAAACTGAGGTGAAGCTACACGTTATAATATGACAAATGTAGAAGCCTTAGGTCAAAACTACACTTTACATGTTTAAAAACAGCGTGAAAGTAGCATCTGTTGTGTTTAGTACACGATTATGATGTGTTGCCACGGCTACAAAGATCTTTATAAACTCAGTTAGGGCTGCAACTAAACCTTCTTTTCATGATTGATCGTGTAAAATGTCAAAAAAAATTGAGAAAAAGGCTCATCACAAATTCCCAGAGCTCAAAGTGACGTCTTCAAACTGCTTCTTTTGTCCAACCAACAGGTGAAAACACAAAGACTTCATTAACTGTCCTAAATGACAAAGAACAGCAGCAAATCTCCACATCTCAGAAGCTGGAACCAGATATGACTGAAACGATTAATCTGTTGTCAAAAAATAGTTGGTGATTAATTTCCCTCAGTTCCTAATTCTAACTAATTTGAACTAATTCTTGATGTTTATGCTTTTATGAAAAAAGTATATCTTGGCTCCACTCTCTTGGAGCTGTCTAATACCACCAGCCATTAAAACAATTATTCCGACATAATCCACTAAATTTGTTATTTTTAATCAAAGAAATATTTAAAATCTTCCACTTTGAGATAGAATCTGGATAAATGAAAACGCTCATAATGAAAGATAATCAAGTGCTGGAACTTTACTGTTACTGTGAATAAGAAAGTAAGAAACTGTTCTGCTACTCAGTTATTCATCCTTGATCCACATTAACTGTCTGGGCCCAAATGAATCATAAAGTCACCTTTGGTTTGGACTTGGCCTCACTCTTCTTCTTCTTCTGTGCTGTGATGTTGTCTGAATCTGAGTCGTCCTCGGAGTCGGTCTCTGAGCCGGAGGAGCTTTCAGCTGACGAGCTGCTCGACTGGGCCACAGGTCCGTTACCGTTTTCATCTGAGTCACTGAAACACACGAGAAACTGGCCTATTAACATTAACAACACCACAGAAGTGTTATTAACTGCATAATAAACATGTTTTGTTAGATAGAAAGAGCATTAAAGCATAAAAACATTACAAACATGTTTCTGAGTGTTACTGAGCTTTTTTGTTGCTTTATTAAGATTATTACATACATTACTTTGCATCGATCACATGGACACTGATAACACAGACAGTGTTTACAAAAACAACTTCATAACCAAGAATCAGGTGACTGACCTTCAGTGATTATTGAGGCCTGACAATGTCTTCACACTACTCAAGTTAAATGTCACTCTTTTCATATTTTGAGGCAGGAGTAAATTAGCAAATAAGAAAAGTTGATATTTACAGTCAGCTGCAAACACGCACTTCAGTTTGGTGTCTGCTGACGGGACGTTAAACACAAACTGGTTTGAAATTAAACAGAAACCAGTCGGAAGTTTCCTGGAAATGCAAAAATGAAATTAGCAGCTCTATATTAGATGCTTGTCGGAAATCAGCAGACTTTTGTTATTAAATAATATTGGAACATTTTTGCTGTTATTTTGAGTATTTGAAATATGTTGCTTGCTTAAAACCAACTGCTTTACCATAAAAGTTTCTGGACCTGTGAAAAAGTCTCAAAAACACCAGGAAACTTGGGCAATATGTTGTTTTGTCTTTTCCATCCAGACTGAAGCGTGGCGACGTCAGAACAACAGCGATCAATCTGTTTGTGTTTGTGAAGTTAATTCACTCAAAAAGATTTTTTCCATCTTTCTCCTCTCTCTTCCACTCGCTCTGTCCCTCTTCAATTTGTCCCGATAATGAGTGTTTACTCCGCCTGCCTGGGATTTTCAGCCGTTAAATTAATGAGGGGAATTGTGACGGTAACTGGCTTTTTAACTTGGGCGATGATGAAAAGCCAGTATTAATTTGGCCTACAGATTTCATTTGCTGCGAACAGGAAAAAGTGATATAAATCACTGTGGGCCTGATTAGGCCCTGCCTGAAATGACTGGGCCATAATGAGGGCATTATGCTGTGTTTGTTGTGGAAGCACTGGGGTGAGCTGCTCTAATTACTGTGTGTATGTGTGTGTGCGCGTGTTTGTGTGTGTTTGAGCACTGGGGTGAGTTGCTCTAATTATACTCTCTAATGGAGAGAACAGGGTCAGCCGCCGGCCTGTCACACACTGAAATCAGGTACACTCGCTGTGAGTTTGTGTGTCCGTGAGCAAATGAAGTAGAGTGCACAAGAAACTAAATTTGCCGGTGTGTAAGAGAGTGTACGTGAGCATATTCAGCAGTAATGACTCAAATCTCATTCATTGGTAACACCAGGCTGCTAAATGACCAATCAAAAGTCATTATCCATTAGCCATGTAAATGTGGGCTACGCTACTGGAGGAAGATTCTCCTTGATTAGCTTGTTAATGGGACTCACACTAACGATATTCAGGCAGCTCTGCCAGCCTTGTGTGTGTGTGTGTGTGTGTGTGTGTGTGTGTGTGTGTGTGTGTGTGTGTGTGTGTGTGTGTGTGTGTGTGTGTGTGTGTCTCTCATAGATTATATTAAAGTTGGTGTAAGGTTACTCCGCCTCAGAATCTGTCGACTGCTGTGTTTACATGCACTCTAGTTTCCTGCTTTTGATCAGGTCGCTGTACTTTGATGTGAGCGTTGTGGTTCGCGAGGTCACTTCAGGATTCATTCTGGGTTTTCAGTGTTACGACTCTGGTTCACTTTTTCGCACATCGCCATGGTAACATAGCTCCGGAGCAGGTTATGTGTGAGATGACAGATCAAGACGCATAAAAGCACCACCTTCTTTATCATTCATAGAAGATCCTGTGGAGCTCGATGTGGATTGTGATGGGTGTACTCGAGGACATCGAGGTTCTGCTCGAGGTTTCTGCCTGTTAAAAGGCTGTTTTTCTCGCCACTATCTAGACGTTTGGTCTAGACCTGCTCAAATTGTAAAGTGTCATGAGATGACTTTCATTGACTGATTAAATGTGTGTTAAATGTTTGACACCACGGGGGTTTCAGCTGAATTAATAAGATGAAAACTGTCTACACACATCACAAGTTGTCTAGTACTTCAGTATATCCCCCATACAGTATGTACATACTGTATGTATCTAGCAGCTCCTCTGCTGAATTCTTATTTTCTTTACGACGGGAGCGGAGGAGTGGAGAGGGCTGTGTTTTATCTCAAACGATATATTATTTTGCACTATTGACACCTCATATAGCTGCAGATCAATTAACACATTAACGAGGCACATCAGCGGAGAGGAGACTTTTTCTTATAACTTTGGAAACTAACATATTATTTTGCTCCGTCACACACCTGTCAGTCAAGCAAAGAAACGGAGAGGATTCCGTCTCATAACTTTACAAACTGTTGTATTTTTTCTCGCTACTGATGCTTCATATCCAGATCACTTCACACACACGAGTAAAGCCTTCAGCATATGAACAAGGAACTTAACGCTCACATGAATATGACAGCTCAACGATTAAAACAACACTGATGTCAACACTGAAGCAGCAAAGCTGAACACAGATTCATGATCATCATTCTCGCAGAAGGAAAAAAAAAAAACTGTCCGTCAACTTCACGTGAGAGTCGCACAGTAACGTTACAGCCAACGCAGTCGTGTGCTGGGAAACATGGGGCATCGTGACACGACAGCTGTCAATCAAAGACAGTTGACAGATTCCCTCAGAGATATTAACGATTATTTAGACAGGATTCCTAAAAGATCGTTTTAAATGTAAAATATTTCTCACTGAAAATGTTGTTGAATTCAAGTAAATTAATACAGTTTGATAACACAACATGGTGGTGATGCAAGTTCTTTCTAGAAAAAAGGATCCGTCCTCCGGGAAACACGGTACTTATAACGTAATCATAGTCAGATCTATAGTACAGGACTTGTAGATGATGAGGCAGTGATATTATAAGTCTGTTAATGAACTAATCCAAACAGTCGGACACTTTTTTGGCAGCTGTCCTTCCTGCATTTGGCAGCTGTAACTGTGATTATGTGTTTAACTTCTTCCTCTATCTGTCTAATAGTTTAAAATATTCTGCTCTTGCTGTAGACTTGTCCATGTTTGTAGTTACATTCTCCACTTTTATCTGAGCACCCTCATGCCTCGATGTGGAGCCAGACAACAGAAACACACCCAGAGTATGTTGAACTTGAACACTAGTGCGTTTGTCAACACACAGGGACTAAATGTAGAGTTCACACCCTTTATTAAAGTTGTGTAGACGGCATCTATTTTCAAAATGCACCCTTGTTTGTGTTGTTTACGTTTACTTTTTCATACATTATTACCAAATTTTTTATGTTTTTGTTACAATTTTATTCATTTTTTTAAGATTTCCCCTCCAACATTAAGTTGTGATGTAGTGCTGGTGTAATCTTGAGACAGACTCAGATGTGTGCACTTACCCAGTCGGCTGCAACCGGATCTAAAGGTTAGACTCTTCAATAACTGGAAATAGAGGTCTGGTCTGTTCATTTATCTAAGTATGAGGCGTTTTAAGATAAGAGCTTGTGTCTCTGCTGAGTGCGAGGAGGACGATGCAGCTGAAGGATGAAAATAACAGCAAGGTCACAGAAGGAAGTGAAGAGAAAACAACTGACAAAGAGGAACTTCCTTTAACAGTCAGCCCGGTTTGAACATCAGATCAACTATCGACAAATAACAACAAACACTGAGTGAATAATTACATCAGTGTGACATGGGAGCTGCATCCACGCACAGCCGAATTAGGCATGGAATTGAAAAGACAGCATCTAATACCACTTTTACACTGAAATTAGCGCATATACGGAGGTTTTTAAATCGGCAATTAACTCTGTTCACATTGAGTCTGCCTTTGTTTTTTTCCCTTGTGTGTCACGTTCGTCATCACAAACACATCGTTAAACTTGTTTTAAAAAGTCTTAATCAATAATATTCTGAATAAGATGCATAGGTTTTTCCAGAACTGATAGCTGAAGTTGCTGAGTGAGTGAGACATCTCGCTTCTTTCTGATCTCTGAAGAGTTGCACGTGCTCAGCACGATCAGGAAGCCGACAGGAACTGAAGCCACAGACAACGGCTACTTTTTAAATATCTTTAACTTCAGTCTCTCTTTCAAACTCAGCGCCGACTGAATGATGTTCAAGCTGCTCGACAGAGACAGATGGAAAGATAACAAGCTAATCACCTTAACTTCAACACACGTCACAGCTTCACGCCTACAGCGGAGAGCGTTTTCACCCGGATGTTGTGTTCAAATCACAGCCGAGCCAAGCGGGAGGCCATAAAATCCAGTGACTACTGCGGGGTTAACTAGCCTGGGAGTAAAACCTAATATACTTTCACACTGCACACAAAAGCCAGATGTTAGCGGGTTTAAGTGGGTTTTCTGGCCAGTGTGAAAGGGGTATAATTCTGTTTCTCTAAAGTTTTCATGTTTCTGACGGCCTAAATCTCGTTTTTGGTTGTGTTTCTTTCTGTTTTTGTTTTGACGTCCTTGTTGTCGGAGCAAACATAAAAATCCAGCAAGTATAAGAATCATATTTCCTCACAACGTCAGATTTTTTGTGCTGGATGAAATATTTGTGAGTTCAGGTAAGAGAAGATCAAACTGAACAGAAGGAAGTCTCACGGCAGCAGGTGGGTTGTCATGCAGACAATAAAAATGGCAAAAGTTGTGAACAGATGGGAGTTTGAGCTTATTGATGCAGCAAAGCACTGATCACATTTGTTGTTGACTATGACTCACATAGACACACAGACACACACACACACACACACACACACACACACACACACACACACACACACACACAATCTGTTCAATCAATATCTTTTCAAAAGGATTTCACTTTCACACATTCAGTGGTACACTGTTCCTCTTGCTTCATTACACTTGATGCATATCAGGGATGTTATCATTAAACTTGTGCAGTTTGACGGGGTAATGTATGTACGTATCAACCATCTATAGTGACTGAGATTCAGGTTACTGCTAACTGTTTGTGTCTGAGCCTTCTTGCACACCCCCTCCAGTGTTGTGAAGATATTTCATCACCCATGTCTTCCTTCATGAGACCCCGACACAAACGAATCATACAAAGATGAAATTAAACCTTTATCATAACAACGTCCTACGATTGCTTCCTCTAATGAGGAAATACCAGGTTTATCTAATGAGTGGTTTTGAGACAGATATAAAATTTCTAATTTGGAGATATTTAAAAAAAATAAATAAAAAATGTTATGTCATATTTGGTTGATATTTCTGAGAAAGACATTAATATTTAATCTTCTCTGTATATATTGTGCACTTTCCTTAACCCCTTATCAGCCCACAACCGAAAATCCTGGATCCTGGTTTAAAATGTGACCAGGAAGGATTGATATTCAAATATTTACAAGTGTCAAACCAAACGTTAATCATATTTGATACTATAGGGTTGTCTGTATTTTTGCTTAGGTGTTCATGATCTGCTGACTACAAATACAAGTTTTATCACACTGTAGACTCGGCTTCCTTGTGTTTGGCTCAACTGTTGAGTGTTTATTCTGTAATATTGTCTTTAACTAAGTGAGGAAGAGGAAGAGAAAGAGAACGAAACAGGAAACATCTGGACACAGAGCTCACAGGAAGAAAAGTGATGCCTTCAGAGTCTCACAGACAGGTGGGACTTCACTGTACCTGTCAGCAGCAGTCGGCTTGTTCTTCTTCAGTGGTGCCTTTTTGGTCTTTTTCTTCTTCTTTTGTTCTGCTTCAGATTCACTGGAGCTCTTTTCAGATCCACTGGAACTCTTTCCAGAATCACTGGAGGTCTTTTCGGACTCTTCACTGCTTTCCTCCTCGCTCTCACTGCCCGACTCTGTAGACACATATCAAACATCAGCCTGATGAATTAAAGTAATAATCTTCATATTATCATCAAGTTTTCAAATCGTGTTTTTGATCACGTTTATGATAATTTTGTTCAACAAAACTTTGACAAAAAAATGTTCTTTCTCCCTTTTCTCTGTGACTAAGACGAGACGTTGACGAGCAAAAAAATAGATTTAAACTATTGAGATCATCAGATCTTACCACATCTAAAGGATAAAAACATACATCGTCAACAACACAGAGACAGAAACAAACCTTCATCACTGCTGCTGCTGCTGCTGTCTTCACTGCCACTGCTCTCTGATCCTTCCTCTTCTTTCTCCTCTTCATCGTCAGAGTAGAACTTGTCTTCAGATTTAGATTTCTTGGTCTTCCCAACCAACGGTGCCCATTCTTTCACCTGAGCAGATACAGTGGAGGGAAGTGAGTCAATTAAATACGAGATTCATAATTTAGGGATGAGTGTACATCTGTATTTTTAATCATTTTAACATCTTATTCAAAGGCAGTATTTTGCTTTGAAGGAGCTCAGTGGGCAGAAAATAAACCATTTGTCTGCATTCAACTACAGTGTTATTATTAAGACCAAAGTTAGGAGGAGGAGGAGGAGGAGCAGAAGAAGAAGAAGAAGAAATATATTTTCTGCATAACAAAGATAAAGTCTGAGCTGGTACTCGGCAGAATCAATAACTTCCCTCACTGAAAACAAAGCCCTTTTTTATTTTTGTAATGTTTGTTCTTTAACTTATAACGAGGCACCAAAAGTTGAATGCGGGTTAATTTCCAAATGAAGCATCCTAGAAGACGAGGTTTGAACGATGATGATGTTGGAGGTCAGAAAAGTTTAAAACATTTTCTGATCACCGCTGCCTCTAATTACATCATCAATCATATCTTACACTCTCCTGCTGTGATCATATTTTCTCTGCTGTATTTCATTACAACTTATTTTTATCTTTTAATGATCCAATCCCATGCACATGTATATTTTCATATTGCTTTGTGTTTATTTCATAACTTGTCTCATGGATAAGGTCGGTGTTATTCTTTATTTTTCTTCTTGTCAACAAATCCTCTGAAAAGACTGAACCCAACATGTGTTAATCGACTCTCAGTACTTTCAGACTTCTCTGTCTGACACACACAGAGTCTTGTTATTTACTTTATATTACTCGAAGGCAGATAGCTTTGTTCCAGCAGCTATCACTCAGATGAGTAAATCGTACCACATTTACACGGATGCTACAGAAGCAACATCTATTTATTTTCTTCAGTTTTTACTGGATTTTAACGCATTTATTCTGGTGGCTATTGATTTCAGTGTTTTTTATTGTTAGTTCTCTCTTACGTCCTGATTAGTGAAGCCATGAGTACTTTTATCATCTTCATTAATGTTTGTCTGTTGTCAGTGTTGTTGTCTTAAGATGGACGCCTCGTCTTCTCCTGCAAACCAAATCTACCCACAGGTTCAAATAAAGTCTCCTGAGCCTGAGTCTGAACCTGAGTCACTTATCAAAATAGTTTCTGATTAATTTTCTGACGATCAGCTAATTAACTAATCAACAAATTGTCTCAGCTCAATAAACCATGACAGTGAATGATGATGTATCTCACACCACTACAGGCTGAAAAATGCCTCATTATGTCTGACAGAGACACTGAAAGTGAAGAGAGGATTTAGAGTTGGACACATGAAGTGTTAGTATGATGAGGAGTGTGTGAGGAGGCTGGACTCCTTACCGGCTCAATGACCTCCACGTTCCTCACAGACTGGTCCGGAGCAACAGCTGGCCAGTCTGACAGCTCCTGGTACCCAGTAGCTTTAATGTTGAGGCTGTGGGAGAGGGTGCCCAGCTGGAACCGGTCTCGATCTGACAGCAGAACAGAAAAGAGAAAAGAAACAAAAAAGATGAGTGTGGTGAAAAACAAACGGCCAGCGGTGGAATTTAACTAAGGACATTATTTATCTACTTCTTCTCCCCTACGTCAAGAGGAAAACTTAAAATATAATGTTTTTATATAAATAAAGTACACAACAGTTTATACGAGTATACCACCTCAGCTACAGCAGTATAAACCTGCTTTTACATTAATGAGAATCATTAAGAGTATAACAGTCTGCAGGGACACTTTACTGCATTACTTTGAATACTTCAAGTACATTTTCCTGATTATACCTAAACACTATGGAGGACAGAACCTGCCAAAATAATACTTACACAAATAAATGACTCAATAAATAAACTAATATCCGGGTAAATGCATGAGAAATAAATGTAGGCATTAATTATAAAATGTGACAAATTAATATTTCTGCTTTGATTTGCTGTGTTTATTTACATTCCCACTTAATTTATTTATAGTTTTTGGAATAACAATTTATGATTCTTATATATCAATGTATTTATTCATTTATGTATTTATTTTTTGTTTTATTTTCCCTTTGCATTTTCCCCCACTTACTTCCACAAGCCTTTAAATTTCTGTATTATTATTATTTTTGCATTTCTTCACGCATTTCTGCTCCATTATGCAAATGAGAGGGGCTGCCATTCAAAGCCAGTCACAATCAATCACAGTTTGGTGGGACTGGGGGGGGGGGGGGGGGGGATAATGCATATTTGCATAATGTAGCAGAAATGTATAAAGAAATGTAAAAAGAAAAAAACATAAACCAGAATGGCACTCAGAAGCAGCAGCTTCAAATTATATTCACTCATACATACCAGCCACCTAAATACGCCTGATTGTTTTCATCAAGATCCATGTGTTACTCCCTAAAATCTAAAGCAAATGTTGAGAAACGCCTTATCTCCCAGTGTTAAGGAGAATGAGAAAGAAAATCTGTCCCTTTATCTGGATCTGCACCAAAAGTTACTGAGGTCTATTCTGGACCGAGACTCATCCTCTAACAAAAAGACACAGGCGCAAACAAAACTTTCTTGGTGGTGGAAATACGTTTGGGGAAATAAATAAAGTGAAAATTATCCAGAAATCATTCAGAAATAAATACGTAGTTAATAGATTAATTTAAAAATGAAATAAATAAATAAAATTGACAACTTAGCTAAATTGAAACCGAAATATCAATTTATGTCACATTTTATAAATTACTTAATTACTAAATTTGTTATAAATGTTTTTGTTTGATTTAATGACACACACAAACACATTTATAACCTTTTATTTATTTATTTATTTTTGATTTTGGCAGTTTTGGTCTTCCGTACCATACTTTTACTTATAATTTGATGAATGCAGGACTTTTGCTTGTAACAGAGTATTTTCACAGTGTGTATTAGTACTTTTACTTCAGTAGGGGGAGGTAATTAAAGGATAAAGGACATGTTGTGTGTGGCAGAGAGATCATTCTCTCCTAACGAGGGAGCCAGTGCTTAAACTCTCACTGTATGCATATGGAAACCTTTAATAAAAGAGCTCAGCTCTCTGTTTCTGTGAGCACACATTCACTCCTCTCTCACACAGGAAGGTAATCAGTATCTGTGCCTGGGGAGGTCTGCTCTAAAAACTCTGCTTTTCTAACAAAAAACGAGAAAAAAAGACTTCACTTGTGAATATTAAGAATGACAGGGGTGGTTAACGCTTTCCATAAACATCCAGTAGGTGCAAACTGCCTCTGAATTTTAATGCAGCGGGAGGCAGTTTCTGTCCCTTTTGTCAAGGAGGGAGAGAGAGCGAAGAGACAGCTAAATGAGGGAGATTTTTTTTCCCTCCGAGTGTCTGAAAAAGGTTAGCATTAGCTCAATTATTTACCCATCTCATTAGTCCAAGGTAAAGGGGGTCTGACCTAACTGCCCTTCAGAGAGACAGACACACCAGAATAATAAAACCACCACCTGAATCAACGCTGCGTACTTCTTGAGATAGAGCCAATAGACGAGAAATAGATGAATTACCAGAGAGGAATGGTTTTTAATCTAGAAACGTTCAGCACAGTGAGAGGATTTAATACCTTTCAAAATAAAGATAATGGGCTGATATTACAAATGTATGAAGTACCTTTGAAGGCAGACTCGAGCACTGGGGCCGGTTTGGGGGCCAGCAGGATGCGTCGGGCGTACTTGTTGAGGGCGCCGCTCTTCTCGTTGGGCACGATCAGCTGTCTTATGAAGCGTGTTCGGTCTCTGATGTCGTAGTTCTGGTCGTACTTGCCGAGGTTCAGGATGTACTGGGTCAGCAGCTTGGTCTGGAGCCAGAGAGGAGGTGAAGAGATTGGAAGAGAAAAGTACGATGAGATGTTAGAGAGGGGAAGAGGATAAAGAGACGAGCATTTGGGAGTAAAGGTTTTGTGAAGGATGTTCATGAAACTGCTTTATGAGCAGGAAAAATAACATTAAAAGGAATATTTCAACATTTTATTTGATATACTTATTTTTGTCTGTTCTGACAGAAGATCATTACAACCCTCACGTCTGTAAGTCAAGTATAGAGCTGAAATCTTGTATTTCCAGGAGCTCAATGTCACCAGTCGCTTTTTGCCAAGACATACAGCAGATACATCACATTGATCTCTGCGAGGCAGCTGGATTTGTGAGATCATATAATCATTGGCCAATCAGCATCCTTTCAGGAACTACTGGCAGCTGGTGTGGTTTTTAGATGTGACAACCAGCGAGAGAAGCAACTGTTCCTTAGAAAAAAACAATGGCGGCTCCTCAAGAGGTTAGCGTAGCTGCTATAGCATCAGTTATATCAGAGCCGGAGAGTCTATTTAATTGAAAGAAGAAGAAAGAAGGTTTATTCCTTTAAAAATCAATAAGAACTAGAGTATTGCCATAAACTTCACATACAACCTCCTCTTTGCTCCCATATTCTGGTTCTTATCTCAACCTGGATGAGTGAAAAACTCGTCCCGTCTCAAAACAGGGAGGACGATCACTTACACTGACGTATATCATTGTGGCAGGCGTAAAAACAGAAATTACTGCTGCAGTGAAGCAAACATTATAACCCAAATCCTTTTCTTTGTCTCTCCCTCTCTCCTTCTCTCTGCTCCCCGACACATTACGAGGAGCTGGAGGTGTAATGATGTGCTCGTTTGAGGAGGCTCGTCTGGGCTCATAAAGCCGCTCAGAGGCCAGAATCACCTCATCTGACTGAATGGGCCTGTAGACACCAGGCTGTGAACGGAGATGCTCCATTACATTAAAACCGTCTCGTTCACAGCTCTATCTTCAACCTGAGCAGCACTTCGCTCTGAGCTGCAGAAGTGATCAAGACGAGGCTGCATCTTGAAAAATAAAACACTTCAAGGAATCATTCAGATTATCAATTTCAACATTTTTGTCAATATTTTTTCAAACTGTATTTGAAACAGAAAGCAAATATTACACAGCTAAAAAGCAACATCGTTATTCTTCGGAAGGAGGACGAGCTTTTGCACCGCAAATGAAGGCATCAACCACTCATGCAGTGCAAAACTGACATCACGTCCAAAATCAAGAGGAAGACTCGTAGATTTGTTTGTCTTCAGCCTGTATAAAATGACAAAGGACACAAGACCATAAAGAAGATGTGACAAAAGTGACCAACACGACCAATTTTAGCGTGAGTCTCTCCATTTTCATCCCCTTCTCTCGCTAATCGCCTGATTTCGTAGTGATACAAATCAAAAACGTGTTTCTCAGTTTTTCGTGAGACGTGTGTCGTAAAACAACGCTGCCTTCAGTTTGTCACTCGTCCCCGCGCTCAGTTTGTCCCTGAGAAAAGACGAAACTGGTCCCAGAACCAAAAAATATGCTTTCAAATTTCAGTTCATTTGGTGAACGACTTACCCCTTTATTATCTGATTTGCACCACAAATAGCGTTTGAGTGTCCGGTGTGTAAATGCCTTTAAACATTTACTGCCAATTTCAGAATTCTGTTGTGTTAATCCGGCACAATATTTGCTCATTGTTCAGTTTTCGACATGCTGGAACAGGATTTTCACTGATTCGATTTTCTACCTGCTTGGAGTTGGTCAGGTAGAGTTTGGCTGCCAGGTTGACCGTCTGCAGCTTCACTATGTCCTCCTCTGCTGTGAAAGTCTTCGCCATCTTACGGAGGAGATCAGGTGCGATCTTTGGCACCCTCTCACAGTACTCTCCCATCAGCCACAGGATGCTGGCTCGGGCCATCGGGACCTGACAAATCACAGAGAAAGAGCAGGAGTCAGGAGCACAAACACTTCTTCCTGTCTAAACGTTCATGTTGAACAACCACAAATCAAAAGTACAAAGACGAAACATACAGTGATGTTGTCGAAGAGCTTGGCCATGTGTTTGATGATCTCACTGTGCTGTGTGGGCTGAGTCTGAAGCAACTTCTTGATCACCACCACACTCTCGGCCACCACAGTCTCTGCAAAGACAGTCAGTCACAGCACATTAATACACTGAGGAAGGTAAAAACACTGCGAGGCTGCACAATGAAGGCATTTTACCGTCTCTGTTGGAGAGCAGCAGCACCAGACCGTTCAGACACGTGTCCGTCACCTCAGAGATGTTGGTGGCACACCTGCCGATGGCCTGAATGGTGGCCGCCGCGAACGCCTTGTCCTGACTCTTCACATAGGTCTGAACAAAGACAAAGAAACAATGTAAGTAACCAACCCTAAACTTAACTGTGGATATCAGCGACAGGTAATCATTAAGAAACAAACCTGGAATTCCCTCAGAATAGTGGAAATGTTGGCTTCATTGGCCAGGTTGGTCAGGATCTCCAACTACAAAGATCAAAAAGGAGAGGGTGGTTGGCATGAAGGCTCAAGAAACAATCAATAACATATTGATCTTGTCAAACAGTTTTCAGAAATAATTGTAAAGCCTTTAGTTACGCAGGAAATCACCTTTTGTGAACTGTCAAAACTGCAGGAGAGAATCAAGTTTGTAAATGTGTCGAAAACATTTAAATAACGCTGATATAATCTGTGTGTTATTCCACCACAACCAAACTTTTCCTCACATTAAACTGGTGTTTACCTTCAGTGTTTTGATGTGTGTGGCGTCTGTAGATCTCACATAGAAACTCTTCATGAAGGGCTCAAACATCCCCTGGTTGTTTGGAGATAATTCAGTGTTATTAGACCGCCCGTGTCGATGCAGTGCACCATTATTGTTCTTCACAGCTGTGCAGACTCACCTTCCTCTGAATGGACATCGTGGCTATGTTCTGAAGCACGATATACTGCACCTCTCTGTGAAAAGACAGAAAATAACATTCAGACATCAACAGCAGCTGACTGACGATGAGGCAACAGGCAGGTGCGGCATAGTGTTTTTTCATCACCTGTGGCTTCTTAGTAGTCGAACCAGTGACTTGGTGACTATGTTGACTTCATGTTTTGGGGCCAAATGCCAGTAGAGCTGAGCGACTGACATCACCACCTGAAACACACCAAAACACAGAAATTAGATGAAATTAAAATTTGTGTATTTGAATCTCTCAGGCAACATTCTGGGTGATCAGTTTGATTTTTCTTTTTCCTGTTTTTTTGTGCTCCACACTTCTCTACATGTTTCTTTTTTCTTGATTATATGTTTTTATCACTGTAAAAAGCACTTTATAACTTGTGTTTTATTTCTACTATTATTATCATTGTTAATAATAAAGCCACTACAGCATATCCCTGTACCATCTGTCCACCCGAGCTACAATTAAATGCCTTCTTCCTCCTCTCAGCGCTCTACAAAGACACTCATGACATGAATCTATGAAGGTAATTTTTCAGCGGAGCTTTAAATAGCAGGCGGACGTGTGTCCATCGTTGCAGGCAGAATGAAAGGTTGCTCAGGCGTCTATGAAGATGGAGGATGTCACTGTGTTGTCTCGAGTAAAAGACACAGCATGTCACATTTTAATCAACACTTTCATTTGGGAGCATTTTTCCTCCCGCTGCTACACAGCGACAGAGACCTTGAGGCTGCTGGGTGATGGAGATCTGCACTCACTCTGGTTTTTATCTTTTTTTTCCCTACTCTTAGGGGGGGTACTCTGTCAGGTATGTGTGTTTTTGTGCTGTGTGCCCAGGTGTGCGTGTAGGAAAGTATAGTATACTGAATTTTGAAGTGCCTGTACGTCCATACAGGACCTTTTATTTCAAAGACAGCGGTGAGATACGAGCAGAGAAACCTTGATCAATGTTTATATCTCTCAACAAGTTAGAAAACATTTACACACCCTACACTTTCTCACACTGTGAACAATATATTTCAATCATCTTTATGTCAGTCGTGTGTTGACTCTACTGCTTGAAAATAGCTGTGTGTGTGTGTGTGTGTGTGTGTGTGTGTGTGTGTGTGTGTGTGTGTGTGTGTGTGTGTGTGTGTGTAAGTGTAACTCACAGCAGTGTTCCTGCTCTGCAGCAGAGGTTTGGTGTTCCTGAGCAGCAGTCTGTGGTCTGGATCCATGATGTAGGGTTTGGCCTCCGTCTGCTCTTTTCTCTCCTCAGAATCAGACTCGTAGAACGTCTTCTCATTGTTCTCATCAAAGATGGCGCCCTGAAACACAAACAACACAAAACACACTGAAGGGTTAAAGGGGCTCTGAGGAACTTCTGTCCATTTCTGAACTAGCTACTGTTGCTCTCTGTTAGCGGAGCTGAGAGGCGAAGACGAGGAACTTGAGAAGGTGCATAAAGTCACATCCTTCGGACTGTCGCTGAAAATCCAACCCGAGTCCAAGCAGCATTAAACAACTTAAACAAATTATCCACAGGCTTGTATAGACAACAGAGAGAGATGGGGAAGGTCTCATTTTTCATGTCAAGTTACAATCCGCTCACATACGGCCGATTAAAAACTGATTAATACATGAAAATTACTACAAATTGTTACATAGAGCCCCTTTTAACCATCTTCCATTAATATCCACCTGACTGACTGTGAGGTGGATGATTGCAAGTGTCACTCTGCCTGCCGTGCTCAGATTATAAAAAAAGTCAATAATAATTAGGAATCATACATATTTTTAGACATTTCTACCTCGCATCAAGTAAAGCAGCATAAAGAGCGATCATATCATATTTATTTTTATTTATTTGGTGTTTTATTTCACTAGAAACATCTGGCGGGTGAACATCACAACAGCACACTTTATGGATCTGATATTGGTTTTCCCTCACCTCCTTCCAGGGGCTGGTGAACTGCGTCCTAGCGTAGCGCGTCAGCATGGAGATGATGACCACCTGGCCCCACTCCTCCACATCCACCAGCAGGTTACACAGCTTCCTGTAGTTCTTATGAATCAGGTCGATGCGATCTGGACACACTTCCTCAAAAGCCATCACCACGCTGCCGGCCACGAGCTGCAGAAAACAACGAAGGAAAGTAGAAACAACTCGTGAGGGAGACGCTGATGTTTTTCATTTATTTCTCTCATTTTAACACTCGAATTAGTGGAAGTTGTAAGAATATGTAGCAGTTCAATTAAACAAATACTTTTTCTCTTTTAAAAAAGCAGCACTCTCGAGAAATGAAAATAAAATAGTGACCCAAGTCAAAAAAAGTAGTATTATTGCACTCGCAAAAAATACAACAACAATTTACCACTTTGATTACAACACACAGTTCAGCCGCCGAGTAGTTAGTTGATAATTAGAAAGAAAATGTTTGTACTTTAAGTTTTAACTGGCAATCCTGTGAAAGAAATCCATCAATTAGATTCTAAGAATCAACCTTTAAATTGTATTTTTTTTTTCTCAGGTACAAAACTCATTTTATGTTCAATTCATGGAGAAGAGAGGACAAGGAGGAAGCGGCAGCTGAGGGAGCCGATAATCAACCGTGTTTTATTGGTGGAAGGAAAAAACCCATTTGGCTTTTGCGTCCCCCTCCTCCACCTCCTCCACCACCACCTCCACCTCCCAACTGCCTGCTGACTGTGAGGCTGAGTGAGTGACATGGTGGTGTATTAATATGCAAACAGCATTATCACGGGCAGGCGAGGGTGAAGAAGAAGAAGAGAAAGGGAGCTGAATCTGGTCTTCCCAATTAAAGCCTTCTGGCCCCTGGTGGCCCTGTGGGAAACCGGTGCATTTACCCATCAGCATTGTCATGAGCCTGCATTGATTGTGTGTGTGCATGTGTGTGTGTATGAAATGTGTATGTGCACGGCTGCTGTCTGTAGACCGACTGAGAAATCTGGAGTGACGATTAGCTTCCCTGACTTTGATGAGTGGATTACTAGAGGGATCAAACATCTACATTTTATGGTATCACACTGATGTATGAAGCGATTTACTGAGTGACCCACAGACGGTCTGTGTATGTTCACGCGGGAAGGTCCAGTGAGGAAGCTTAGTGCCAACAGGAGGGCTGTTTTATATTTTTGCTTAACTTCTCTTTCTAACGTAAATACTGATGTCACAGTGTGATGGCTGTGGAAAAATGACACCATCCACGTATAGATTGGTTCCCTATAAACCTCACTGTCACTATGCTGTTCAGTTTGACACCGCGCTCGATTTTTTTCTCACAACAAATGAAGACAGCATAAAGGCTCATTGGATACAGATACAAACGGAGCCTTCTGTCCGTACTGTGTGTTCATTTTGTCCGTATTTCTGCATGTTCTCTGAAAGCTTATGGATACAGACCAACGGAGCAGTACCTCTGGTAGTCATGGGGGGGCAATGTAGACAATAGTTCATGCAAGACACAAACACAGGACGAGAGCAAGAAGTTTTAAAAATGGCGGAACTTTTTGAGGTTATGAGAGTTGTTGAGAAGTTTTAAACATCTGTATAATGTACTTCACCAGGGCACAGAGACAGACAGGAATCATGTGAGATGGACACTGGCAAAGGAAAAGTGGAGGTCTGTGCAAGACCAGTTTGACTCTGAGCGGCGCTCTGTAGTGGATGTATTATTTAGTGGATGCCAATGTGAGGGACACATGGAAGCATGTGCAACCAAAACAGGAAGTGGCAGTGTTTTCCCCCTGGTCACTATCACAAGGTGATGGTGGAAAATATGGACGATATGAAATATGGACGAAATTATCATTCTACATGCATAAAATGAGCCTTAATCCCACGGGGAAACACTAGGAGGGGGGAAAGTTGAAAAGTTGCTTATTTCTGCTTTAAATATAATTAGTCAAACCTGCTTTCACTGGCACGACAGGTCAAAATGCCTGTTTGCTAAGGTTCTGGTATTAAGACATCTCTCAGAGACAAAAACCCAACACAAAGGAAACAATATCAATAACAGCAGGCTATATTTCCAAAAACACTTCCTTTGAATAATCCAGAAAGTACGACACAAACTGTTTTTATACTCGTCTACAGTATCAACAAATAATTTCTAACAGGTTTGTACGTATCTATTCTTAAAATAGCTTCACAGCAGATTGAGAACAGCTTCAGTTAATATCCGTGCCAACACTTTCTATAGCAGATAAACCTACTCAGAGCAGTCAATTAGCATACATTCATCCAGCGTGTATCGCTGTGTATTTCTGCATCTCTCTCCCCTGACGCTCTCCTGTCTCTGAGGCTATTACAGGCAGCACTGTTTCTGAGCATCCTGCTGTAAGGCTTTGTGCATTCTCCACCAACTTCCCCCATTAGACACAGCTCCAAGGTAAACTACATGCACCATCAACAAAACTGACACCCCAATCTATGGAGTTCATACACCTCCTCCTCCCTCCTCGACCATATTATCTACCCTGCGTGACAAGCCGGTAATGGAAAAATCACACTAAGCAAATGGTTCTTCTAATAACAATAAATTTCCTATAAAATTATGAAGGGCCCAAACCGTTTCCTTGCATCTATTTTGCTATGAATTCTAATTAGGGTGCCAGAGAGGCAGAGAGTGCTGGGTCATCACACCAGAGACAACGTGCGCCTTTTTGATTGATGGCCCGGCGTGGGGTCGGCCTATCCTCCCTTCCCCTGCTCTCTTCCTCCTCCCTCCTTCTTTCTCTTAAATTAATGGGCATCTCACCTAGCCCCTAATCATAGTACCCCCCCCTCAACGCCTCCTTTCTGTTCTCATTTCAATTTTGCAGAAGGTGCACAGGGAGGGAGGATGGGAGGGATCGATCATTTATCTTGTAATGGCTGGATAATAGATCCATCACGGTAAAACAGCTGCACAAACTCCTATGTTGTCTCTGTCATCAGGCCTTCCCATTTTCTCTTTAAACCATCTTCCCTATAAGCACCCCCACCCACCCCTCTGTGTGTCACAGCCATTTAACCAAACACGCACATCTGTAAAGGTGAATGTCAGCAGGCCTGGACGCCACCACAGCCTGGAACAATAACCAAATGTTTCCTCCTTCTACAGGCAGCACGGTGACATCAGCTAAACAGCATTTAGCTAAATGAATTCACTTATCTGTGGTTAAATTGATTAATTAGCATCAGATGTGAAAAAACTGTGTTACAAAGTCTAGAAAGGTGGCTGCCAAAGTAAGGTGGCGTCAGAGCTTTTGAACCACACATGTTTTGACGTGTCGATGCAGGAAAAGCACAGATAATTAATATTATTAATAACAGCTGAGATCCATTCAGGTGAGCAGGATCCACTTTACTGCAACTGTGCATCCTGGACTAGACTAGAACACACTTCTGACATCACTGTGTTGTTCCTGGAGCATCATTTAAACTGACTAACCACATTTTTGTAATGTCCTAGCTTAGCAACTCATACTCACACTGGAGAAGTTATCGTTTGTAACATGTGGTTCATGTTGTTAAAGGGTTTATTTTAACCCAAACCTCACCAAGAAGTTTTGTTGCCCAACCCAAATTATTTTAGTTCTTAAAATCGCAACAGGGCTGGTTTCAACGCTGATCTGTGAGTTGATGGTCCTGGAGAAGCTTTGATTATATATCAGAGGTGAGAAGTAACAAAGTACAAATACACGCACGGCAGACGCAGCGAGACGACACAAAGACGTAAGAAGACGTAAACAGACAGAGAGGGAGGCTGGAATGGGGAGAAAAGGCGTGTTAGTGTCTCGTATCTGCAGAGATTTTCTTATTCTCTCACTTTGTTGCTGCTCGGGACGCTTTACCAACCCAACATGTGGCTGTTTGACGTCCTGGGAATGAGACTCAACAATCAACTGTCTTTGTGGTGCGTTCAGGAACAGCTGGGACAAATCCTACTGACTCTACCTTTAACTTTAATAGTCTTTGAATTATATTAATATGACGTGAGCTTCAGTTAGCTTTGACCACAAATGTCCTTCAGAGGGAGACTTTTTACTCTGATACTCTGAGTACATTTCAGAGCCTGTACTCTATTACTTTTACTGGAGTAAACAAGTTGAATCAGTACTTCTACTTTTACCAGAGTCTGTATCAAGTATCTGAACTTCTACTGGAGGAGAGACTGTGTGAAGTTAACACCTCTGTTATATATATTATAACTCTCAGCATGTATGATGCACACATTTTTCTAGAGTTGTCTTCACTCGACAAATTTTTGTATTATTCATTTAAAGAGATCTGCATTTTTCACATCATTTTGGAGCATTATTTTTATCATAACTGTGTACAAAAAGTTGGAAAAGCTCAAGTGGATAACAAATATTCAGCACCTAAAAAGCTTTATGAGAAAACCTGCTGAAGACGTACAACCACAGATCTGTAGTTTAGCTTGTTTTGATGCTCTTCACATGGGTGCTGCACCTCAGCTTACGATGGTGAGGAAAACCCTGATATTATAGAAAAAGAAATGGCAGGAAGCCGAGCCATCATCGTGGGACATGTAAATACGAAATCATCCTAGCATCACAAACATGCATCGTTTGGTAGCCATTAAGTATCCACTGTGTTTGGTTTTCTTCATTCATCAGCGGCTGATAGTGGCGGTGTCTGTGTGATGATAGTGCCCTCTCTCTCCGTCCCCCTGCCTCACACTGTGAGCTCCAACGGGGAGAAGTCATCTGTCTTCGTTAGCGTCTGGGGCTAAATATGCTATGCATCTGGTACTGGGCTTTCCATCCCCCCTTGGCCTGAGTGGCTTTGTTTTGTTTGTATAACCATAGGTATACGCTATGAATACATAATTGCACCAAACTGCGCACGTACAAACACAACATGCTCTGCATTCTGTAGCCGACGTCTACATATTTGAAATTGGCATTTAAACACCCTTAGTATTCACTGTGACCTCCTCAAATTAATATGCTGCCTGCTGACTTCTAATGGGCTGCCTGCATTGTGTCTGTGAGCGGCCTAAACACAGGATTTGAGATTCCAACTCATTTACGGTCCATTGTGGAAAAAAAGAGAAGAAGTTGGCCTTTGAGAAAATTAAGCTGACACTAGCATCAGTGCGAAAATTCCTTCCAAATGGACACTTAACAAGGAGCATCTGAAGATGTGGGGGTTTAAGTGGGTGTTAACAAACCATGGCATTGCCGAATGAGCTGTGGGATGAGAGCTGAGAGGAGAAGTGCTTGACTGGGGCGCCCTCCAGTGGTCACATGATGCAGAGAACGTACTGTATAACACTCACAGCTCGGTCTGTACTTACTGTGCTTTTGTCTTTCAACAGCTTCTCGATCACTTCGATCAGCTGCTCCTTCTGGTCTGGATCCAGGCTGAAGACAACAGAGAGAGAGACAATTATTCACATAACATGAAAACTTGATGACTTACAAATTAAATTATGTCTCCTCTGTGTGCTCAGAATACAGAGAGGAGACTGTGTGGTCCCAGTGGCTCGGGTCAAACTGTCCATGTTTCATCTTCTGATCTGATCTGTGACAAAAATCAGACCAGTTCACCTCCATATATAAAAACAATCAGTATTTTATTCTAAAGTGAGCAAGAAACTGAGATTTCTGTGACTTGGGACTCATAGATGTCGTGTTGAACTGCACTGCGGGAGTCTTAACAGAAAGGAGTGAAGATGCCACGGACTACAGCTGCAACAATTCGATTAATCGATTGGTAGAAGGGCTGCAAAGTAAATCAAAACATTAGCAAAATTGCGAAATCCAAATCACATAAGCGGATTTTATTTAGACAAATCATGGTGGGTCCAAAGTGATTGTTCTGTTTATCCCTGTGTCAGAATTCTGACAACAAGGTTTGTGAGCTAATATTAGGGCACCGCTGGTATCACGTGGTTTCTGTGTTGTCTTGGTAGTTGTCAGTTTGTGGAAGAAAAATGTAAAAATGGCCGAGTTCTACAGAATGAGCCCAGCATACTGTACTGCCCTAACGTTAGCAATGCTTTTTGGGTTTTTCCTTTTGTTTTGTTTTTTATTGCTCTCACAGGTCTCTTAGACAAGACAGACCTGGCCAAGAATGGCAGCAACACAGAGTTAACAACAGTAGATTAACAGAAAAGCCCTGTCAAATAATCAGATAAAACATTTGCACATAGCAACGTTAGCTAGTGCAACAAACTGGTAACCACTTGAGGGGGAACAACAGCGTGTTGTGGAGTAACTGCGATGGAACGACACACTTAGCGGCTGAATGTTTCAATAACAGCTTTAAAATAGTTGAAATGTCTGGTCCATCTACAGTTCTTGGTATCAAAATCTGGTTCCCCTGGATTTGTAATCAAACAGCACTGATTGAGAATAATTGGCGTTTTCAAAAATGAAAATAATCCTGAATTGCAGATGCTTTTTTTCTGCATTGTGGAAACTTTTTAACATCATTACATAATGAACACATTTCACACTCAGACAAGTTTGTGGTGCAAAATGATTAAAGAGCTTGATATAGTAATTGGGAAGTCTTCCTCAGATTTAAGCACTCATTCATTCTTTGATCCACGTCAGGCTCAAAGACTCAGCTGATAAGAGTAAAACAGCTGCAGGGTAAAACCCCTTATATCAACATTACCCAACATTTATTGTATTAACTGCTCAGCTCATTGTTCAGGAATGAGGTGGTGACCAGAGCCAGTCGAGCTGCAGCGAGCACAACATCACATGAACAGAACTGTACCTGTAGAGCTTCTGGATAGCGTGGGCCGACGTCTTCCTGACGTATGGGGACAGGTCAGCAGCAGCCTCCTTTATGGCCAGCATCATGATCGGGACGATTATAGGGACCCGGATGCTGGACAAAACCCTGAGTGCGCTGGCCCGGATGAACTGGTTTGGGTCCTGCCACAGAAATACAGAAAAAAAACTCTTGTTTCAGTGCTTGAGAGGATGGTTTCTGCTAATTATGATCACTGCGTCAGAAGCATTGAACAGAACATGAAGGTTAGAAATTATTTGCAACTTTTCCAGAGATTATGTACGACAGCAACACTAAAGTCATATTAACCATTGAAGCTTTCACCATGTTAGTAATAATGAACAGACAGACACCAGAGGTGGAAACGTTACCTTGAGGGCCCGCTGGAAGGTGCTGATGGACAGCAAAGCCAGGTCCTGCTGCTCCTCTGCATACCTCACCAGGTACACGTACACAAGCTTCTTCAGCTGCAGACGACAATAAAATCAAACAGAGATAAATTAAAAAAGCTCTAAAGAGTTGCGTTGTTATAATTAAACACACAATATGTAATTTCTGCCACCAGGGGTCTCTCAATCAAAACAAAAAGACACGTAAGTAGTGTGGGATCATGGGAGTTCTTCTGCTGATGAAGATCTATCTGTAGTGACTCAGACACAGACGATCACAGACGAGATAATGTTTTAAAGTTTTATTCACTCATTCGCCGTTTTCCTTCCTCGATCTCTGACTCTCCTGGAAGTTATAGCGACAGGCGACCGAATGAAACACGCCGTTGCCTTGAGGAAACTTGTGGATTTCTCTGGTTTGAACATTGTTGGAAACATCTCAACAGAATATATAACTAAGGTCAAGTCTTTTCACATTAAGCAGGTTTAAATGAGAGAGTGTTTTTACATCTAATAACAGCAGGCTTGGTACAGCCTTCTTAAGAGTAGTCTTTGAGTCTTTATCCTCAAATCTAAATTGTATATATATATATATATAAAAGTGTAACTGGGAAAAGTCAAGTTTACAAAATAAGAAATATGGCCAAGTGCAATATCCAAGACGCTGCAATCTTTTGGTAAAGATAAAATGTTACCAGACAGCATTATAATGTACTGTAGTACTGTAGAGGTACTGTGTTGTGCAGCGTTATCAGCTGTTTATTTACTCTGATTGCATGTTTTCATGATGATTATTTAATTCTTGCTAAAAGAAAAATATGATAATGGGATCATTTCATTTCAAATATCAACAGATTTTTGGTTTACATGAGTGATTATATCAGTTAACAACTGGATTGTGTTAAAAATCAAACGTTTTATGAGGATTATATTTAAATTCAAGCATATTGCTAAAATTGAAAAAATAACAGTTAAAATTATCATTTTCCAAACTTTCAAGACTTTGTATGAAACCTGTAAAAGATTTATTTTTTTTAAACTTACAAAAGGAGTAAAATAAACAATAAATGAAAGGAAGGACAGGGAGAGTTTCCTTTTTTTCTCCAGGAAATTTGAGTTTATTATTTCAAGAGGTGGGAATAAAGTCGGCATAGAAAGTTTTCCTGTCTTGATATCATGAGCCGCAGACTCCATCCAGTGTTGTTTCAGGCCGAGGACGAGGTTATGTATTTTTGTTCATTTGAACAAATTACTGTTGAAATATTTGCCGCCCCGCCGTCTTGTGTTTTGGCTTCCACACTTGTTCTTTTCTCGCAGGAAAGCCTGAGATAACATTCGTCTGACGAGTTTAACTGGAGGTCGCTCCTCTGCTGATTCACAGCAACGATTCAGAAGAAGAAAAAAAGAGGAATCGTCAAAGCTGATTTCTGCCTGTGAGGCTGCAGATTTATAAATAGTGGAACTGGTGATGAAAAATGATGATTTACTTCAGGAAGTATTTATAATTTCATTTAATGACTGATCTGAGGTCGAGGTCAGAGGTAAGGTCACACTTTAGGTACAATCACAGAGAGCTTAATTAGTAATCAGAGCCATGCTTTGTAATGCAGGGAGTATCGACCTGCGGCAGTGCACCACAGTTCTCAATCATCGTTCTGGTCATTACTGCTGGAATTAATGGCATTACTCACTATAAAAAGGAGACACAACCCATCTGCCCTCCAGAATCTGGTTTCTATGACCACAAAGCACACGACTGATTTCATTCTGCACCGATAAAGAGGCGATTAAAGGCTCTACAACTTCAACTCAGCACCAAATAAGATTCTTGTGTTTGTATTATTTCTCTTCTTGTCACTCGGGCTGCAACTAACAATCTTTATCCATCTTCTTAATCGATTATTCTGCCGATCATTCAGTCCATAAAATGTCCAAAAATTGTTAATGTCATAAACAACAAAGAGAAGCACTGCGCGTTTTGTAGTTTTGGTCGCAGTGTGTTTTGTAGTTTTGATCGTAGCGTATTTTGTTTTTCAATCGATTATCAGAATAGTTTGTCAGAACGATCAATCGTTGCAGCTCTGAACTGAAGGCAAACACACACACGTATGATTTTTAAATGAAGTTCAGCAGCGACGAGCAGAGAAGGTGGGAGCGAGAGAAGAGGCCATTTTTTAGTGAGATGTACTGCAGGTGAGTAAAGTGTGGACGAGCTACAGGAAGAAAAAAACGGAGAGAGAGAGAGAGAAGCTGGCACTACCTCAGCAGCTGGTGTGTGTGAGGTGGAGACAGGAGACGTGACTGTGGGCTCTCTTCTGCCAATTACATCCACCCACCTGCTCCCCTACCCTGCCACGAGCTGCTTCGGCTGCATGCCTCGCACACAGCGGCCGGCTTCAGGCCCCCCGCTCACATGCTGCCCCTCACGCTACCTGATTATTCTGCTGCTGCTGATCAATATTCACACACAGGCTGTGAGCATGGGAACCCCTCTTGAGCTGTTGCTTAGTGTTTGGTCATTCACTGGAATAGTCTGTGCTCTTGGCTCACACATTACAACATTAGGAGTGGTGTATTTACACAGGCCCGCAGTGTTTTACATTATCTTTATGCTGCTGCAATTATTTAAAACCCATTTTCTTCTATTGATGGATGAGGAAATATATTTTTTATGTTTTCTCTGATGAAAAACAAGTAAGTCAGACCTGAATTAAGAATTAAAATGAACAATTTCGTCCGGTCACAGTTAGCAGACATTATCACAACTAGATCTACTTCTCACGAAAAGGACTGCTGCATAATATAATTAAGTATAATGTTGTAATGGGAAACAATAAGACTGACATAGTTTAAGGAAAATGAGACTGTTAGCTAGAGGTTCACTATTCTCCCAATCCATGATTTCTGTCTCAACATTGTTTTCAGCACCGATGGCTCTGCCATTGTTAGACTGGATTTATTTATTAACAGATCGTTGGTTTTACATTTACATTTTTAAGTATTTTACAGCAACAGCTTGTTGACTTGATCTTGGTGTCTTTTTGTAGGTTAGAAAAGTTCAAATAATATTGACTTTAAATTAATTATTTGAACAAAAATACCAGCCTTCAGTCATTCAACAACAAAAACTTTTGTTTGTTACAAAGTTCAGCTTCTCAAATCTGTCCCGAGTAAACCCTCTTTTCCAAACAAATCAATTACGGATCCCTGAAAATAAAAAATGAACCCAACGCGCCGGTACCAGTCAGTTTATAGTCTTCATACACACAGGATAAGTGTCTGGAGGTGCAGCTGCAGGCTAACGTGAAGCTAGCTGCATCATGTTTGGAGTGACTAAAATTTAGAGTCAATGTGTCACATGACCTGAAAGTTATTGCAAAAGAAATTAGAGGTTTGTCTCAAGACATTTTGACATCGACTTTGAGTCAATGGGTCACATGACCTGGAAGCTATTGAACAAAACATATTAATAAAAAAGTAAGAGAAAGATACAACATATTTTTTATACTACTTTTCTTTTTATAACACTTAAGATTAATAACTGTAATATAATGATGGTGAAATAAAGTTTGTTTTAGTGCCGTACCATCAGACTTCAGCAGCTTCTTTCCTCAGACTGTGAAACTTATTCTCAGCACGCCGCAATAAAAATAGTTTGAATTTTAAGACTTATAAAACCCGGATAAGTTGGAAATCTGCCCTGGTGACAGGCATCAAGAATAACTACAATAACTATATAGAAATAATCTTCCTCCCTGATGGTCTCTTTTGTCAGGCACCAGTATTCAACTGAGACTGCTTCATAACCAGTTAAAAGTTCCTTGTTGTGTGTTTAATCTGGTAAAACAGTTGAATGTTTGCATGAATGTCTTCTGATACGTGCACAAAAGATTTACGTACAGTATAAAATTACATCACTGGTGTATCACGGGGGACATATGACATGTCACGGGTATGTCTTAGTACAAACTGAATTAAGGAAAAGCTTTCAACATGATCCTGCTATTGTTCTGTCTGAGGAAGTTCCTCCTGTAACGTCACAAGAGCCCACGTGTTGAGTCACACCACAATTAAATGAATCATAACAACCGACTGTAGTAGAGAGGACTTTTTTTTTTAAATGATGTCGTACCTCGATGTTTTTACTCGCGACGTTCTTCACAACAGCAGGAAACAGCTCTGATGAATTCTTCCCTTTGGCAATCAGCTGAGAACAAATCAAACAATACCACAGTTTTATCCACCAGCAGGGGAGACGACACACACAACAATGCTGTTAGTGATTTAAAAAACGTGGATTCCCATGATGCACTCACCCCGACGACCCTCTTCATGGCCTCCAGTTTGAGCGACTCCTTGTTGCTCTCCAGCATCTCTTTAAGGTCTTCATTTCTGAGGACGGACAGACAGGATCGTTATTTACTCTTATCATGGTCCACATTACAGAAGGCACAGTGAGCGCCGCTGGGACGACTTCACTAATCAGTTTCAACAGTTAGAGCTTGACCAAAGGTACTGTGAACGCTCTGTGTAACCCACATCTGTGTCGGCTTCACAGATTAGAGCGCACACATGTTAAGGCTCCTGTAGGCTAAACGCTACACTGACAATACACCCAACCAGACAGCAAGAACATGATCTTTAATGCAACAGAAGCATCACACCGATTCCTGCTACAACTGCCCTGCACTCACATCATATGACAAAGCTCATTCCTTGGCTAATGCTAACAGACACTGTCATTGTGCAACAGAGCAGTTTGTTTGTTCCACACAGAGGTAAACACACAGAGAGGTAACGACCAGATGGAAAACATAACAGGAATGTAAGCAATGCAAACGTGTTGCTTTCTGGGAAATAAACAGAGAAATGTGTTTTAGCAATAGAAGCTGTGAGACTCCAGGGATGGAAATGTTTGGACTATAAAACACTTCCAGACTAAAATATCTCAACAACTATTGGGGGAAATGCTGAGAAACTTCTTACAGAAATTCACGACTGCCAAACGGATAAATCTTAACATTATTCTGACCTGTTTTTATTAGCTATGATAGCAGGAGCTCGGTGCATCACTCTGGTCCAGACTGATTTCATTTCAACATCTACTGGAGGGATTTTGATGTGCAAATATTCATGTTTCCCAAATCTTCATGTTGAGGAGGAATCCGACTGACTTTGGTGATCCTCTAACTTTTCTTCTGGAGACATCATCAGGTCAAAATTTTTACTGGAATGACCTGATCCCATCAGCCTCAAGCCGCGGCGTCAAGAGTCTCCAAATCCACAACATGATCTTACTTTTGATTACAAAGGTAAGCTGCAACTTACGATCATTTTTTTGTTGTTGACGTCAGCGGGATTTTTGAATGAGCTTTCGGTTAAATGCCTGAAATAAGATCTGGTTGACACAAGGTTATGATATATTCATGTTTGTTCTGCGTCATCCACGGTTGGATTAAAAAGTCTCTAACTTAAAGTAAAGTGTGTTTCGTACAGCGTAGTAAGATGATCTGTGGTGACGTTGAAGTCATGCGACTGCGATGTAAATCGTTTACAGCCTAAAGTTAACTTTTTACCTCTGGCAGTAGCAATTACGGTTAAAAAAAAATCATAGAGACAGATTATCTTGCTGATAGATTTAGGCTTGAACGTCAGGATAGCACACCTTTAGAGAGAACACTTTTCTAAACATGATTTTAACATTTATTATATCTAATTTTTAAGCAACAGTCACTGAAGAGACTCTGTTTCAACTTTCACATCATTTCTGTTGACATTGCACATGTGGGTTTCCAGCTGACCAACATAGTGAGGAAACAATTCAATTAAAAAACACAGTTTTGACAGTTTTTCACAGTTTTCCATCACCAGAGTGCTGTGGCTGATCTTACAGTACCCGTCTTTGTGTGTCTCCTTGGGGCTACTCTTTGTGAGTGTGAGGGCCTGTTCCTCCTGACTGAGCTCAGTCTTCAGAGACAGCTGTAAGTTCTCAGCAGACACCAGCGCCGTCCTCATGGCTCCCACCGCCTCCGAGCGCAGAGAAGATAAACCAACATCCATACCGAGTCCACTCAACAACCACTACACTTATTCTGTGTGTGTGTGTGTGTGTGTGTGTCTGTGTGTTAGCCGTCCACAACCCAAGCTGACTGTATTTCAAGGAGCTGAAGAGTGAAAGCGAGCAGTGGTAATTACTTTCCTTCAGGCTGTGTGCCCTGGCTTTATTTACAGTTGTCTTCCCGTCTCGTTCATAACTGTCAAAGCTGGGAAGAGTGGAAAAACAGCTCAGGCTCCACTGGCTTTGTGCCTGTCATTCACTTCTTCTTCCTCTTCTCTTGGGCAAAAAAAAGTCACAAGATGCTCCGTCAGCTCGCTAATGACAGCTCATACTCCTGGTAGTAGTGCTGCTGCTCACTGTGCTGCTGCTGTCGTCCACGCTCCTGCTGACAGAACCTGCCGGTCAGCTGTCTTCCGCTCTTGTTAACTCGTCCCTTCTGTAAATTTTCCTTGTGGAAACGAGGCCGTCTCACCTGCCTTCAGGCTTTGTGTGTGTGAGTCTGTCTCTGTGTGACTGTGGTCACTTCCCTCTAGGGGAAAAAGGAGGGCCTTATCTACACTGGTGGGTAAACACTGGACTACTTTTCATCACCTCCACTGCACAATAATGGACTTTAGCTTGACACCACTGAGTGCACATTCACTGCCAACAGGACAGGCCCACATCAAAGATAACAGAACCGGGCTGAATGTCAGGAAATACCCTTTAAGATGTGAACGTTACAGGAGGAGTTTGGAGGGTGTACAACGTGCTTCCTACCCTCTCTGAGGGAGAACATGACTGATGTAAGCAGCGACTCTGGTCACTTTAACAAGCTAATACATATATCACACAGTCAGGATCTTGACGTGATCCAGGAAACTATTTTTAGCAGCTCAGTCCTAAATCTTTTGGTTCTTGAGTAACTACTGACTAACATTTCTGACTTAATCACAAACCTCAAGCCTTCAGTTGTTTTCATAATTTAATTCCATGTATGCAGCAGACAATTCAATAGCATTGTTTAAACCTGCACAAACTGATTTTTAGCCATGTGGAGGCAGCAGAAACAAGCTAATGCTTTTACTGGGAGTGATATTACGAAAAAGGACAGGATGGAGCTAGCTGGTGAGTAAGCAACACAATACATCACCATCTTTGAAGTAACGTCAGATTTCTTATTCATTTGCGTTCTGTTTATAATTTAAGGTTAATTCTTGAATGTTTTCATCTGAAATTCGTAGATATCGCACCTTTGAGTTGGCACGGCAGGGCTCCAGACTGACTTTAACCACTTGTAGCGCTGGTGGGAAACAAGAATATCACCTGAAAGACTAAACTTATTTTAAATTAAATGTAAAGTAAGTAAGTAGTTTACGTAGTCAATTATTAGGTTAAGTTAATAACACTGGATCAGAAATACTTTACTCTCAATCACAAAATAAAATATCTGCTTCACTTCTGTTTCCTTCTGAGCTTTTCATATCTTTGTCCTTCCATCACTGCTGAGATTTATGATAATATAATTTATCCATGTCAGGCTCCTAATGAATATTTATCACAAATGTACCACATGTGCATCCATCTCATTTAATGCCACGCTGGAACATTTGATTTAATGATCATTATTTCAGCTCCGGATTTCAGCACAATTTTTGGGGGATTTCAACAAACAAGATTTTGACGATCTTAGAAGAATTGATTTGTTTATGCACAGACAGAGTTAGTGTCAGCTGCTACATGTACACACAGGTCTGTACTTTATGTACGTTATGTATGTACTATCTTGATTTCTTTTATTACTCTTATTATTATTATATTATTATGAAGGTGGCCAAGGCAGTTCCTCTTTATCTTTTGTGTCTCCTACTGTATGTTAATGCCAATGTAAAGCACTTTGTGACTTTTGTTTGTGAAAAGCACAATTCAAATAAATGTATAATTATTATATATCATATAAAACTCTTTAATTCAAGTGACTGCAGAGACGAGCCAGCAGTTACAGTTCCTCTACTCACAGGAGCACTGTGAAGTTTTGGGGAAGAAATTCAAACTTAAAATTTTAATATATTTACAATATTAATGTGGTAAGTTGTTCTCAGTGGAAAATAAGGTCCCAGAACACTGTTTGAAGCTAGAAAGGTGGCAGGGTCCGCCACATATAAACAAAGTAAAACAGTATAAACTGTGTTTTCCTTTAAGGTCAGTTTGTTTATTCAGTTTATTCAGTCATCAAAACAAAGACACTTTGTTTATTTTGTTTGTTTAGGCAGAAAAAAAAATCAGCCAATGAAGATCTCTCACTGCTCATTAACATTTCTTTAACAAAACCACAGACTGCTCCTTTAAATGGTTTGAGTACATTTATGTCCAGTTTCTCTGATTCCAGCGTCGCAAATGTGAATATTTTCTGGTTTCTTTCCTCCTCTGGGACAACAAACTGAATATATTTGGGTTGTGGACAAAGCGAGACATTATCTTCGGGCATTTCTCACCATTTTTTTTACATTTTTTTAGACCAAACAACTAATCAAATAATAGAGAAAATCAGATATGAAGAAAACAAATAAATCAATAATGAAAGTGACTGTTAGTCGCAGCCCTTCTGTTACATACAACCAGAGCAGTAAAACCCATCTTTAGTCACGGATAATAAGCCTGTAAGACGACAGAACGTTGTAGGAATGTGACAAACACTCAATAAATTCAAATAACGAAAGCGACTGAAACAGCTTTAATTCACAAATATGTAGCTGAGGAGACACGGATGCTTCAGGATGCACAGGCCGCAGCATTGTGAATTGTGTTGGGCAGAGGAGCAGACAGAAGCATCATTCATGCCTCTGTGTTCTCACTCTGGTCTTCCAGCTTGGCTTAGAGGTAGACAAACATATGACCTAGACCAGCCTAACTGGGTAGATGATCATGTGAGACAGCTTAGAGGTTCACTTTAGCATGCTAAGCAACATTTAACGGTTTGGCAAAAGAAAAGCTTCGAATTGAGAATCACAACAGGCAAAATCCTGCAGCAGAGAAAACTCCAGACAGAATGAGAAGCTGCGGGGTCAATAGGCAGGACAGATATGAGGGGTTTTAGTTACAACATTTCTAGATAAAATGTCTACTAAGGTCTTAAAGTCTGTCTGAGCAGCTCATATCCTGATCTGCTCTGGTGTGTACTTCACATTCCCACTCAGGAAGCATCAAACTGGAGCAGCTCAGCAGCAGAAACACTGAGTTTACGAGTAAATCACTAAATGTAAAGGACGGATATACTGATGACTGGCTGCCCTCTAGTGGCAGATTTCTGGGATGAAACTCTGACCACAATCCAGTTTCAGTTTTACACAGTGGAAGACCGATTAAACATGGTTTTGACAAGTTAGTGTAGAAGCTAACTGTGATGTGTTGTTAGCATAGCACAGCAACGACAGAAACGAGACTGCTGTCACTAAATGTCTCATGTCTTCAAACTCTAAATATGTAAATCCAACTTCAGATCACTCTGTCCTCACTCAGACATGATAACGAAACACAGAATCAGTTGGCAAAGTATGTAAAACAGCTGCAGATAAATTCAAACAGGTCGCACAGTTTAAGTTCCTATGAGTTCAACTCCTTGTCTGTCTATAAGAAAGCCTGTAAGACAAAGCTCAGGGTGCAAACTAACATTTATACTTTAAAATTGATCCTTTAATCTCAACTGTTTTGTTTGATGGATCAACAATTAATCGATTAGTTGTCAACTATTAAATTACACAGCAACTATTTTTGATAAACAACAAAAAAAGGTAAAAAAGTTATCTGATGTCAGTTTGTTAAATGTGAATATTTCTGGTTTCTTTCCTCCTCTATGACAGTAAACTGAATATCTTTGGGTTGTGGACAAAACAAGACGTTTGAGGAAGTCATCTTGGGCACTTTTCAACATTTTCTGATATTTCATAGACCAAACAACTTATCGATTAACAAATTCATTGACAAAGACAATAATCGTTACATGCAGCCCTTAAAGTATCGGCTGGTTATTCATCTCTGTGTATAAGAAGTGATACTGAACATTAATAAACCGCTGGTAACAAGCAGAAACCTGATTACAGCTCCACAACAGTATTCTGTGCATATCGCAGTTAATGGAGGTTATAATACATTTAGACTGCTCAATAGACAATTTTATTGGAAAATCAGCAGCTGCACCCTTCAGTCACTTCCACAAATCACTCCTCCAAATTAATTAGCACAGATTGAGGGTGAGTAAGTAATGTTTTGCCGTTGTCTCCTCACTTTCCTGTTCTGGCTTGTGACTGCAGTCTGCTGAGGCATGCAGAGGTCAGTGGGATCCACCTGCAGGCTGACATGTTATTATCATTTCCATATGGTTTGGACACGACTGCTCATTTTGTGCAGGTTTAACACTGATGTGCTGCAGGAGGGTTTTGGTAATCGGCTGTTTTTTAATATGTCTGGGTTTGAAAGTAATTTCAATGTGAATATTTGGATTTACTGAAATTTGACCTCTGAAAAATGGAAAGATTGACTGTGTTACATCGTCTTCACAACAGTCTGACTCGCTCATTAATGAAAGCACACTTAACCTGCTGAACATCCTCATTCTCCACAATAAGGACAGTTTCTTTTCACTTATAAATACTGTACATAAATGTGGAGATCCTTCAGTCTGAAGACTAAATGTCATTGCAGGTAACTCTGAAGAAAGTCAAGACTGTGCACATCATATGAAGCTCTCGAAGCAGATTAGAGACTCGCCGATTAAGCTGCCGATTATTTCCTCAACCAATCGATTAGTTGTTTTGTTTATAAAATGTCAGAAAATGGTGAAAAATTTCGATTAGTTTTTCATCCTCAAATGTCTTGTTTTGTCCACGACCCAAAGATACTCAGTTTACTGTCAGAGGAGGAAAGAAACCAGAAAATATTCACATTTAAGAAGCTGGAATCAGAGAATTTAGATTTTATTTTCTTAAAAAATGACAGCTTATCAATCAATGATTGCAGCTTTGCCAATTAAACCTTTCCCAGTGCTGTTTCTTATTATATGAAGTCTACAAAGTGCTGCAAATTTTATATGAATGCACGAAGCTTTTTGTTATTGTGACCAACTAAACTTCATATAAATCACTGCCAAAACCTTTACTGTGCAAAACTGAAGAAGTTTGAGTAAACTCTAATAAAATAGTCCATCTCGCATTCTTTTCCAGGTTTTTGAGACAAAGTTAGTGAATTTAAACATCAAAATTAAAACAAATACTACAGTGTTTGGATCACACCGACACCAGAATATTTCAGGGTTTAGTTGAGCCATTCCCAGCAGATCAAATCTCTTAAAACAGCTCAGCTCAGTGGGATTCATATCACGCTGACAACTTATCGGCCTGATATCGTGAAATTCATATTATCGGCTACTTATTGATGCGACTGTAGTTCTAGCTGATAAATAGACAATAATATGAAGCCAAATTGATTTCATCGACTTATTTAGAGCAGCACTTACAAACTCTGACTCAGTAAGCGGCTGCTGAAAAACACAGAAGAAGAAGAAGAAGAAGAAGAAGAAGAAGAAGAAGAAGAAGAAGAATAAATCACTGCATCATCCATTTTGTCACTACATCTGAGCCTTTTCACCCTCAGGTGTGCATAAACTACAGGGTCGGAACTTTTTTTAAAATACCAAAGTGTGAAATGATCGTTTATTGATCTTATCACCAGGAGATTATCAGCAGGTAATTATCGGTTATCGGCTGGCAGAAATCCATATCGTGCATCACTACTTCTCCCAAATCACATCCTCATCCTCAGCAGAGGAAGAAAAACAGTTTCCAGATGTGAAACTACTTTCAAACATCATTAACTTCACGATAAACATGATACAATCTGCATATTTCTGTCTGTAACTTTAGACTTTCTGTTGCAGCTGCTGTCTCTGATGAAAAAGTGAGTTTATGTCAGAGGACAGTGACACACAAACACAAACACAACTCAACACAACGCTTCAGAAACACGGTGACAGTTAACAGCTAACGGTCAGCCGCCATCACCGCCGAGCTTGTTGATGCGGGGTCAGTCCGGCCTCTTTTTTCGGGTCAGCTACACCGAAAAGTTCACCACAACTGTGCACAGTAACAGCGTGAACAGCTCATGCTAAGCTAGCTTACTTTTTGAAGTCGGTGCTGAAGAGTCCGAAGGCAGCTCCGGTGCCGGAGGAGGTCGGGGTGCTCTCCTGACCCGCTTCCACGGCAGCCTCCGCTCCGCCCTGGTCGTTGTACAGGACCGCCGTCGACATGTTCCGCACTCAAACAAACTTCCCGATAAATAAAACTCACAAACTGCTCGTTAACTTGACAACAAATCTTCCTGTTAAACTTCTCCCGAGATTTCACCCGAACTTTTACACGCAGTAGCGGAAGTGTGAGCTGGACAAGTCGGCGTCACATGACGGGGCTCCGGCTGCGCGCGGCGCGTAGATCCGCAGCGACTAGAAGAGCCGCGCGCTGACAGTCACGGTGCCTGTAGCTTTAAGAATATCTAGCTCTATGCTGGACACGCCCCCGAGCCGCCGTGTTGCCGTGGTAACAGCGAACGGCACCTGGAACGTGTCAGAGAAGAACATTACGTACTCATTAACGCTTTTTACGTAAATTAAAGGAACATCCCGTTTATTGGTAATAAGTTATATCAGTGTTGTGTTTTTAATTGATTTGAGGTGAAATTATCGGCTTTTATTCTGTCAATTAGAAGTGTATTTACTCAAGTACTGCACTTAAGTACAGTTTTGAGGCGCTTGTACTTTACTCGAGTATTTCCATTTTCTGCTACTATGCTTCCACTTCACTACATTTCTGGAAATATTGCACTATTTACTTTATTTCATGTGAAAAATTGAGTTACTAGTTACTTTAGAGATTACATGTTGCATCAGAGCCAAAGTAGTGCATCTTTAAATTATTACATTTTAGCTCAATCTGACTTGAAAAATCAAACAAACACTGAGAGAAGAATTTTCAATATTTTTCAATATTTCTGTAGAATATTTACAATCGTAATGAGGTAATAATACAAACTCAGAAATATTTTTATTTTTTCCATCAGTGAATAAACAAGCTGTTCTCAGAGGAAAATAAGGTCCCAGAACACTGTTTGAAGCTAGAATATGTGGCAGACCCTGCCACCTTTCTGGCTTCAAACAGTGTTCTGGGACCTTATTTTCCTCTGAGAGCAGCTTGTTTATTCACTGACGGAGAAAATACACATTTTCTTGAGTATATGTTATTACGTCATTAATATTGTAAATATTCTACAAAACCAGAGTGCCCCTTTAATAGAAAGGTAAATAAATACAGAAGCAAATAACAGAAATATCAATTTATGTAACAATTTATAATCAACGCCTACATAAATGTTTAATATTGGTGCATTTAATGCCATTTGAGTCACGTCTTTCTTTATTTTCTATTTAGGCACTTTTAGTCCTCCATAACTTGACACACAAACAGAAACCATAAAACACGTACAGAAGAAGAGTTTTATTCAGTGTTAATACAATAAATATACAAAACTCAAACTACTCAACATGCGACTGAAGGTGAAACCAGAGTGCTTTTCAAAATTACAGCAAAATTCAGAGCAAACAGCCGACCGTCTGTAAATTGTACAAAATATACAAACATTCCTCACTACTTTTTATCAATAATTTCAATAAAGTTTTAATTGTTAGAGATGCTTCTGACAACACAAAGTTCATTCTCAGTGTTTCTACCACAAACCATGTTGATTATGAAGCTTAAAGCCACGGTCCATCGACAGAACATCACAGTTCACGTTGCAGTGCAGTCTAACGCCTTTCTCACATTTATCTTTTTGAAATAACAGCAAAGTTCTGTTGGTGCGACTCAGTCTGATTATCTTTAAAGGAACAGTTCACCCAAAATTTAAAATCCAACTTCAAAAACTGAGTAAATAAAGTCTTTTTGAATCAATTTGTGACCTCGAGGCCTCCGTAGACTCTGGATGATCTGTATGGAGCCATTTTATGTTGTTTTGGCTGTTTTTTAAAACAAGTCTCCAGCTGCTTCAGTTGTTTAGCAGAATGCTGCAACACTATTTTGCTGTGAAGCTCCAGAAATGTTTTGTGGACTACGAGACTTCACCTGACTTTCCATCAGCATGGAGGGAGGAGATGATGACTGGATTTTAATTTTTGGGTGAACTGCTCCTTTAACAGTACACATGCACTGGTCCAGATTAAGACAGTGTGAAATAAAAAAGAAATAGAGAACTGAGCAGAAAACAAGGCATGTCACAGGAAGCTTCAACAGATTAAAAATCTCCAGATGGTCCAGAAGGATCTGAGACTCTGACCCGCACACAGATTAAGACTTGAAGGCCAAACTCTTGTCTTATTTACACTCCGACACAACACACACATACGAAGGCTTCACTGGTTTAAACATGACACACACAGACAGAGTGATCGACACATTCAGACCTCTGTGCAGCAACATGAGGTCGTGTTATAGAAAAAGACACATTCGAAGAGGTCCAGATTTGATGCATTTGATTGGTGATAATCAGATTATGAGATGCAGGCATTGATCAGAGCATTACATCAACGTTACTGGCCATGTTTGTCTTCTTTAAACTCGTTTTTTTATTGCAATATATTGATTTACAGCACGTATATTTAAAAACAGGGCTGTCTAATTTCATACAATCTCATATCATTTTTAACCTCGTCATGCAGGTGAAGAGTACATCCTGAGTTAAACTGAGGTAAGTCTCCAGGACACGAGCAGATCTGGAGACGAGTTACACTTTCCTCTTCAGATCACCTGTAGAAACGTGCAGCTGTGCACACGGAGCGGTGGCTCGTCGTCAATTCATTTCTTCGTGTGAGAGCTGTGCCGAACTCAGCTGGTGAACGTTACGTGTACGAATTAACGAGCAGGAAGGCGTCATTACAAACATCCTTCCCTCTGAACACAAAGAGTCTAATGAGCGGATTTAAAGTGCAACTTGGCTTTAATTTCACAATGGATATGTAGACTGTTATAGGCAGGAGATTTCAAGCAGATAAATACTTTAAAGTGATCGATCATCCAAAATCAAAACATCTTCTGAGTATCAAACACTGCCTGTAGACATACAACACAACTACGTCTCTGATTGGCTGGAACTGAGTCGGTTAAAACAGATTAAATATCTGTTTTTATTATGTTCTCTGTGCATCCACACGGTCACTGAACGATGAAAATAGGCACATTTTCATGGAGGATGACGTACTGGAGCTTAATTAATCAACTAGTCAGTTAACCAAGACACAACTAAAGCCTGATCTGATTTCCACAGAAATTAAACAGTCGCTCGTTGTTTCTAAGTTATGCATCAGACAGTCAGTCACGACGGCCATCTGACCTGGTGACGACATTTCACTAAAAACTACACGTTAACCTTACGGTGGCCCTAGAGGAAAAGCCAGGCTACCATCACAGTCAGTATGAGTCTTCCTCTGGGGAACATGAACATCTGTATGACATTTCATGGAAATCAAGCAAACAGACTGACAGATCTGTTATCTCATGCTGCTAATGTTAATGTTGTAAATATTTGTTGGTTTTCTCTTTCTTACATAATTTAAACACATTTGCTTTGTTTTTCAAACAAATCTGGATTAATCAGCTGATGATCAGATAATGATGACTGTCATGAGCCCTACAGTGGACAGTGTTTGATACTTAATAGGATGCAGGGTGACACTTTAGGGCCCGTGTCCTCATAGGGGGTTTTTTGGGCAGAAAAGTTGAAGATGAAGCTTTGACTCTGCCCCTTCGTGGTTAACTATCTGTTTGTTTTTAATCTGACATCGGGACATCAGAGCGAGGGGGATGTGGGTGATGACATGATCCATAGGAGACAAAAATACGGTGAATATTATCGCCTAGGCCAGGAAAAAGAAAAAAAACACGTCACCAGAGCTTTTCTGAAAGGCTGAGAGAAAGGAAAAAACTCTCCGTGGACACGGGCCTTTAAGGAAGTAAGACTACGCACTTTCTAAAACCAAATTCAGAGGAAAGCAGGAAGTCGAAGGCAAGGCAGTGAACTGGAATGCACAGCATTCATCTTCAACAGTACAGAGTCTCTCCACCGGGGGGCAGCAGTGTCGACTTCTGTACTTATGGAAAACAGCAAAATAAATCAGAGAATAATGCTGCATGTGCATCAACTGAGTGAAAGTGCGAGACGACCTCCATCTGTCTGATAATAAATTAATTTTTAAAACAGGAAGTAGTGATCAGATCGACGAATCAAAGACACACAGGAAGCCGATGATGGCCAGGTGAGTTCAGACAGTCGGTTCAGCTACATCAGAATCTGTCACACACAAACATTCATTTAGTTGAACACACACACACACACAAACTCACACAGAGCAGATACAGTAGAGCACGCTGGTTGAGTGGTAGGAGTGCAGCGCAGGTGAGGGGTCTGTGATGAAGGTGCACTGCACATGTGAACCACTTGAGTTTTATCGTCAGAAGGCTGCGGGACTCTCCGTGTGTTCAAACAGGCCAGCTGGCTCAAAGGACGCCGGATGAGCAGAGATGAGGGAGGTGGAGGGAGGGGTGAGGGGTTGGACGGAGAGATGAGCGAGCTCTCTGGACCAATCAGATCTGCTCCTTGAAGGTTCCCTGTGCGGCCCTGGAGGCAGCGTTAGCAGCGGCCGTCTGGACCGTCTTGTTGGACATGACGCCTGTGGCGAATTCCTGCTGGGCTCTCTCGAAGCTGGCGTCAGTGGTTCGGTACATCGCATGGACCTGAAGAGGAGGAGGAGGTGATTTACAACGGTGGGGACTTTAAAGGAACAGTTCAGACATAAATAAATATCCAGTCATCATCTCCTCCCTCTATGCCGATGTAAAGTCAGGTGAAGTCTCATAGTCCACAAAACATTTCTGGAGCTTCACAGTAAAACAGAGTTGCAGCATTCTGCTAAACACCTGAAGCAGCTGGAGACTTGATTTAAAACAGAAAAACAACCAAAACCTGCTGTAATCCAAGTCTCCAGAAGCCCCGAGATCACAAACCGATTTGAAAAGATGTTATTTACAAAAACAGAGACATCATCAAAATCTTCTCCTCGCTGCTGCAGAAGCTGAGAAGCAAGAGCGAAGATAAATCCACCTGACTTTCCATCAGCATGGGGGGGGGGGGGGTGATTATTTAAACCTCCTTGTTGTGTGTTTACCTTTTTGAACATGATGAGCGACATGACAGCCAGGGAGGTGAAGAGGGCGGCGATGAGGATCATTATGATGCCTACTGGGATGCTCGTATTCAGGCCGGTCAGAGCTGAGATCCACCCGCTGCGGAGCAGAAAGTCATTCAAGGATGAAGAAGGTGAGAGTCTAGAATTTTCTTTTTATAAACAATGAACACAGACACCAACACACACCGTCCTGCTGTCAGTAATAACTCAAGTGTGGATTCATCCGCAGCTGAAAATAGTCCCTGATACAGGCGTCACGATTTTGATTTAAACAAGCTTCTAGTTTCGATCACTGAAATCAAAAGTAGGACTGAAGCAGATCTCCACCCAGCCTGCACGTGCATGTCAGAAGAAAAAGGAACAAAAGCTGCAAAGACGACACCGTTAACTAAGCGTTAGCCTGCAGCTGCACCGGGGATGCAACTAACAATTTTTTTTACATAAATTCATCCATCGTTTATTTTCTCGATTTAAAACATCAGTCAGTATTTTTGGCTTAGCACAGATATATCGTATCAGTGTACGTGTTGTCCGATTTGTGCAGATATAAAACCTATATATGGCACATAACACAGAAAAGATTCTTGGGGTAACAGTGAAGTTCAACACTGATGTCTTTGAAAATATGAAGTATTTTCTGTAAAATACTCTGCCTCTGTTACAAACAGTGTTAATGTCCATATTCACGGAGGAGAATTAGAGACACTGGAAAAACTTTTTGGGGTTCTGACTTTTCTTTTCACAATTTTTTCACAGAACTCAAGTCAGAGGGGAAAATGTCTGGATTCAGAAAAAAGTCCGACAGACTCAATTTCTTTTTACAGCGGCCCTGATCCTCGTCTGTACATATTTAAGGGGTCATTCCAAAAAAAAGGTGCAGTTATCTTTTTATTCTGTGTATACAATTATCCGCCAATGTACCGATATCACAATTTTTTTCTGGCTACTCATTCCTGTTTCAAAATGTTGTTTCGATGATTGTTTTCCTCACCTGGCGCCCCACCCGGTGATGCCGATACACTGCAGGACGTAGATGCCAAACTGACAGATGTACACGAAGAAGAACGCAAAGAACCTGAAGGAGCTGTCACTCCTGCAGAGAGAGAGAATAAACAGGACATGAACAACACGATGAAGGAGTGTTCTGTGTTCATCCGAGGTAAATAAATATATTTGTGTTGTTTACCTGAATGCTCCGTAAAGCGGTCTGTACCAGCAGACGAACGAACACGGTGTGAAGAGCAGGAACCAGAGGATGGACAGGCCAAAGTCGACGCCACGCGATGCGTCCACACAGAACCAGGCCATGCAGCCCACCATGTTCGCCAGCAGCGTCCCCGTATGAACTGAGCAGGGAGTGGAAAACATGTCCAGTAAGTGTCTGTATGAGAGCTGCAACGATTAATCGAGCGGGACAATTAAGCGCCTTAAACTATTTTGATAATTGATTAATCGCTTCAGTAATTTTTTAGGCAAAAACAACAAACATTTGAACTTCTTATATGTGAGGATTTGCTGCTTTCTTTGTCATTTCTGACACTAAATGAAGATCTTTGGGTTTTGGGCTATTGGTTGGATAAAGGAAGTAATTTGAAGACATCGCTTTTTTGGCTTGGGGACTTTGTGAGGAGCATTTTTTCACATTTTAAAGACAAAACAAAAAATAGTTGGTAGATTAATCGATAATGAAAATAGTAATTAGTTGCAGCTGAGGTCTGTACGGAGCTTTTAGTGAAAGTGGGGCAGTGTGGCCGCCTCTGTGTCACTGTATATGTCAGCAGGCTGTTCGTCAGGCTGCTGCAGCAGTGTCCAGTGTCCAGACACACACTGACGCTTAATATTTCAACATGCAGCACAGTTACACACACACTCGCACATTCAATAATTCATTCTTACCATTCGTTCTCAGGGTCCTGACAGTGACTGTGTGGTTATAAGAGTGTAACACTGAAGGGATTTTACATCCCAGTGTGAAATATGACATGAGCCTGCCTGCTGACACAGCAGCTGTGAGCTTAACATCTCAAAAAAAATCCAGTTTGTTCTGTTTTTTTCCAACAAAATGTCTGAAATTCTTTGCTTTCATCGACACTCATCTGTAACAAACCAGTAAAAGAATCAGGGAGGGACGTATCTGTATCGAAACCGGCCTTTAAGAGATCATCTGACCGAGTCACTTCATCGGACCACATGACTGCAGCACGTGCCCTCATCATGTGGCCACTGAATGCCATTTGAAGCCATTCATTCCCTGAATCTGTGACTGTCTCAGCACCATTAAGACGGAGCAGTGGAGGGTGGAGGGGAGGAAAAGCAGCTGCTCTTATTCAGGGGGTCGGGTGGAGGTTAACTGGAAATACACATGCAGTAGGTTTTATAAGAAGTTATCAGTTTGGTACCGATTTATAAAGTGATTCTGTATTTTTATTTGAAAAAAGAAGATTTTATCGATAAGTTTTGTTGTTGAAAATCCAGATTTTATGTCTTTCGAGCATGAACATCAGCAGATCTACACTTCTGTAGACGGACTGCGAGACTATAATATACACTTGAACAGGCTGTGTATTGTATTAAATCCAATTAAATGCAGCTACAAAGACTCTTCTACAAAGTGTTTTATTATGGCAGGAAAGTTTTACCATGTTTGAATGGATGCAGTATGTATGAACACTGACTGGTTGGTGCGGACACCTGAGAAAAAAAACCCTAATATTCCTAATTATGTATTAATTTTACTGTTAACTACCATCACAAGCGATTCTATCTATAAATATACATACGTACAGTATAAAGCTGTCACATAAAGTTTAAATGCACATTTTTACAGTAATTGTATTTTTATTTGTACATTTTGTACATTTACTTCACTCTTCTTTCTTATTGTCTTCTCTATTTATATTTTATTCTATCTCTACACAGTGTGATATTTCTATTCTAAAAAGGAGCTGTCGTAACGAACTAATCTCCCCTCAGGGATCAATAAAGTATATATAAATAATAAATTCAGTTTATGATCATATAAGACAAAGAAAAGCAGCAAATCCTCATAACTGAGAAGCTGGAACAAGGAAAGATTGAGATTTTTGCTTTTGCTTTTGAATTAAACGATTATCAGAATAGTTTCTGATTATTTTTCTGCCAATCGTGAACAGATTAGTCGACATATTGTTTCAGCCCTCGACGAACGTCAGCAGATTAATTCAGGTGCATCTTCGGTCCGTTCGACTCTTCATTGACTCGCTGTCCTTGGACTGACATTTAAAATGCAGCAGACCTGCTGAATATCATCAGGAGAAACATTAAATGAGGAATAAGAAGAGCTGCTCACACATCCAGAGGTAATACATGATCTTGACGGTCTTCTGAAACTCTACAGGGATGTCCACTGTGATGTCGTGGTAGAAACACGGACCCACAGGGAGGTTCTCTGGGAGAGGAGGCCAGTTGTTTTTCCTGCCTGAAACAACAAGAAAAAAACCTGTGAGTCACTGAAGCTTATAAAGAAATTAAAGTTTTACAGTTTGCTCGACAGGAGGGACAACGTAACACTGACAGCCGAGACTTTATAATGTGTTTTACAGTAATGACTTACTGGAGTTCATGTGATTCTTCCGTACATGTAAATGTAATCACAGAGGAGGCGCCATGACTCGGGCCTGATGTGGTTTAAAATACAAGCATGTAGCAACACACACGCTACCAGAGCTTAAAGGAACTATTCAACATTTTGGGAAACAAGCTTATTTGTCGAGATGAGAAACAAGAAAGAAGTAAAAGATGGGGAGGCTTCATGTTGTAGGCAGCAACATGAAGAAAACAGACAACAGCAGCAGGAAGAAGAGAAAACATGTCTCCTGTCAGAAGAAGTTCTGTTTCTGCTGGACAGACAGCGAGCGACGGACCTCACAGGACAATATTCACAACTTGGATGAATTGATGAAAAATCCTTTTTGATTCTTTTGATCAGTCGACCCTTACGGACTAAAGGAATATAAATTATTGAAGAATGACCTCTTCAAAAGTAGAGGTGGACCGATTATGTTTCACTTCCAGTCCAGACAGCTTAACAAGCATTCACACCTGGGCTCACCTCGTCCTAGCAACCCACCTGAAGGCCGGTTGGGTCAACGACCCACAAGTGGCCCTAAAGACTCTGAAACTCAGAGCTCACATGAGTCCTTAACGACTCTGTGAGGACACTCCCACACAGAGTTTAAAGCCTGCAGCTCCTCCAGTTAGTTAGAAGTGAAGAAGCCTCTTGGATGAGACGTGAAACGTCTTCAACAGACTGAAAAAGGTCCAGTTGCCTACGATACAACACTTTGGAGCACAAGTACAGTACTTCAGTAAATTATAGCTGGTTACATTCCTTCACTGGTTATTCTCGACTTTGAGACCAAGATTTTTATTTTTCCTGTAAATGTATAACTGTGTCAATTAGAAGTTATCAGTCTCCTGGGTTACATAAAAACAGTATCGCTATCGGCCCTGAACAAAGCGTATCAGTCGACCCTTAACTCAAAGGTTTGGAGTCGCCTCTTTTCTCACCCTGTACAGCATGTCCATACTGACAAAAACACTTGTGACTGTGTGTCCTTGTATGTCTGTATTGTTTTTGTACGCTGTCTGCTGTATTTTGTCTGTCTGACAGGTACGGTGCTGTGAAAGTCGAAGACTTTTGTAGTGCGTTACCCCCGAGCACTGTATGTTTCTGTTTCTGTAGCTAAGCTAGGCTAACTGCCCCTCGCTTCAAGCTTCATATTTAGCATACGGAGTGGTATCGATCCTCTCATCAAACTCAGTCAAACTATTCTTTAAATATATTAAAATATTATGAAGTTATTGAATGTTTGGCAGAAACAACAGTTATGACGTGTTGCTGTGTGTTGGTGTGCCGCTGACCTCCTGAAGCGCTCAGCGACTGCATCTCTCTCTCCCGGCGGTCCAGCTCAGCAGCCTTCCTCTCCAGCTCCTCCTGCCTCTTCAGCAGCTCAGCAGCTCCTCTTGTCTGCTCCTACACACACATATACATATAAAACAGACATCAACACTCTGGTCAATGTACAGGTGTGTGTGTCAGACATGTTTGGTTGACTGTTTTCTTCAGCTCACGACAAATTCTCTGTTTCTTCTTTTAGAATAAATCCAATTCTCTGCAGGGGCGGCAGCAGCAGCAGGAGGAGAGACATGCCGACGACATGTTCCCAGGAGCTCTGCCTGCAAACAAGTTTTTTCCTCCAGCTGCCTGGATCTCTCTCCGACTGCGTCTCACAGATAGAAACAACCTCCTGCTGAGACACTTTTCTGTCCGCAAACTCAGCATGAAACCAGCAGTCGTGTTAATGGATTTTCTGCCTCCAGTACTGGACTAAAGCAGCACACATGTCACAGTCTGCACTCAGTAATATCAGCATGGAGATGATGTTTCTCAGTGAACCACAGAGAATAAAGCTGGAGACAATCAGACAGTGTTTTTTTTTTTTTACCTGCGCCTGAAGCTGCGAGTAGGCCGGAGGCTCCTCTGTGGGTTTCATGATGGCGGGCTGTGTGTTGGTGGCGGGAGCTGCAGTTTTGGGCGCCATACCTGCAGGCGTCTACGGAGGAAGCATAAGTGCATTAAAAGCATGTTCAACATTCAGAAATGGAAAGAAATGAGGAAGTGACTATTCTTAAAATGGTGAGTATCTGTTGTAATACAGGTCTCTGAAATAGTAAGAATAAAAAAAATAAAAAACAGATGTAACTGGCATCAGTGTGAGGTCAGTTTATTCAGAATCAGCAGCTCTGAACACAGAAGCTAAAAAATACGAGATCTGACTTCTTACATTTAAAATCCAACAGCAAAGTTGGTTAGTTGAGCATGAAAGCACTTGATTAAAGCTGCACAGCATCAACATAGAAACCCAAATCATTGTTAAGAGTGTTTGTGTATATGATCACTAACTTAAAAGGTCCCATATATTTTAGGTGTCAACTTTTCTCATACTGCAGCACCTCTATTCACCCTCTGTGCCTGTCTCTTTAAAAGCCCAGTCTGCTCTGATTGGTCAGCTCTCGCAGGCCCGAGGAGACACATCAGCTCTGTCCGTGTTTTTGTAACCACAGCAGTGCTGAGGATGGTGACTGTACAGTTGTGACATCACAACCTTACAGAAGTCCTGACGGCTCGTTTAAATAAACAAACTGTGTATCTCTCGTTTAATACTTTCACAGTATTTATACATCATCTGGATCTGCTTTAAAATAATAAAAAAAGACAGGAAATCTTTTATTAAAGTGTATAGGACAGAGAAAATGTCAAAAAGCCTCATACTGGTGATTAAATATCACCCAAAAACATTATTAATGTGTTGAAAATATTTTAAAAATATTAAAAAGTCCTGAGAAACTGGAGCGTTAAGCTGAGACAATTTTAGTGAGACAAGTGAGTTTAAACAACATGAACAGGAAGTCATCAAGCATGACACTCATTACCTTAAAACAGGAAGACCAAATACTAAATGATGAACTAAGACTGACTGTTAGTGCCGATGCTTGATGACTTCCTGTTCATGTTGTTTAAATCTATTGGATCACTGGATTCATTGTAAAAGTACTCACAGATTTGGCGTCTGCAAATGGATTGTACTCCTCCAACCCCGGAGGAGCAGCCTGCCGAACCTGTGTCACTGATGGATCCTGAAAAAATAGATTCAAGAAAAAAAAGATCAACATAAACTGTAGAAGAAAAGCTTAAAAACCAGTGTTTTTACCATGAACAGCAGTAGAAATCTCTCCAGTCAGAGTAAAATGGCTCACACAAGTGTAAAAACCCTCCATTATTGTGTCAGATCAGAGCCAAACAGCCCTCATTATTCAAAACGCAACAGGCCTATAATTCAATACTGGCAAAGACGGGATGATTCCAATAATTTTCACGGGAAGACGTCTATAAATAGTTTCAGGAGGGGTGGGAACGCTTCTGGCTGCTGAAGACAGAAATAAAAAAAGGGAGGCCGTGTGTTTTTCTAGTTGTGCTGCGCTTGGCACAATAACTGCTAATGCACTCGATCCTTTGGAGCACGTTCTTGATTCGCAAGAGAAGCAAATTTAAAAAGAAACCAAGTCCACGCAGAGGCTTTAAAATGTCAGCTTCACTGTGTAAACACACAGAGTGGAATAAAGGCTGGAGCTGAAACATTCAACTTCAGGGTCGCTGGATGTCAACTCACTCAGAAGTCAGAACTTTTAACAGATCATGTCACCGACGTTCTCGAAAGAAAATTCATGTTCAACTTCTAATAAATCCTGTCGCTGTTATACAAATACTTCTTTAGTCACGACCTTTGGAAGTTTGGCTCAAGATTAATATCTTTTCCAAAATACACAAAACAAGATGACATCATCTAGTATGCAACAAACCAAACAATTACAAGCTTGCAAATTTTCTGAACCCAATGAAAAACAGGCTCAATAGTGATGAGGTCTGCACAATTAATCACAAAATAATCAATCGCAATATGACTAAGTGCAATATCCAAAACTGCGATTATTTTATAAAAAGATCAAATGCGTCACAAAACAGTGTTTTAATGAAATGTTGTCGCGCTGCAGAGACGCTCTGGACTACAGGGCTCGTTCTCCAGATGTAATAAAACATGTTAGTTTGACAGAGACCAGGAGGAATCCACATCATCGTGAGTTTACTAGTTTTTCAATGACAATGAAAATTGTGATGTCAAATTTAATCATCTGTAATAATCATGAATCTTATTTCAATATCTGTCAAAATAATCGTAATAATACTCTAATATGTATCACACAAAGACAAGAAACCTTGAAGTCAATATAGTACAAATAAATCCACCAAATGTTTTGAGTACTACAACTGTACTCCAAATACTAAGCCTCACCTACTGCTCGTTTTAAAATACTAAAATAAAATTTGTGTGATGAGCGAAAGAACTGAGATTACTACTTTATCCATAGAGAACAAGATGACATCATCTATACGCAACAAATCAAGCCATGATGAGCTGCAACTTGCAAATTTCCTGAACCCAGTGAAAAACAGGCTCAATAGGTATCATACAGAAAGAAAAACAGCCGAGGTTGAAACCCTGTTAGTGAGTGAATTGAGCTTAAGGACTAAGATTCATATTTTGTCCACAGTGAACAAGTCGACGTCAAATCAACCAAGCCACCCCGAACCCAATGAAAAACAGGCTCAATAGGTGTCAGACAAAGACAGGAAACCTTGAACACAGTACAAATAACAGCAGAAGTATAAAAATAAGCCATTTAAAAACAAAATGTAGGATTAAAGATCTGTGGGTCCAATAACTTCTAGATGTGGAGGAACTATATCAAAACTACACAGAATCAACATTTGGTGCAGCAAAGTGAAAACTAACGGAGATATAATTCTTTCTAAAATTCAAGATTCTTCGTTCAAATTTAAAAAATGGATTTACCGTTATTAGATACAAGATCCCATACCTTTAATAAGACATTTTGATGAATCTAAAACTACCAAAAACCTTTAAAAAACATCAATATCCCTTTTTGCCGCAGGCTTCTGTTAAGCTACATTATCACACCGTTATTTTATAATTATCTCACCATCAGCTGCTGTCAGTCACAAACCAGTTTCATTCAAATTGCTGCTCAACATTAACATCCAGTCTGCGTTTTCCTGCAGTCCGATCCTCGTCGAGTCTCAGTGCGTCTCTTCCTCTGCTGCACACTGAGGCTGCAGCTCGTCACCAGACCAGGGTCATTAATATTTCAGTGCATGTTGTGTTTAAAGTTTAATGTTGCCCTGTTGCACAGCCAACAAACACATAAATATTCACCACGTGTCAAGTTTTCATCTTGAAGTCTATTCTTACAAAAGTAAAAAATCAAATCGTCCACCTGTTGCCCGTGTGAAAAGTCATGTCAGGGTTTTGGATCTCCTGCGACGTTACAAGGTACAGATTAGTGAACGTGCACCTGCCATCAGGGCAGCAACTAATGAATATAAATTATTATCAATAAAATGTCGATCCGTGTTCCTCAAAGCCCAAGATGACGTCTTTAAAGGTCTCTTTGAGTCCACAACCCAAAGATATTCAGTTTACTGTGATAGAGGAGTGAAGAAACCAGAGAATATTCACATTTAACAAGCTGACATCAGAAGATTATTACCTTTTTTTATTGAAAATATTTGTCTAACCACCAGGTTGACCTTTCACCTCTTGAAGTACAAAGAGGTATTAGGAGACAGGACTGGTTGGGGCTAGCTGGTTAGCATGCTAACTTCAGAAGAAAATGTTGGATATATTTGCTGAAAAAATGACAGAAAAGATGAACTGATCATCAAAATAGTTTTCCAGGACTTGGACTTCTGTTCGGAATTTGAGGGTGAAGCTGCAGTTTGTGTTGGACCAGCTGGACTCAATGCTCTGTGTGTATCTCACTTCTGATTAAGCTACTAAAGGAAACACAATGTGATATCTGTGCTTTTAAACGATGGACATGGGAGAGTGATTTCTGTAATTAGCCCACATCCAGAGAAATGGGTCAAAAACAGAATCTGATGCATGACTGGGAGTGATGAAAAATCAGCAGGAGAGTTGCCAGAGGGGATCGGAGCGCCACATGTCGCCATGGTGGCAACATATGATTTCATGAAGTATTGACGATCGCTCAGAGGAGGGAACAAAGCTCCGGTTCTCCTCCGGCCGACGAGCGTGAGCCAACAAACGAGAGAAAAGTGGCCGAACAGCGGGGGGTCACCAGTCATGTCAGTATGTTAATGAGGCTCCGTGAATAATTCACTTCTCCTGCGACTGAAGGGTCAAACTGTGCCGTCACACACACACACACACACACACACACACACACACACACAGCCTCTAAAATGGGATATAATCCTTTTAATCATTAATTCATCATTTTTAATCATTTTTAACCATTTTTCATGAAAAAAATGTCCAAAAATTTCTGATATCACCTCCTTAAAAGTGAATATTTTCTGGTTTCTTTCCTCGTCTCTGACAGTGAACTGAATATCTTCGAGTTGTGGACAAACCGAGACGTGGAGGGGAAATGGACTTTACTTCATGAACGTAACGTTACAGAGAGGAAAGAGAGAACCAGAACCAGAAACAGAGTCTCTGCTGAGTGCTGAGCTCAGTCAGAGCTTCAAACACACAGACTTCGATCTTACGACTAATGTAAAGTAATCTGACTGTTTGGGGCCAATAAACACAAATAATCCTGCGGTCAAACTCGATTTGCAGGCGTTGAAAACAACATTAAACAACCATCATTACTAAATCTATCTGACGTGACTCAGGCACAAATGACAGACGAGGCGTTTTAAAGTTTTAACCATGTCATGTTTCGTCTCGTTCTCTGACTTCCTTCCTCTTTCTCTGACTCTCTCCTGGAAGTTACAGCGACAAATGAAACGCAGCGTTACTTTGATTTCTCCGGTTTGAACATTGTTGGAAACATTCTGGATAATGTTTGATGACTGTGACTCAGTAAGTACAACACAGGACACTTCACAGTTGAGAAATAAACTCGTCAGTCACCACTTTCCAGTGAACAAACTCTAGCGAGACTGTTTCAAAACATATCTTTGACATTTCTGTTCTTTAATTTCATGTCAATGAGTTAATAATAGCCTATATATGTGTATTGGTTTGCCTCTAGACAGAAAATGCTCATCACAATTTCCCAAATACCAAACTGAAAAAACTGAAAACAAGCATTTAAAGATTCCCAGCACTTTTATCTCATTTGAACCTGAAAGGATAAATTCACTATTCAACAGAGGATTCCCTCTTTGAGTTCCTCCTACACTGCAGCTCAGCAGAGAAACTGTCCGGGGAAACACAGACGAGATAACTTTGTGTCGAAAACAGAAACTGAACCTGAAGAAGACATCCAGCACAGTTACATGTGAGCAGCTGGAAGCGGATCATGTTCAGGCATTTTTGCTTGAACAATCACTCGATTACCACGAGAGTTAAAGATTAATTTTGTGTTGTCTTATCTCTTCATGGAAATGCTAATTAGGATCTACCTTCGTGCTCATGTTTAGTAGGGAAACACCACTGCAGGCTTGTTGAGGGAGGGAGGTGCTGCCGGGCCGAGGATCACATGATCAAATAAATACTTTCATCATGACAAACACAAGGCCGACAGCAGAACGAAGGCACGACAGCAATCACAAAATAAACTGTATGTTCTGCTCTCATTTACCTCTGTTTTGAAGAGTGACTCACTCAAATGACTGTTCTGAACAGCCTTTTTAAAATACAAGTCATTTCCTCAGAAACATCATTAACTAACCTGTGATGAGGTGTTTGACACAGACAGACACGTTTTGACTGGCCGGGTCTCACAGTTTACGGGTTTCATCCTCTCTGTGGACGACCTGAAGCCACAGATCTCTTCTCTTACTGTCCTTCATTCTTTGGGAAAGTAAATAAAATCATAAATTTGGGGATTTTTATTGTTTGATGTGAAAAATCTAACACAGCGGCTTTTGGGCCGAAGGGCAGCGTGGTCGAAAATGACGTGTGGCTGCTCTCATCTATACTCTTAAAAACTTTTAGTTTATAAAAATGTCTGAAAAAACTGACAAAAGCTCATCACACGTTCCCAGAGCTCCAAGTCACATCTTTAAATCCCTTCTTTTGACCAGAGTCCAAAATCAAAGCTCTTCCACTTGTTTGCTCAAAATATGACTGCAACAAGTAACCGACTATCATAATAGTTGGTGATTAATGTTCTTCCAATCGATTAATCAATCAAGTGACTAATCGCTGCAGCTCTGGACCTCAGGATAAAGGAGCACTCCGAGAAGAGAAAGATCTTCACTGACTTAAACCAACTCAAAACACAAACTCTCTTTGTTTTCATGACTGAAAAAAATGAATAAACACTTTACTTTGTTTATATGTGGCGGACCCTGCCACCTTTCCAGCTTCAAACAGTGTTCTTGGACCTTATTTTCCACTGAGAGCACCTCGTTTATTCACTTATGGAAATTATTACCTCATTAATGTTGTTTGACTTTGAATTTATTCTACAAAACTACACAGAAGCCTTTAAATTATTATTCTGTCCAGTCAGACAGGGAAAACAAACATGCTTGTAAACAGGAACATCAGACCCACAACTATTTAGTTCGTCTACTTGTGTACACAGATGGTTAAGCTTCCTTCACAGGTGTGTCAGGAAAGGCTGTCAGACAGGTGTTAAACAGGGAGTCATAAAGGAGACGTCGTGTTTTATATGAAGACAGCACACACCTGACCCGACCCTGCTGCTGTCTGACCCAAAGACAACACAGCGGTACCAGGCTAACAGAGGACATGAAGCTAGCTAACAACACTGCCTGCTACCTGTACGTGTTATGTCACAGCAGCCAGGCAAAGTACACACCGACTCTGACTGACGCCTACAAACAAGTGAATTAACGTCTTCTACCAGCTCATACTACTGTTATTAAACTCAAATGGCTTCATAACAGCTGCTCGACACAGAACAAACAGTGTCAACCTGTCATTAATGAGAAATAATCAAGAAGCTAATGCTAACGCGGCTAACGCAGCTAGCGGACGTTACCTGGAACGGGTGGCTGAACTCCGGGTCCGCGAACGGGTTGCTGTCGAAATCTGACATTTCTCCGAAGGGGATGATTTGAGTCGTTCCCGCTGAATGTGTCTCAAAACTGACAGTTGTTATGAAAAGTTAGAGCGAGCGACTTCACAAGACACACGACTCGTGCGGAGGAAGAGGCGGCGGAGGACTCGGTCCGGGGTGAAGTCCAGTGTTTGACTGTCCGCAGCCTGAACGCCTCATCCGCCCGGAGATACTACCGACGCGGAGGATTGGTCACCAGCGGCGGATCAACTGAGAGACAACCAGCGGCTGGGCGGAAGTGAAGAAACGTCACATCCGGGCTGTAGAACAATATGAAAAATGGCGACATCAGTCTCTCTGATGATCCTGGTTACATGCTGTCTGTTACTAATTACCTTTTTTAAAATAACGTAATCCAATTATCACAATATTTAATTAATGTAACCTGATTACTTTCTATTACCTCATTACCAAACACATGCAAATAAGGACAAGAGCAAAGACAATTGAATAAGATGACGTTTATTTACTTAGTAACGTTGTTCAATGTTAAAAGTACCCAAAAGTCATACTAGATATGGTGTTAAAATATTATTATGTAAGTATGAAATAGCATAAAATGAAAATACTGTACTTAAGTACAGTACTTGAACATTTAAAAAAGTATGTGTAAATGTACTTTGTTTACATTCCATCACTGGTAAAAAAAAAAATAAATAAAAAAAAATGAATAAAAATGAAAATAAAGGTAACCAAAAGTCATACCTGTGTAAAAGTAAAGATATCGTGTTAAAATATTACTTTGGTAAAGGAGAAAGTCGACCATGTGAATAGTACTCAAGTAAACGTATCTGATATTAAATGTACTTAAGTATCAAAAGTACAAGTAAAAGTAAATTATCAGATCTGATTTTCATCTTTTTCCTGATTATCAGAATTAGCTTCTTTTTTTGTTCTATTGTCGATAAAATTAATTAATCTAAAAATGTTCTACGTTGATGCTGCTTGTAATCTGCAAAGAAACTAGTAACTTAACTTATAAAGTAAAAAGTTCAATATTTGCCTCCAAAATGTAGTAGAGTGGAAGTATAAAGTACAAGAAAATGGAAATACTCAAGTAAAGTACAAGTATCTCAAATTGTACTTGAGTAAATGTACTTGGTTACTTTAAGTGATGTAAAAAGTACCCAGTAGTCATACTTGAGTAAAAGTAAAGACATTGTGTTGACAGTGAAAGTCACCCATAGGAACAGTACTTGAGTAAAAGTCTTAAAGTATCTGATATTTAACGTACTTATGTACTTAACGTACTTAAGTATCATGAGTACAGGTAGATTACATTTTAATTACTTCACGTGTGTGTATACTGTAACAGATTATTGGATCAAATGTTCAGAATTATTCTGATGATCAGTTTTTGTCATCCGATTGAGATCCAATAAATCAATTTAAAATGAATGTAATCTGTAAAGTAACTAGTTATCATGTGCATGTACTTGAGTAAAAAGTGCAATATGTCTCTCTGACATGTTGTGGGGTGGAAGTGTAAAGTAGCAGAAAATGGAAAAATTATTAATTTTTGATTGTGGCAGCTTCTCCTCCACAGTTTGCTGTGTTAACATCTCAACATGGAAAACAATCTGTTGTGTGTGTGAACGGGTGAATGCAGAATGTTTGAGTGAGCCTGCACCAGCAGCTGATGACCACATGAGGTCAGCAGTGATCAAAGAACAGGAGATACAGTTGACGTCACTGCAGATTTAAGATGTTTAGTTTGGAGTGAAGGTGGAAAACATTTGAATTAAACATGAGTCAGAAGGATCTAATGAGATCACAGAGGACATCTACTAATCCTCTGTCCATCCACTACTTTCACTTTAAGTACATTTTCCTGATATGTCTTTAATATGAACGTATTGATTAGTGCAGCTTAAAGTTTTGAAACATCAGAATTTATCTTGCTGCCTGTCTGAGACATCAGTCTTAAGTTTTAGACATTAACGTGTCTGTTACTCTCTATAATAAGTTACTGTGCTGGAAGAAGTACTCAGATATTTTATTTAAATAAAAGTAGAAATACTTCAGAGTCCTGCACTCAAAGTCTCAGGTAAGTATTAGCAACAAATTGTACTTTAAGCATCAAAAGTAAAAGTACTTAATATGCAACATGGTCACAGTTACATGTATTAAATCTTTATCCTGTAAAAATCTTTCTGAGCTGCATGTGAATGTTGTCAGGGTGGAGCTACTTGTATCATCTGTTTGTAGCGTTGGTAGTTTCATCTATAAAATGCTTGTTAATACAAACGGATCGTAAGTGTGACAAACAAATACTAAACTGAAGAGTAACTAACGCTGTCAGATGAAGTAAAAAGTATATTTCTCTCTGAATGTAGTGAAGTAGAAGCATACGATGCAAATACTCTGCTCGAGTAAATGTACTTAGTTACATTCCAGAAGAGGAAACAGACCGAGTCTCTCCTGATTCTTGACTTCTCTGACTTTCCCCATAAAAAGGAAAATGAAGGCTTCTGGAGACTTTGATTGCACCTGACGAGCTGTACGGACCCATTTTATGTTTGTCTGGTTGTTTTTCTGTTGAAACAGAGCAGATGTGTTGATATCAAGCTTCTCCTCACAACACTGGAATGTTAGTTATCCGTCTGACTGAGCGGCTCTGCACTGGATCCGTCCTTCATGAAGGTTATAAAGTTCAGTTTTTACTGAAACAGTTTTATTAACAGTAAACTGTTAACAGGTGGCCTGTACCTTCATCATACAGCTGTTGTTGTTCATACTGAGTAAACTACTGCTTCCCCATTAAAGGAACAGTTCACACAAATTTAAAATTCAGGCATTATCTCTTTTCTTTATACTCCTGGAGTAACCAGGGGGGAGACCCTGGATTATTTGAGGCTCTGTTTACTGCAGCCACCACCCCACTGACCCCCAACACTAATCCTCATGAGCGCACACACTTACAGGGCTCCCTGCCATCGGACACATGCTCCCCCTAAAGTGTGAGCGAGAAGAGACCTTCTCCACAGTTTCACTGCAGCATTTACTATTAAAAAAACAAGTGAAGTAGCTGAGTCTGCTGTAATCCAAGTCTGCAGAAGCCCTGAGATCACAAACTGATCCGAGAAGATGTTATCTGCACCCTTTTTTAAGATGAAATCTTCACTGTAGCTGTTAAGCTAAAAGCGTTAGTGCACCAACTGCCTGAAGTGAGTGCACGAGCTCGACTGACGAGCTGTTTGGATCCTTTTAATGTTTTTTTGATTGTTTTTTCCGTTTTAAATCAAGTCTCCAGATGCTTCAGTTTAGCAGAATGCTGCAACTCTGTTTTACTGTGAAGCTCCAGAAATGTTCTGTGGACTTCACCTGACTTCACCTGAGGAGATGATGGCTGAGTTTACATTTTTAGGTGAACTTCAGCTGTGTGTCATACTCTCATCCTACTGTTGGCGTCTTTATGTAAATCTTCATTTTTTATCTCAGCTGTCAAATGACTAAGTGGAGTATACAGAAGCATACAATGGAAATACTGGAGTAATGTAGTACTTGAGTAAATGTTGTTGAATATGAAGCGTGCACACACACACACACACACACACACACACACACACACACATGTAGAGTTCAGTTCTGCATCAGTGGAAAAACTGATCACCCGCTGGCTGGAAAACGTACCCACCCCCACCTCAAGGGCCAAACCGAGGTCTCAGCACCAGGCTGGCTGCTCCACTTGCTGCACCTCCTCCTCCCTCCTCCTCCTCCTCCTCCTCCCTCCTCCTCCTCCCTCCTCCTCTTCCACCTCCCTCCTCCTCCTCCTCCTCCCTCCTCCTCCTCCCTCCTCCTCCTCCCTCCTCCTCCTCCTCCTCTCCACAGCGAGGCTTCCACTGGATAAAAAACTGAAACCAAACTTATTTTTTCCCTTCTCTTTATTCGTTTGGCAGAAACAAATGGGAATAGATAGGACACTATCTATGGACTCGACAGACTCCCTGAAACCAGACGTCACTAATAACAGCAATACTTCATTTATGAGTCCTCATTATCCGGTCCAGGACCAGATCCTTCACCGTCCAGGACCAGATCCTTCACCGTCCAGGACCAGATCCTTCACCGTCCAGGACCAGATCCTTCACCGTCCAGGACCAGATCCTTCACAGTCCAGGACCAGATCCTTCACAGTCCAGGATCAGCTCACTTCATTTCAGGACAAACAAAACACATGGCGGAGCTTCGTGTGCTCGTCCTCGGTGTGAAGAACAACTCCCACTGATACATTTCAAGGGTCTGCAAACACATGAAGTATTCAAACAACAGTACATTCTGAGAGCTTTACAGGACATCAGCCACTCTGATGCTGGGAGTAGTTTATTCTGACTGTTAGTGGTTCCCTTGTTGAGTTCATACTCTCACACACGGTTCACAGATCCAGGCTCGCTGGTCGTGTTTTTAAGGCAAGAGTGACATCATCAGCGCAGCCTGGATCAAGCTGACCAATCATTCTGCGATCATAACTATCTATGTACAAAATATATATAATCACACGTATTTACAGGACACGTGGTGGACACGGAGACGAAGCCTCTCCGGGCGTCCGTCACGATTGACGGACACAGCACCTCTAGTGGCAGAAAGACAAAGAGACACACTGAGAAAAAAACTTGGCACTTGTAAATTTCTCCCACAGAAACACAAAACAGACACGTAGAGTCAGTTCTAGTGGTAAACAATGCACACAGGCCGGCCTCGTCAGGAGAGGCAGCTGCTGACTCTGATTGGCCCGTTTCTCTTCTTCTTCTACAGAAGGATGATCCTCAGAGGAGGCAGATGAGGCTCTTCCCCTCCTCGATCTCCTCCTGGACTTTGTCGCTGGAGGTGGCGATCTCGGCCCACGCAGAGAAGACGGCGCAGACGAAGGTGAGCACGGTGCCGCCCATGGCGGTGTAGAAGGCCCAGCCCATGGAGCAGAGCCCGGCCCGGTACGGAGCCGCGTCGGGGCCGCAGTACAGCTGGACCTTGTTTGAACCCCAGCCAGCAGGGTACAGCATCAGACCCAGGATCAGAAACAGACCTGAGAGAGGGAGCAGAGAGACGAGACGTTATTAAAATATAAATGACACAGCAGTCCAGACGACACAGTGGTGAGCAAATTCATTCTTGACTTCAGGACGGTTCTGGATCATGTTACTGACATTAAAGGAAGTGAGTCAAAGGTCAAACTGAGAAAAAGGTGCAGAATAAAAGTCTCTCTTTTCTTTAAAATCATTATCATGATCGTGAATTAATCATTTTAAATGTTTGTCAGCCTGTCTTGCTGTTTAACCTGCTATGAAATGATATTTACTGTTTGTCGACCGTACGCAGTGTTATTGACTGAATGTTGCTAACATAACGTTAGCTGTCTGAGCGAAGGGTTCAATGAGCTGAGCGGACTCCCGGTGCTAAGTCGTATCTAAGGTGTGTCCCATTTACTGGAGTAGGTAACAGCGTTTCCATTACACAAGGACCTGATGGGACTGTAATGATTGCTGTTGCCAGGGAAACGGAGTCACTGCTTGTGAAAATGTTATATTTTGATCACAAAACACACGAAAACTTACGGAAATGGTCTCAATGTTTTTTCTTTGTCAAGTGATCGTAGTATAAACAGGATAAAGACCGACGAGGTGTCCATTATCAGGAATTAATGGGCTTTGCAGAGGAAACCTTCACACTGAACTATCCGTCAGCAAAAACCCTTCAACAGGTCCAATGTGCTTCGGTTCTGGGGGACTGCAGCATCATCTCTTCTCTGCTACGAAAACATTTCCTGCCAAACTGCCGTCACGGCATCCAAAGCATCCCATCAGGACGTAAAAAAATGTTACACCAGGCAGAAATGATTTCCTGTCGACTGTCTGAAACTGAAGATAATCAGAGCGAGACCTCCAGGACAGAGAGACCTGAACCTGGATCTTGACACACATGTCTGTCAGAGAGCAGAGAACAACAGGAAAAGGTAGCCTGCCCCAGTCACCGGCTGACCCTCCGGCGTCCTGCGTCTCAGGGGAAGGATGAGGTCACTTCCTGACCCACTTGGCTTCACTGACACAGAGTCCGGGTCTGAAAAGTGAAGCCAATGCAGAAGTGCAAAAGAGTGATCCAATCACACATGGACATCTCTGAGTACAGGTGTGAATGAACACATCTGAGATCCGATGACTCAGAACACTCTCAGAGGTCCATGTGGTCCACTGTAATGTAAAACAACATGTTTGGTTTCTGTTAACCTGCCGATGTTTGTGAACACGCCGTCTGTTTCAACGGATCCAACCACTGAACTAGTAACCACAACATCACCAGACTCCCTTAACAAATGTAGTGATTTTAAGAGTTGTTTCATGAGGAGAAACTTAACAAACTTTGTGAAACGGAAGTAGAACATTTGCTGAATTAACAAGAAGCCCAAATAATTATGAATGTGTTGTACACAGTGTTTCGCAAAGTTTGTAAAGTTCCCCCTGAATCAATAACTCATTAAATTGAGCTGTTTTCAAAGTTTGGGGACTTTCTCCACAACAACCACAAAGATGCTTGTGGAGAAAGTCCCCAGACTTCCTTTAAAAATTGCTCAATTTTGTGAGTTGTTGACTTAGGAGGGACTTTATAAACTTTGTGAAACGCTGTCTCTGACTAATTCTTCATTATTTGGGCCTTCTTGTAAATTCGGCAAATGTTCTACATGAAGTTCTTTCTTTCTTTGTGTAAAAAACACTGTTTGTCCCGGCGATGTACGTGTTTATTTGCATACAGAGCAGGACGCTGACAGATCAAGACTCACGTCAGGTCTGAAGACCTTCAATTAGATGCAGCTGACTATAATAAAACAACCTCCATTATTTAATAAGTCTTTTCATGTCATGAGGTCTCCATCCTTTCCTCTGCTCTTCACTTCCTCCAGACGATCGGCCTTCCACCAATCACAGCTCGGGAGGAAACATTTACAATAACGCGATTACAGATAATAAATGAAGCGGGCCGCTCTCACTGCTTTTCTTCATAAAAACAAAAAGTGGAGGTGAAACTGTCTCGCTCTCCTTCTCATTCTCTCCTAATCTCTCTCTCTCTGCTTCCTCTCCTTCTCCTCCCGTTCTCTCGCTCTTAAAGCGCCCAATATCGTATTAAACAAGGAAATGAAAACTAGGTCATAAATTCTTTCCACATGTTGCTGCACTGCCCTGACGTCCAGACCGGCTCCAGTGATGGATTGAAGGTATGGTTTTAATTCCCAACCCCACCCCTCCTAAGACCCCCCTCCACACACACACACACACACACACACACACACACACACACACACACACACACACACACACCTCCTCCACCCTCCTCTCTCCGGGCTGCTGGACCTTCTAACCTAATATCCCGCTGCACTCCACCCGTCCAGCCTCACTGCTCCCTCTGCACTGGCTCTCGTCTCCATTAACTTCTAGCCTGTCAATTCTCCACCATCAATCCGATTCTGATAGCTGCCTCCACCTCCTCCTCCACCTCCTCCTCCACCTCCACCTCCACCTCCTCCTCCCTGACCTCTGCTCCCACAGCCTCCACCCTGTAATGCAGCACAGCAGGCCTCCTCTGAGAAACCTGCCCACCCTGACCTCCTTTCCAGGAAAAGAGGAGCTGGAGGAGAGACAGCAACAGGAAACACTGCCAATCTGTCACTTACAGTGGTTACAGTGAACCGCTGATGGAATGTAACTAAGTACATCTACTCAAGTACTCAAGTAAAATTAGGAGCTACTTGTACTTTGAGGATTTCCCACTACTTCATACCTCCACTTCACTACATTGTGGAGGCAAATATTGTACTTTTTACTCCACTACATTTATCTGATAGCTTTAGTTACTAGTTACTTCCATCCATGTTACCCTCCATCAGCATGGGGGAGATCATGACTGAGTTTACAGTGAACTGTTCCTTTAAAGTATGTTGTGATTAATTGGCTGTCAATGATAAATATTTTTTATTGTTACACGTTCGCTCTACATCTGGTTTGCAGCCACACCTCCACTGTCAACACAGATAACCAGGAAGAGCTTTTAAATTCACAGGAATCAGTTCTCTTATCAGTCACAGCTGACAGTTCTGCGCTTTTGCAGTGAGAATTATCATCAGGGAGTAATCCTGCTTTAATTCCTGTAAATCATTGTTGTGTTTCCCGCTCGTCCAGGTCACGGTCAGCAGCTCAACCTGTGATAAGGTCTGTGATTCACGGCTGGAGGGAAAGTTTATGGAAGGTAATAAAAGTCTTTCGACACTGAAGAATTGCAGACAGTTTTACGGCCAAGTTTGTTTGCCGTCCTGTCTCTAATCCTGAGTGACGACAAGTGAGCGAGGCGTTCAATAAATGTGCAGAGAATCACTTACAGGTAGTCAAACCGGAGGACGAGAAGTCTCCAACTGCGAGGCTGCCGGAGACAGAGTTTACCCGTCTGACCCTCGACAGAGGAGCGTCTGTTTTAGTCATCCGATTACGTAAAGTGAAGGGAATGGATTTACCTTCAGCCTGACCGTCACTTTAATGGCATCTGAGAAACTGCGGCCATCATAAAGTGTGTCACAGGGGACGAAAAGAGTCTGAAGTTAAAGAGTACAAGTGACATCAGTGTATGTGAAGATTGGGTTAATGGGCTTTGGGGCGAATCCAGTGCAATGACGTGACCATCTCTGGCAACGGCTTCACAATCTTCCCATCTGAGGTCAATCACTTCCCCAAACATCTGCCGTCTGGCTCCAGTTTTCTCATTACTGGAGGGTCGGCACGAATAGTGGAAATAGTGATTAGTAGAAAGTCAGTGTGGTGGATATCAGTGAGAGTGATATCACTCACAGGCCTCGAGGAAAGAAATCAGTCAAATTAAAGACTCATGCATACAGAATGATTGATCGAAGAAACATCAGCAGTTAGACTCTGAGATCTGGTATCAACATCTGCCCCGAGTGATCCTATATCCAATAAACACGTACATCAACGGGACAAACAGTGTTTTTTACACAAATAAAGAAATATCTTACTGTAGAACATTTGCCGAATTTACAAGAAGGTCCAAATAATGAAGAATTAGTCAGAGACAGCGTCAGAGACAAGTTTATAAAGTGTCTCCAACTCAACAACTCACTAAACTGAGACATTTGTTAAGGGAGAAGAAGTAGCCTATACTGGTAAAATGTTTCTTCTTTCATAAATTGAGTGTAAATGGTGAAATCAGTGTAAACAGTGTGTTCAAACAGCTGCTGAATGTTGGCAGGTCAGACTTTAGCACTTTAGACACAGAAGCAGACAGGCTGGTACAGCCATGCTGCCACAAACTGACACTTTTTACAAGGAAACAAACAACTTCAGGTTTTCATTTAATGCTGAATTTACAAGAAGGCCCAAATAATGAAGAATTTGTCAGAGGCAGCGTTTCACAAAGTTTATAAAGTTTCTCCTAACTCAACAACTCACTAAATTGGGTGATTTTTAAAGGGAGTCTGGCGACTTTCTCCACAAGCATCTCTGTCACCTGTGGAGAAAGTCCCCAGACTTTTAAAACTGCTCAGTTTAGTGAGTTGTTGAGTTGGGAGGAACTTTATAAACACGTGAAACACTGTGTACAACACATGTGTAATTATTCGGGCCTATTTCTTTCTCTGTGTAAAAATCATTGTTTGTCCCGGTGATGCACGAGCGAGGAAGTGAGATCCCGTCAAGACTCATGTTAATGCCAGGTGTGATCCGACAGACTTGAAGCTGTCTGCTTGTGATCAGGTCACTCAGAACAGATAAACACCAGGTGTGATGGGCCTCAGATGTCAGACAGAAGGCATTGTGGGTCTAATCTCTTCCTGTGGTTGAAATGAGTGAAGGGTTATCGGCCTTCAGCTCCACCGGCTCGGAGGAAACCCTCCCGCCTCCTCAGCTGTTTGAAGCTCCTCTCGCCCCCTTTCCTCTTCCACATCCTCATCCTCTCCACAATGAGGAGACTCAGCGGTGAGTTTCCTCACTTTCATTACCTCAGCCTGTGTCTCAAACACACTCCTTTATATAGATGGTAAATAGAGGGCTTTCAGGTTATGTAACACTATCTCTGGTGGCTGTATTCTTGTGGCGATGAGCAAACTCTGTTTCTACATTTGAAGCTTGACAATTGACCGTTTGCTAAACCTTCCTCCAACAGTGATGGTTCAATTACAGCCTTGTAACCATAACCAGGCACCAGGGTTTCCATTAGACAAAGACAAGTTAACCCACTAACCCACGTCCCGGAGAAATGGAGGGAAATAATCTGTTTATTGAGCCTGAAAACAAATCACAAAGGTCGCTGATGCCGTCCCTGAACAACTGAAAGCGTCTGTAAATGACAACATGGAATAAGACTCAAAAATCAACTGTTGTTTAAATCCTTCCCAACACGCCCACCGCCTTCTGTTCGGTCTGCACCAAATAAACAAGCGTGGGAGGAGGACAGCCATAATCAGCAGAGAGCTGAGGGCTACAGTCTGAAGGAAGAGGAGGTTCAGTCATGATCTCATGGCCTCCTCCAGGCCATAACTCACCACAGCCAGTCACCACTGCCGACACACCATCACACACACACCCCTCATACAGATACGCATGCGTGTTCGACGCTCGCGTCAGAAGAAGCTCCAGCTGACGGGGCGGGAGGTAAATATTTGCGTGAGGGTGGAAACAAACTGCCGTGTGTTTTAAACTCCTGACCGGTCGCTGGTAAGAGTCGACAGGAGGCT